>NC_061120.1:34716574-35055217 GCF_002878395.1 Capsicum annuum | reverse complement strand
AGTATATGTGAATGAGCTTAATGAGATGGGTCAAAACAAAAGATAGAGGTAAATAATAGTGGTGTAAAGTTGTTGTTAAAGGTGAGTCGATTGCATAATATGATGTATTAAAGTACTATGGGAAGATAGTCACAATTACTGGCCAGAATAATTCCTACCCATCCCTTAGCCTACATTACAACCCTTAAATACCTATTTGATACTAAGCTTTAACATTCTAATATTAGTGGAGTACTACACTAAAGGGAAGCATATGGTTCATCCGGTGTAACTTGTGAATTCCTTGTGAGAATAATCGCAATTTGATTCTAGTACTTATTTTGTGATAAATTGCTTTTATATGAGTAATTATGGATAAATTTCTTGTTATGAGGGCGTATGGTTGATGACAGTTGGGTGAATTATATGATGTCTGTGATTGAACAATATGTATGAGTTTTCCAACTAGGTGAGTAAATTTTTTAGGCTAGGATATTTTGGGGTAGTATTTTTGAGCATCCAATTGTACATGACATGCTTAGAGTAGAAACTTGTATTCTATGTAGCCATTGTAGTACTAGATTAAGTGAATTTCTTGTAGTATAAGTGTGGAATCACCATATATTATGATGTTTAGATTAAAGAGTTATTTGAGGACGAACAAGGCTTTAAGTGTGGGGTGATGATCTTTATGCATTTTAGTGTTGTTATCCAAGATTATTTATCCTTGTTTTGAGGACTACTCGTATGCTTAGTGTGTTAATGATGATAAAATTGAGCATCGAAGTGTTTAAGTACTTGAATAAAATGTTTAAGGTGTCTTTAAAACAAGTTCGTACTTAATTCAGTCACTTGGAGTTCAAACGAGAAAACTAGTTTTACTAGCTTGAGCTAGGAGTTTGTCTAGTCTACCTCAATGGACTCTAAGATGTCAAATGAGTTCCTAATGGTATTATTGTGTAATTATGTGTTGAAAAAATTTTTTATAGTGTTCAAATTTCAATTTAAATAAGCCAAGAGTCAAAACTAAGTAAAGATCAGAGTGGATGAAACTAGTTCTTAGCTTGAGTTCTAATTAATTGTTACGGACTGTTTGTTGTTTTGAGCTCTAATCCATGGTGTATGATGATGTAGTATCCTTGGTGAGTTGATTTTGATTATATATGGATGTTGAACAAGCTTGGAATTGAAGGTAAAGAACACCTCAAAGATTGGGATAGAAGGACAAGGCATAGGACGAGTGAAGAAGCCAAAAATACCATTTCCAGTGAGCCCTCGTGTTGAGCCCAAGACGCGACCCATACTCCACCATGGAAAGCCTCCCGATGCAAAATCATTCCCTTGTACAATCCCTTGGCAATGTTACACTTTCTCCCTAGGACTATCCAACACAGTGCGAGGTTTATTCCACACACGGCCAAGAACTCTACTCCTATAAATAGGACAATTGCATGTTATATTGGGGACCTTGGATAGATCTTGGACATCTTGGAGGTTTCAAAACACTTATTTTAGGGTTTATATCACTTTATTTTAGGTTTTTAATGGATTATATAATTTATTCAATTACTTTTATTATGGTTATGTCTATTAGTGGCAAAACGCTCCCTTTTCGGGGTTAAAGCCAAAAACATATTTACTTTCTCCTAGAATTGAGTTTGTTTTGATTGCTTATCATATTTGGTTGTTTGTTTGTTCTTTTTATCACTATTTTAAGGATTCACAACCCTTAGAATACATATATTGTCGACCTTGTGAACTCGGTAGGGGGAATAGGAAGGTAGAACGTGGGGATAAATAGAGAAAGGTTCTTATTCTTTTATAAAATAAGGAATTTGAATTACCTAGAATCCTTGTTTTCATTCTTTTATAATATGACTATTAGCTACTAGGATAGGGATATACCTAGAAACCTTGTTTGGTTCACATATAGGATGATAGCTTCATGCGTATAATTGGATTGTTACATCCTTTCTCAACGATGTAGTTGTAATGTCCAAGTTAGGTAGACGATTAGAGGTTGTGAGGCCATGATCATATGATAAACCCTACGAATCAACAACAAAGATAAGTAATCTAAAAAATAAAGTTCAATAGCGTAGTATAATTGTTCTTAGAGTATTAACCCAGAGCTTTTATCCATTAATTGTCTAAAGTCTTTATGTTCCCATATTATTTTAGGGTATTTTTAGCCTATAAACTATCAAAACTCTTTTGGTTAAAATTGGACAGATTTAAATCTCAATTGTGAACTAGAATTTGATAGTTTTTAACAAAAGTCTCTGAGGGATCAATTTTTGGCTTTTTATAAGGCCACTGTATTACTTAGTGAGACCATGTACACACGCGTGTGTGCTTGGGTGCAATCAGTTATCTCTTTTTTCACCACCTCCTACATAGGAAGATTAAGTCAATGTTGATGTTCTATACTTGGAACATAATCTGGTTCAAGTTGGATTTTATAAGTACAAAGAAAAGGCGGGATACCTACAATATCTGCAGTGGACCAACTACTGGCCCTCTTGAATCTCTGTAGGGTTGATAATAAAGTTTCCACTTTTGTCCGCACCAAGTTGCCTGCTATGATTATCGATTAAGTGTTGTCGGACCCTAAAAATACATATCGCAAATGAGGAAGGAGGTCCTTCAACTCTAAGATGGGTGGATCCTCAATAGATGGGTGAGCAGGTGGAGTCATTCCATTTGTCGGATCCAAATCAAGTTTCTTTGGTGAAAAAGTATAAGAATTGCTTCCATAAAGTGCGCATACCATCTCATCATCACTATCAAAGTTCATAATCACTACGGCTAAGGATTCAACATCTAACCTTTCTTCAATAGGAACAACCTCAAAAGTATCATCCTAATTAGTTATCGCACCAAGATCATGGAATGAGATCATTTCCTTCTCAAAAACATCAATTTCCAACTCATCCAACTGTCGCATGGACTGGCATACATTGAATAGCTTCTTCTCATCACTGAGTCTGGACATCAAATGTCCTAACTTCATATTAATCAAAGTCTTTCCTACAACTAGGAATGACCTGCCTTAAATAATTGGAACTTGAAAGTCTACCTCACAATCCAATAGCACAAAAATAGCAGGAAAGATAAAAGAAGCCACCTTTACCAATACGTCACATAGAATACGAACTGGCTTTTTCACTATCTGATCTGCCATCATTAGTCTCAAAGATTTGGGTTTGGGTGCCCCCAACTCCAACTGCTTAAACACTACTAGTGGCATAAGGTTTGATACTAGCTCCCAAATCTCATAGTGCCTGAGCAAAGTTAAAAGATCCAATAGTGCAAGGAATGGTAAATGCACCCAGATCCTTCTTTTTCTCTACCAACGATCTAGTAGCAACAGCACTACCATGATGAACATTGTTAGCAGGCTCATAACCGACTATCCTTTACTTGGTTACTAAATCCTTCATGAATTTTGCATAGCTAGGCATTTGTTCCAATGCCTTTACAAGTGGAATATTAACAGAAAACTCTTTTAACATAGACAGAAACTTTTGATGTTTACCCTCTTGTTGCTTCTTTTTTAATCTTTATCTTTGAGGAAATAGAGGGAAACATCTTGGGATAGTCTTCAAAATATGTTCCTTAGACTTATACTTACCTTTATTTAGCTTGCTACTATTATCAACATCAATATGATCATCTTCATTAGCTAGATCAATCAAGGTAGGTGTAGACAGATCCATGGTGGTTTTACTACTCAGAGTGGTAATAGCGTGACAATGACTGTCATTCTTTGGATTCTATACAGTATTAATAGGAAGAGTGCTAGTTTTCTTTGATTTAATATGGGTGACATCTGGCCATAATACTGCTCCAGTTGTTTGATTATGGTAGAATATTACTCAACTTTTTGATTCAGCCCTGATGGTCTGCCTTAATCTCCTTAAGATAGCTCTCTTGAATTTTTTGGCCTTTGACTAGTTTCGACAATATTTTCTTCATTCTAGACTCAGTATCCCGGCTACCTGGTGATACGTAACTATAACTCTTCTCTTTGTGGTCATCTTTTCATCTCTAATCACCATCTCGATCTCTGCTCTTGTCTCAAAATCTATTATTGTAATAGTTCTAAACTTTATTCCCTTTCCCTTGGGCTCAAAAATCTGCCAACTGATGATCAAGATACTTTATTTTCTCTTCAGACTCAGTCGTATAAGTTCTAGAAGCAGAACTCTACGCCCCTACTGCATTCACTTAGTCAGCATTCATTATTGGAAATTGTTTTGTAAGAAGCCCAATGTCAGTCCAAAGTTGTGCAACCTCTTGTGCTACCAAATCATGACCAGATCCATTATTATTTTCTTCTCCAATTGCATATGCACCTACACCACGCTCAGCATCTCTGGTATACCAACCTTGATTGGTCATCAAAATAATATCTAACATTTCTTTTATAGTGTCCCACCTAAGGAACATAAATTCACCTCCCAAAATAATATCTACTATTGCTATGGAACTGACATTAAGTGATCTATAGAAAAATTTCCAAAAGATTTGATCCTCTGATTCTGTGATCAGGTACTATGCTCAGCTTCTTTTTTAACCTAAACCACGCCTGATACATGGATTCTATAGGTAGCTGTCTGAAATTGTAGATTTCATCTTTCAATTGTAACATCCTTGCAGGAGGGAAGAATCTGTTCAAAAATTATCTGTGCAACTCATGACAAGTAGTGATTGAATGTCTTGGAAGTTCCCCTAACCATAGTGATGCTTCTCTAGTCATCAAAAATAGGAACAACCTCAACGTCAAAGCTTCCTGATTCACCCTCAAAATAGTATATGATGTACAGATCCTAGTAAAATCATTAAGATGCATGTTCGCATCATCTGTTGCTGATCCCAAAAACACACCCTTCAAGTTTAGCAATTGGATCATTGCACTAGTAATGTCAAATTTAACATGGGAGGTAGTGCATGAGGAATAATGGCCCCTGTGTTAGTAGGTTCAACATATCCTATGTCCTCGTCTTCTAAAAGATGCTGATATGTAGGAACCGTTGCAGCTCTGCCTCTTTGTACTCTATCTCGATGCTTGGCCAATTGTCTTGGCCTAGGTAGTTCTTCTTGTTGCACTACCCTAGCCTCTTCAGCTAACCGTGCCTCCTCTGGCAATCTCACCTCTTCAGATGTTTCTACTAAAAATTGCTTAGTTTGTCTCTCTGCAATATTCTGTGGGATCATTAGGTGGGGGAGGTGGTACAATCTAAGGGTCTCGAACCCCAATAGAAACACCATTACGAACTTGCTCTGACATCCTTCTCGAAGTTTGAAGAATTTTTCTAGGCTCTAGATCCAATAGGAGTAAGGGATTTCCTTTACTCCTAGTATTTGGCATACACTGGCGTATACCAAATCAAAAATAGAAAATAAAACCCCGCGAACTTCACCAACTTTATTCAATAATTCACACCGTCATATCCAACAACAGAGCTAAAATTTGATGTCACCCTAAAACTAACCACCAGAGAAGTATACTACGGTCGATGTCAAATAGAGTAACCCAAACCAAGTTAGGGTCGAACCCACAAGGAAAATGTTGAACAGTATCTCAAACTTGACAAAATCCATGAGTAGTGCGGAAAAGTAAATTGAGGAATTTGAAGTGAACAGTAAGTAGTAACTGAACTTGAATTCTTGGGTTTGTAAACAGTATAAGATGACCACTAGGAATATGTTCCCCTGGATTCTCAACTCCGTAAACTTCTCATGTTCAACTTACCTATTCTCTTGTTCTGCATACAAAGTTGACAAACTATGTATTATCAATCGTCTAATGTGATGATAATTCTCGCCCTATACCTTGTGAGTTTCAGGGTGTTGCCTTATTACTCCTTGTTTATAACCACAGTTCAACTTTCACCTTTTGGGTCTCAAGTTGCTTAGATGAGATGGTGGAATTACAAGATGGACGTGAATCTTAAATTACTATCTTAATCCCCTTTTGCTAATATCAAACTCCCTTGTGAGAACGTTCTTGAATACGGGAAATTCTAAAGCTTCTACAGTAGCTCTGAGGTCAATTAATATGAAAAAGATTAAGATACATGCAGTCACAATCAAATAGATGAATCCCCCACTTCCTATATGTAGTTAATCCACCAGGGCTCCTACAACCCTAGTGAGGGAAATTAGCCGCTTATGTTCATACAATAATCCATGCTAATTAATAAAGAATACATGTAATTAATTGCACAAGAATAAGAGGAAGAAAATCCTAAGTCTTCAATTGAATACAACCCAAAATCTCAAGAACAAAATTTCAATGACCAAAATATGTTAAAAGTAGTACAAGTAATATAAAGGTTCATAAACTAATAAAGGAATAACCCTAAGGTATTTATAGTATCTCAAAATAACCCAGAAATCCTAATTAAAATGGAATAGGAAAAGTATGTCAGCACAAGGTACGTCTCGCATAGTCCACCCATAAGTTATTGTTATGAGTCATACAGTGCTAGTTGTAAGTACTCTAGTAACTAATCTTTCAGGTCTCTAGGCTTCTATTATCCTTATGGCTCATCCTTATGATTCGTAACCATACCTTACGACTCATGGTCTTCACTAATCACCACCTGGGCCTTGTTCCTCATGGATTTTGTACACTGTTCATCTCGTGACTGGTCACTACGAGTCATTATCAGAACTTATGACTTATCTTTTTGTTTGACTTCACCTCTGAATGACAGCTTGTGTTTCTGTTCTCTTTACTATTATTTTTCACGACCCGTCATCACTCCTTACGAGTTGTAATCATTCTTCACTTAGTTCCTCCAGCTTAAATTTGGTTACAATTTTGTTCACGAGTAAGACTACGAGTTGTATGATGTGTTAATGACTTGTAAGCTGACTCGTATGTTGAGAAGACTTCATCTTTTTCAGAGCTTTTTCCTCCAATTTTAATTCCAAGGTGCTTTGTACCTATTTTCTCTACAATCAAGCAACAAACACCTCATATCCACCAAAATACCCTAAGTGGAAGCATAAATTCCTTATTTTTAGGCATCGAATGTGCCGTGTCTCCACGGCACATCAATGATTCTGGCCAGTGCCAGTACAAGAAGTAGCACCCTTAGGTGCAGGATCTGAAGAAGAAGCAATCGGAACCTTATTAACTCCAGTGGAAACCTTAACTATAGGATAATTTCTCTATAGATGACCAGGATGACCACAATTGAAGCAAAAGTTCCTTCCCTCCTCACAATAACTACAGTAAAGCTGTCCACAAAAATGACAAGGAGGATAAGGTGGGGCTGACTGAGCTATACTAACCTGAGACTGGGCACCCTGTTCCTTAGGACCACTGCTAGTCTAAAAGTAACGATCACCAGAAGTCTTAAGATAAGGAGCACTAGCCATCGAATAAGCATTTCCCCCAGTTCTTCTTCTTAATCCACTATCTGAACTTCTAACTCTATCTTTCCCTCATCTCTACCTACTTTTTTTCTTATCCTCTAACTACTGTATATAAACTACTAATCTGGAGATATCCATATCATTATTCAACATCGTAGCATTACACGCCAATACCAAATCATGAGACAAACAGAAGCAAACTTCCTCATTTTAGATCTCATGTTAGCGACTAACTTCGGAGCATAATGGGACAACTGCTAAAATTTTAGCGCACACCTTTTCATACTCATCTTCTCCTGCATCAAGTTCACAAACTCTTCAGCCTTAGCATCCCTCAACTCTTGAGAAAAGAAGTGATCAACAAAAGCACCTGAAAAGTCTTCCCACACTGCCTATTCAGCATCATCACCCCTCATTTCTTCCAATTCCTCATATTACTGATCAGCCACATCTTTTAATTGATATCAACAAACTCTACACCTTTAAAATTGGTAGCATGAATCACACTAAAAATCATCTTCATCTTATCAAGAAACCCCTAAGGATCATCCTCAACCTTAGATCCTATAAAAGTTTGGGGATTCAACCTCATAAACTGGATAACTGGAGGGACCTCATATGAATGAGCAACAGAACCAACACAATCAGACTGATAATACTGTAATGCCACTAACTGAGTAAGCATATGAATAAACTGGCAAAACTCTGCACTAAAGATATCTTCCTGAGGTGACTGAGCATGAATGTCACTAGCTTGAGAAGTCCAACGAGGACTAGTAGGGACCTCATCTGAATGAGCAATAGAACTAACACAATCAAACTAATAATACTGTGATGCCACTAACTGAGTAAGCATATGAATAGACTGATAGAACTTGGTACTAGAGATATCACCCTGAGGTGACTGAGCATGAGTGTCACTAGCCTAAAAGTCCGATGAGGGCTAATAGAGACCGGTGGGACCCCACATGGAGTAGTGAAATCAGAAGCAAGGACATTAGACCGAGTTTACACTCCATAAATAGGGTGAGTTCCCAACACATTTTCTTTAGGTAGGATAAAGTCCCTAGAAAATTTTTTACGAACGTCAGATCTTTGGGGAGGTATGATCTGAAATACAGGTAATCCAAGAGTTAGAGAAGTTTTAATACAACTAGACTCTATAGATCGAATTAGAAAGCAAGAAAGGGAAACAATCCTAAATGTCTTGTATTCTCCCCCTTATAAGTGTCAAGGGCTACACACTCATAAAAGGGACACGACTAGACACGACTTTTTGGACACCCAATGATCCAGAACCTGGATCTAATACCGAGCTTGTCACGACCCAAACCAGGGCCTACTTGTGATAGGTATCTCAAGCTCACCATGTTCTGGAGACCATACCCTTAGCATAACATTCATAACACAATAAAATAATATAGTGAAAGCCAACCAAATAGTAGTAAGGAGGATAGATAATCAAATGTAAACTATATAAATCAAAACCAGCATCTAACCCACACTTGTCCACAAAAGCCTCTAACCCAAAAAATCAAAATAAGTCGGGATATGCCCCAGACCATGACCAAAAGAATCTAATATAAAATACTAAGAATAAAAGAAATAGATAAAATGATTGGGCCTTCTAAAATAAAGAGGCTCACCACTTAATAGCAACTCAACAGATGTACCAAATCACCTAACATTGTAAAGGAGTAACAGAACACCCTTTGAACCCTACATCATGAAATACTATAGATTTCAAGAAAGGTCAGTGGGATAAACACTGATATGTAACTAAAGGAAAGTGATAAAATAAGGCCATGTCCAAAATCAGTCAAAACCACATGTACACATTTATATCTATACATATAGGATGCCGACATAGGGTAGAGGGTCATGAACATGATAGTTTAAACCATTAACTTGAATTATATATCTCGCTCTGTCCTAATGGTACTCATGGGATATATGGGTTTAGCTCCCCTACTGAAAGAACCCTAGTGCGTGTTAGCTGCACGAACGAAGGAATCCGAATGAAAGGTTAAAGATACTAAGGCTCTAGTCATTCCAAACTATAATGTGTGAACCAAGCACGCAGTCTTATAGACCCCTCCCTACCTGCACCGACAAATGTGATTTTCAAGCTCCCCTCTTCCTAGACTACATCATTACGATGAGCTACACAATTCTCTTTAAGCCCAAATTAAAGCATTTGAACATAAACCCAACCATTAACCCCAGAGTTTTATATTAAGTCATTTACCACTTAGTATCGTCAAACCAGTTCTTCTTGAAAGATTATGTAATCATACCAGATCAATCCATGTAACCATTAGACTCCTAAGTTCTAATTTAAAATCCAAACCATAGATACCAAAGGTCTTTCAAATCCGTTTTTACCAATTAACCATTAATGCAATGCAATGAGTTCATAAATAAGTTGAATTATGTAATTATTCTTGTTCAAAAATCTAATTCACAAAGTGGGTTGGGGTTAATGTAATTACCAAGGAAACTCATATTCCCCATTCCAATTCCCATAACAATGCACCCATTCAGTTCAAAAATTATATATTTAAAGAATATTTAATTTAAAATATGGGAAAAATAATTCAAGTGATACCAATCAAAACCCTCAACCCAATTTCAAACCCCTTAATTTAACTCACATGGACAATGAGTAAATAAATTTCATAATGTAAAATTAAAATTAGGGAATGAGACACTTTCTCGAAATACGCAAAGAATTGAAGACAATTTGAAGTTTGGAGCACGGATGATGAATTCACTATAAAATCTTTGAATGATCTTGAGTTTTAAGTTTGAGATAGAAAAAGAATGATTTGATCTTTAAAAATTATAGGAAATGGGGTTATTTTATGTTTAAAGGTCATACAAGGAGTAAAAAGACCAAAAACCCTTCACCTCAAGTGAAAAAAAATAAAACTGGTCATTTTTAATGCAGCAGCATGACACACCAATATCGCAGAGGCTATCCTCTATGACACGCCAACATCACGGACCCTTATTGCCTCGGGGTCCCAAAATAACCCTGAACCCCTTTCAAAAATTTTGAATCTTTCCCAAAACACCCTTTTAACACCCCTAAAAATAATTTAAGTCAAAAATTGACAATACTCATACGGGAGCATCAAAAATGAAATCATTGAAATTTTGAGGAGTCTTACAATACGTTCCCCCGAACAACCTTGTTAGTTAAACCGTAGCCTAGGTCGGTCTTTTGATCATTCTTATTTGCATCATGTTGAGACCTAGTGGGACACATTTGGTCCTTTGTAGAGACTTATCCCAAGCATCCCTATGTGCTACTTGTTGCATCTTTGAGGGTAAAATGGTAATTTGATGGACTTATTTAGGAAGGCATGTTCTAAAGCTGTTGGAAAGTGTATGTTTAGGCAAGGGTGACTAAGAAAAAAAATGTTTCAAAAATTCAAAGTCCACCGAGGATCGTAGACCACCCCTTTAACCTATTCCAACGTAACCAATATATATATATGACAAGATAGGAAACATAAACCCAAAAGTCTATATGAGATCAATATCCAAAAACCATCCATAATACCAAAACTAATACCAAGCATCAACCATAATGCTCATATTCACAATAGTCTATCAAAGCCTCTAACAAACCGAATACCAGTAAAATATCTAGATATACCCCTGACCATAGCCAAAACAAATCTAAGATAAAGCCTAAGACAAGGGAAATCAAAATACTAAATAAAATCTTTCGAAGGATGGAAGCTCATCACGTTAAGTCAACTCACGATCTAACGACAAACACCTGATCACTGTGTAGGAAAGGTAGACTTGCCTACGGATCCTGCATCGCATGGGGATACAGCACCTGAAGACGGTTAGCGATTGGAGTGCTAGCATGTAACTCAGGGATAAAGTAGTAAAGTAATGCCATAATGCCTAATATGAATAATAGTAAAACCTAATGCACAACATCATATGCAATACGTACATATATATGTATATTATATGCCGGGGAAAACAGGTAAAAATAGGTCCTTATAGTGATTAAAAATCATTTATAGGTTAAAGGACACCTTTACCCCTCATCCCATTTTGAAAAAACAACAACAAACCCAGTATATTCCCACATAGTGGGTCTAGGGAGGGTAAAATGTACGCAGTCCATACCATTACCCCCTAGGGAGTAGAGAGGCTATTTTCGATAGACCCCCGGCTTAAAATGAAAAATCGTAGACCAAAGGGCGAGCAAAATGATAAAATAACAGAGAAGCATCATCCACAAAAAAAGAAGAGCAATTATCCAACCAAAGACCCCCCCCCCAGATATAGAACTACCAACTAAGCTACATCTAACCCTCCTACTTACAGACTACGACTCGACCATACAACTTAGCCCTCTAACTTAGTACTCTTCTTCCAAACCTTTCTATCGAGGGTCATGTCCTCAGTAAGTTATAACTGCTCCATGTCACGTCTAATCAATTTTCTCCAGTGCATCTTCGGTCTACCCCTACCCCACTTGAAACCCTCCAAGGCCAACCTCTCACACCTACGAACTGAGGCATCCTTGCCCCTTCTCATCATGTGTACAAACCATCTCTACCTCACTTCCCGCAACTTATCCTCCACCAAAGCCACTCCCACCTTCTACCGAATAATCTCATTCCTGACCCTGTCAGCCCTCGTAAATCTGGACATCCAACGCAACATTCTCATTTCTGCCACCTTTAACTTTTAGATGTGAGAATTCTTAACAGGCCAACACTCTGCCCCATATAACATGGTCGATCGGACCGCAGCTCTATAGAATTTACCCTTAAGTTTGAGAGGCACCTTCTTATCGCATAAAATTCTTGTGGCTAGCCTCCATTTCATCCAACCTACCCCAATACGGTGAGAGACATCATCATCAATCTCTTCATTCCCCTAGATCTAGACCCCAAATACTTAAAACTATCCCTCTTACAAACCATCTGTGACTCCACCTTCACTACCACGTCGTTCTCTTACCTCGAGTCACTAAACTTGCACTCCAAGTACTCCGTCTTGGTCCTACTCAACCTGAATCCTTTAGATTCCAGGGTTTGACTCCAAACCTCCAACTTATCATTAATATCTCGGGGCGACTCATCAATTAAAACTACATCATCCGCAAAAAGCATACACCAAGGTACCTCTCTTTGTATATTCTGCATCAACGCATCCATCACCAAGGCATTTTGAAAGAACAAGACAGCCCAAAATTACTCTAGGTCCATGGCACAGACCTTATCGCGGAGGTCCAGCCTCCATGTCATAGATCTTATCACGGTGATTATCTTTCGTGTCACAGAGGTTATCACAGAGACTAACCTTTGTGGCATGCCAATATCACAGACGCTTACTGCCTTCGTGATCCAAAACTACCTCAAATCTCATTTAAAAAGATCAAAACTCTTCCCACTTGCCCTTTTAACATCCTTGAACATAATTTGATTCAAAAATTAATATTTCAAGCACGGGAAGGCCAAAAATAAAATACCCAAAATTTTGAGGGTGTTACATTAACCCCCTTAGGACCATTCATCCTTGAATGATGAGCTACGAGATATTTCATATGAGAATGATAACAACATACCAGAATCAAAAGATAGACCCAAATATAACAAAGAAGAACGAAATTCATACCTCAAGCTTCTTCATCCGTCATATGGAATACAAATGGATACTTAATCTTCATATCCTCTTTCGCCTCCCAAGTGGCTTTTTCCACTTTATGGTTCCTCTAAAGGACCTTTACCAATGATACATCTTTAGTCTGCAATCTACGAACGTGTCAATCAAAAATCTCCATCGGAACCTCATCTTAAGACAGGGAATCCGAGACACCGACATTATCAATAAGCACCAACAAGGAGGGATCACCCACACATTTCCTCAACATGGACACATGAAACAATGGTGAATAGAACCCAAACTCGCAGGCAATTTTAACTCATAAGCAATACTTCCCACTTTCTTCAAAATCAAATAAGGACCAATATAATAAGGACTGAGCTTCCCCTTCTTTCAAAAATGTATCACTCCTTTTATAGGAGACACCTTCAAGAACACCCAATCACCCATATTATACTTCAACTCTCTTCAGCTCACGTCCACATAGGACTTTTGGTGATATGAGCAGTCTTAAGCCTATACGGGATCACCTTCACTTTCTTCGAGCTTGATGAACTAAATCAGGATTGAACAACTTGCATCACAAACTTTGAACCACCCAATGGGAGATCTACACAATGCCTTAAATGGAGCCATACCAATATGAGAGTGATAGGTATTATTGTACGTAAAATCCATAAGAGGTAAGTGATTAACCCAACTACCACCAAGATTAATTACACAGGCTCGAAGCATATCTTCGAATATCTAAATGGTCTTTTTCGCTTTTCCATTCATCTGCAGGTGGAAAGCGATACTAAGGGCCACTTTAGTCCCCAAACCTCACTGAAATGGTTGCCAAAAATAAGATGATAACTGAGTACTATGATAAAAATAATGGAAACTGGAGCACCATGCAACTTCACGAACTCCTAAATAAACAACCTTACATAGTCCTCAATAGAATAATTAGTCCTTACTAGCAAGAAGTAAGCAGACTTAGTCATTCCATCCACGATGACCCAAATAGAATCAAACTAGTTTTGAGATTGCAAAAGGTTGGTAACAAAATCCATACTATCACTTCCCAATTCCATACAGGCAACTCAATTTCTTCAGACAACCTACCAAAACTCAAGTGTTCCACTTTCACTTGTTGACACACCATGCACTTAGCCACAAAATTAGCCACATTTATCTTTATGTTATTCCACCAATAGATCTCCTTAAGGTTGTTATACATCTTTGTCGAACCAAGATAAACCAAATAACAAAACTTATGAGCTTCGGCCAAAATTCTACCTCTTATCCCAACTACATCGGGAATACACAACCTCTCTTGGTACCATAGAATATAATCACCACTAATCTTTAAAAGCCATCACCTTTTTGCCTACCTACATTATTCATTATTTTCATCAAGATAGGGTCCAATACCTACTTTTTCTTCACCTCAGCGCCAAGAGATGACTTCGCCATCTTCTTCACAAACACACCACCATCCTCAGAATCTAAGAGACGAACTCCAATATTAGCCAACGATGAATATCGTTCACCAAGTCTCGTTTTTGGTCCTCTACATGAGACAAGCTCCCCATAGATAACCTTCTAAAAGCATTAACAACCACGTTAGCCTTACCTGGATGATAGTGCAGACTCATTTTATAGTCCTTGAGCAACTCAAGCCACCTCATTTTCCTGAGATTCAACTCCTTCTATATAAATACATATTGAAGGCTCTTATGATCTAAAAAGATGTCACCATGGACCCCATATAAATAATGCTACCAAATCTTCAATGCGAACACCACAGCCAACAACTCTAAATTATGTGTTGGATAATTTCTCTCATGAACTTTTAATTTCCTACAAGCAAATACTATCATCTTGCCATGCTACATCCATACACAACCAAGTCCCATACGGGACATATCATAATAAACTACGAAGCCATCACTACCCTCGGGCAAAGTCAAATTTAAAGCAGAAGTCAATTTATCTTTCATCTTCTCAAAGTTTTCTTTACAAGTATCAGACCATAGAAACTTCAACTTCTTTTGAGTCAACCTTGTCAAAGGTGCAACAGTCAATGAAAAGCTTTCCACAAGCCTCCTATAATAACCCCTTAAGCCCAAGAAGCACTGAATATTGGTTGGAGTCATGGGTTTAGGCCACTTCTTAACCACTGCAACCTTCTATGGATCCACCATGATCCCTTTACTAGAAATAACATGTCTCATAAAAGTAACAGTAGTCAACCCAAAACTTATACTTCATAAACTTAGCATACAGTTGCTGGTCTTTTAGGGACTGAATTACAACACAGCATTGATTGTCATGACCCACCTCATTTTTCAAATATACTAGAATCTCATCCATAAACACAATTGTGAATAAATCTAATAATTAATAGAATACCCAATTCATGAGATCCATAAATATTTTTGGAGCATTTGTCTATCCAAAAGACATGAACAAGAATCATAATGGCCATATCGAGTACAAAAGGCAGTATAGGGATATACTACTCCCTAATTTTAAGATGATAATAATGGGATCGGAGGTCAATCTTAGAGAAATACTTAGCACCCTAAAGTTGGTCAGACAGATCATCAATCCTAGGAAGAGGGTACTTATTCTTCAGAGTTACCATGTTCAGCTAACAGTAATTAATACACATCCAAAGAGAATCATCCTTCTTACACACAAAAAGAATGGGTGTACCTACAAGACACACTAAGGCGAATAAAACCCTTGTTAAGAAGATACATTAACTGCTCCTTAAGTTCCTTCAACTCAGCCAATAACATCCTATAAGGAGGGATAGAGATAGGATGAGTGTCAGGAAGAAGATCAATCCCAAAATTAATTTACCTATCGGGATGGACACCATAAAGGTCATCAAGGAAGACCTTTGGAATTTCACTAACCACGGGAATAGATTGTAAAGAAGGACCCTCCGAGTTAGAATCCTTAACCCAAACCAGATGATAAAAATAGCCCTTGAAAATTAATTTTCGAGATCTAAGATATGATATGAACCTTTCTTTAGGCACTAAGGAACTCTCTTTCCACTCAATAATTATCTTATTAGGGAATTTAAAAATGGGATTACGGGTCTGGCAGTCTAGCAAGGCATAGCACGAATATAACCAATCATCCCTAAGATGATATCAAAATCTAACATGTTCAATTCAAACAGATCTACTAAATTTTCCATACCACCAAAAAATACCACACAACCCCTATAGACCCTTCTAACAACCATAGAGGCACCCACTGAGGTAGAAATAGAAAAAGGGTCTGAAATATACTCGGGACCAAAACCAAAATGCATAATGATAAATGGGGTCAAATAAGAAAGAGTAGACCTCGGGTCAAGTAACCAGTACATATCACGAGAGAATTGTTTTAACATACCAATGACGACATCAAGTGATATCTCAGACTCTTAGTGGGTAGTAAGAGCATACAAGCGATTCCAACCTGTGTCGGTACTAGATGTGGCACCCCTTGGTATAAGAGCTGACGAAGTGGAAACTATAACATTAATAGCCCTCGAAGAAACCTTACCCCAAGAAATCCCTCAGTATTTATCCCAGCAGGCAATAATTGAAACACTGATTCTTTTCCATATCATAGAAACCATGATACAATCGACCATACAGTCTACAAGTAGGATATGACAGAGTTGGCTAGGATCCACTGGCCAGAGATTGGGCACCCTATTCCCTAAAAACATCACTACTTTAAAATGATGATCTTTGGGCGACTTCAAATAAGGAGCACTAGACATCAAATATGAACTCGATTTACTCTACCTCTTCTTAGACTATTTCTTACTATCTCTACCACTCTATTGCTGACCTCCTCCCTGATTTGAATACTGAAACTTTTTACTCTACGTCTCTCCTATATCTGCATGCTTTTTCTTTTCCTCCTCAACCAGTTGCATATACACCATAAACCTTAGAGATATCCATATCCTTATTCAAAAAGGCAGCTTTGCTTTCCATAATTAACTCACATGATAAACCAAAAGTAAGTTTCCTTATTCTAGCCCTCATGCTTGACACTAACTTAGGAGAATATCGAGACAATTGGAACAATTTTAAGGAATACTACTTCACTGACATCCTACCCTGCTTCAATGTCACAAACTCCTCCATTTTGCCTCCCTCAACTCTAAGAAAAGAAGCAGCAAGAAAGGCACTAGAAAAATCTACCCATAAAGCATATTCATCTTTATCACCCCTAATCTGTTCTTGCTCCTCATACCATTGATACATTATATCCTTCAATTAATAAGCAGCGAATTCCACACCCTCTACCTCAGTAGAATACATAACCCAAAAGATCCTCTCTATCTCATCTATAAAACTTTGAGGATCCTCCTTAACCTTAGTATAAGTGAAAGTTGAAGGGCTCAACCTCATAAACTGGCCAACTCTAGTGGTCTCAGATGAACTCCTAGAAATACCAGCAGAACCCATCTGTCGCGACTGAAATATCACCAACTGAGCCAACAGATGAATGGATTGGCAAAACTCAACATTATTGATATCTCCCTGAGGTGACTGAACAGGAGTATCACCTTTTAGAGAAAGATCAGTAGAGGTAGGTGGGACTTCACATGAACAATCAAAAGCAGCAACCCTAGACCAAGTATGTACCCCATAAGTTGGACGAGATTCGTCAACATTGTCCTCGGGTGGGAAAGATTAGTTTCCGTAAGCTTCAAATTATTTGAGAGGCATGATCTGAAAGGTGAATAAACGAGGATCAGAGAAATCCAAAACCTTAGAATCTATAGCCCAAAAATAAGATAAAAAGAAAGAAAAACATTTCAAAGCACCCCATAGCCTCTCTCTTATAAGTGTGGCATACTACACACCCATAAAAGAGACTCTACTTGACACAGCTTTGTGGACACCCAAATAACTATAAAACTAGGCTCTAATACAAAATTTGTCAGGAACCAAATCAGGGCCTGGATTTGATAGGTATCTCAAGTCCATCGAGGATCAAAGACCACCCCCTTAACCTATTCCAAAATAACCAATATATATATATATAACAATATAGGAAAGATAAATCGATCAATATCCAAAATTCATCTATAATAACAAAACTAATATCAAACATCAACCATAATGCCCATATCTACAGTAGTCCTACAAAGCCTCTGACAAATCGAATATCAGTGAAATGTCGGGACATGCCTCCAACCATAACTAAAAAAATATAAGATAAAATCTAAGACAAGGGAAATCAAAACATGAAATAAATTCATTCGAATGATGGAAGCTCACCACTTCAAGTCAACTCTCGATCTGACCACAAACATGTCATCACTAAAAGGAAACGTAAACTTACCTTTAAATCCTACATCGCGTGGGGATAAATATCTGAAGATAGTTAGTGGTTGAAGCACTAGCATATAACTCAGGGATAAAGTTGTAAAGTAATGACATATCCTTAATATGAATACCAGAAAAACCCAATGCACAATATCATATGCAATAAGTACATATATAAGTATATCATATGTTGGGGAAAAGGAAAAAGTTTTAGCATGCAATTTTGAATCATTAACTTGGATTATGTAGCTCTACCATCTTAAAGACACCCACAGCTATATCAGTTCAGCTCTCCTACTGAAAATTATTAGCCGTACATACCAGAGAAAACCCAAAAAGGCCAATGCTATCCCCAAAATATAAAGTACGTATCATACACACGATCACCATGACCAAACCTCTCGTTGGAAAATATAAGTTTCCAGTATCGGGCCCCTCGGGACCTCCACCTTCCATGAATTTTCTATAAAACCCCCTTTAAGCCCATA
The DNA here is from genome assembly GCF_002878395.1 of Capsicum annuum. Lineage (NCBI taxonomy): Eukaryota > Viridiplantae > Streptophyta > Magnoliopsida > Solanales > Solanaceae > Capsicum > Capsicum annuum. The sequence goes on along the minus strand of NC_061120.1, from coordinate 35,036,376 downwards.
TTAAAACCATTTACATATTTCCAACCATTAAACAAGAAGTCTTTTAATTAGGCATTTCTCGTTGGTACCATCATACAAAAATTAGAACTTGTAAGTCTATTCCATTTTTCCATACAAAACCATTAAACCAAGTTGACTCCACAGTTTCCAATTTAAAACCTAAAGCCATGGCCACCAAGGCTTTCAAAAACCATTTGAAAACCCAACCAATTCCACTCATGTTCCTTTTACTATTTATACAATGCAATGTTCAAAAGAGAATAGCCAAATCAAGTGATAAATCATATTCCAAAACCAATTATGCAAGTGGGTCGGGCTTATTATAAATTTCTATACCAAAACTAATTATTTGGGTAAGTACATTGTACCCCTAAATTCATTCACCACTCCCATGCACCCAAAGAGTTCATAAATAATAAATTCAATGTATAAAAATTCAATAATAATCATGGAAAAATATTTAAACCAAATACATTCAAAGCCCTCAACCCATAGTTCAAAACCCAACATCAAAACCATGCATAATAATAACCAATTCATACCATAAAGAAAAGATAAGTATAGGGAAAGAGGACATGCCTTAATTTCTAAGAAATTTGAAGAAAACCAAACCCTTAGGACCATAGATGTCACCTTCTTAAACCCTAGCCTTGATTTGAAAAGGGAAATTTTAGAAAGGATAGTTTAGAGTAATGAGAATGACCTTCGTATATTGAAAACTAATAGAAATAGGTTGTAATGACCTGATTTTTCTGAACCAGAACATCACGCGGTGCTCATGATCCCGAAGGACCACAAGCCAACCCTCTATTGATATATGTACCTGAATACCACATAATATAGCTAATAAATATGGAAACTGGCCATAAGGTTCAAAACATCTAAAAGTACTCAAAAACTAAAAACTAAATTCTAATACATCTGTCCAAAAAGTCTCTAAACTGTCTGAACTGAGGAGTCGATGGGACATGTCCCCAACTAACTTCGTCTACTTAAAATAAACAAAGTCTGAGGAAATAATAAAACAAGGATCATCCTCGAATGAAGAGGACTCACTTCTATATCTACTGCTGCTGACTGGGATTGAACTACTAAGAGAACTCTGGATCTCGTGTCTCTGAACCTATGGTGTCAATTAAAAACACCATAGCACAAATATGTCAATACAGAAATATACCGAGTATGCAGATGAGGTAAGGCTAAATACAACAATTCATGCATGAATAATTACTTAACTGAATAATCATGAGAGTACCGAATGAGAACATATATATGAATGCACAAACCATAATCTTAATCATCACAACTTTAAATACTGAAACTCGGGTACCGCTTTGCTGTCATCTAAACTCACTAATAACGCTGAGATACTGAGTCACTGAATCATCTGATACTGATAACTGATTAACTGGATATACTCACATCAATGATTGAATTCTAAGGTCACTACTCTCGACTGACAGAATTGGAGATCAACCTCTCTAATAGATGATTCTGGAATCTATTATCAATGATAAGAAAATAATCATATCCAAATATGACAACAACAATACTGAACTAAATCTGAGACTGAGATCAAGCCTATCTATCGAAAGATCTCCGGATCTGATAACAAGAATACTCAATTAAATCTAAGACTGAGTTCAAACTATCTATTGGGAGATCTCTAGATCTGATAACAAGAATACTCAACTGAATCTGAGATTAAGATCAAGCCTATCTATTGGGAGATCTCTAGATCTGCTAACAAGAAACTGTATATGAGACCAAGCCTATCTGATGGATGGTCATGAATCAATAGAACTATCTGAGTTCCTCACTAAGATATATGATTGTACCTCACAGTCCTAATTTCTGAAGATTAATACTAAAACTGCAACAATGGGAAGTAGTTACTTAACCAATATACCCCAACCTCCCATAAGTGGAGTCCAACCTGTAACCCCAGTTGGAAGGGTGTCAATACCGTACCACGGGTAAAGACCTCTCTGGTCAATCCTCTCTAATGGATAACCCTCGTAGGAAGTCAACCTAAGGCAATATAATAGTCAAACCTTTCTAACGGTGACAGCCTCGACTGATGGGTACTCCTATATCCTACGCTAGCTATGCAGTTTTGGAGTTTAGGGATTCCTCCTAGCGACTCAACCTCTCTCTAATGGGGAGTCTCCATCCCTTTCCTTACTAGGTTCTAGCTCCTACTCCCAATTGAAAGACTCTGAACTAAATTTTCTACTGAACACAAACTGAACTAAATCTAATACTGATCATGTTTCTCAATTGATTTAACTGATTTAAGCTGAATTTACATGGTTCCGTATCTGATGGAATACTACTGAATTATAATATCTGACTAATGATATAGAGTTTGAATAGATTACTCGGTCACTACTGAGGTAGAAAATAAATAGTTAAATACAACTAGATCTGAGCTGAGTACAGCACTGAGGCTAGATTACTAGCGATACGGGGATTATGAAGATTACTCATATTGCTGAGATTTCTTAAGTTTGGTATCTCTTTGAGGATACAGAGTTCTATAATTCACTGAGTTTTGAGAATCATGGCCCAACTGGGATTATTGTGAAAACTGACACAGGCTCTAAACAACAGCTAAATTGTTGGGTATAAATACCCCAAGGACTCGATATCAGTAAGACATAACTGATGTGTGAGCCTATGTTAACACATTTAAAGCTTTTAACTATAAATAATTTAAAGTCTTGAGAAAAATTAGTTATTTTTGATTAGTTTACTTTGATTTTGCAGTATAAGTAGAGAAGAAGGGGAACCATAAATAAAGGAAGCAAAAAGCATGAAATCAAAAGCAAATAAAGAACAAAGTATGGCTGATAACATCCATGACACATCATCAGCCTGGTGATAGGCTGTCAAGGATGTCGTCAACCTTATCTAAAGAACGAGATTTATTGTAATGTTATGACGGCATGTCATGATAAGGCATCAAAGTTATAATAAGGCGTCAGGATCACCGTCAACCTTATTCAAAAATTCTCTAAATGGAAGAGGAGCTGACGACATCCATGATGCATTATCAGACTCTTGATAGGACGTCATTGTCGCCGTCAGCCTGAGAGAGCAAAAACCAAACTTAAAGAGAATCTGACGACATCCGTGATAGGCCGTCAAACTCTTAATAGGCCATCACGAGCGCCGTCATCTATTCCAAAGAAAATATGAACTTTAATTTTATTTCTTTATTTAGGGTTAACTATTCAAAGCCATGTTTTAGGGTTTTTTTATTCATTCGATCATTATCGATTGACATATCCCACAAGATAGAAGATACAATTTTTCTCTCTCTCTAAGACCAATATTTTGGAGTTTTGTTTTGTGATTTAATTCAAAGTATACTTTTGATTTTCTTCATCATTGTAAGTTAATCCTTTAGGTTATGAATTCAATTTGCATACTTGTTTCTTGCATCATAAGTGGCTAAACACCTGTAACCTGGATCATGGGATCTAGGGTTAGGTCATGATAAGATGTTAAATACTCAAGATTTAATAGGTGTTATGATTTCTTGGTAATTCTGAGATTATAATTTACGTCTATTGGTTGTAAACAGTAGGCGTACCTACTTTGGTTTGCTTGAGAAAGAAATCATAAACAGTAGGAAGTGAATTATCAACAGGGACTCGGAAAGGCTTTGTTTAATAATCAGAACTGTAACATAGTTGATTAACCTGAGTTAAAATCTAGACAGTGCATAGCGATTCCCTAAGTCCAAGAGGATTAGGAAATTAGATGCTTGAATAGGTTGAGAGGCATTTGAGCATATCATCGATAAAGATAGCTTATGATCCTAACTACCGTGAGAGTCTTGAGTAAATTTTGGCATTTGTCATGTACCGTAAGCCCTAGTGAACATAATTCTAGTTATTTCACAAACTCTTGATTGACAAACACTGAAATTAAAGTGACCAAAAATTATTTGCTAATCCCCAAAACCCTCATTTTATCTTTTTAAATCATGTGTTTGAATATAACTTATAGCTTTAGTTTCAAACTAGTCTAATCGCACTCACATTGTTCCCTGTGGGATTCGACCCCAACCTAGTTGGGTTTTATATTGACAACGATCGCTTACACCCATTCAAGAGTGTAATTTGAGCATTATCAAAAATGGCTCCATTGTCGGGGAATAATTTGGTGTATTGAGCTGGTTTGGAATTTTAGCCTACTAGCTTGAATTCAAACTTGTATATATTTGTTTTTAGTTTTCTTTTATTTCTTGTGTTAGGTAGATTTTTATTTTAGTTTACTTATTACTATGTCATCGTGGAATGAACATGAGCTTAGTGGTTGGAAATCTTATGTCCATATTGTGATGGACCTCACTTTTGGCAAGATTGTAGATATGCTCTCCAGAGAGAGATGTGTGCACTATCTCCATTCTACCAGGAGTATAATTATTCTTTATGTGGCAGTCGAGATGGAAATTAGAGCGATTGCCCAAATGCCCCCTCCCCTTATTATGCTAACCCAAATTCTAGTTCTTCTTATGAGTTTAATAGGTCTTATGGTCAAGAAAAGGAAGAACAAAGCACCGGTAAGAGTGGAATTGAAGCTATGTTTCAATGAATGTTGGATCTCCAGAAAGAAATATATGATATCGTATGTGATATGCATCAAGATATGAAGCCGATCATTCATGAGGAGATGGATATAGAGGTCAATTATTCAAAGCATTCTTCTATATTATGTTTAGATTATATCTTGTCTGTGGAATTATTTAACATAATGGAAGAGTGTGAAAATGAGGAGCAAGAATTATATACTGATGATGAGCTTGATGTTGATCTTCCATTGGAGATTTCCCAACCAACCGAACCATTCATGAATGAAGATGCCAAAGATGAGGAAATGGTACTAGAATTGAAAGAACAAATCAAGAACAATCCTTGTTAAGACTCTAGTCCATTTTGGGGTAAAGATACTAATAGAGACGCTACTCCATAATTAAGAGTCAGTCCTCATTCGAACCACTTTTCAACATTATGCTTGGTGGATGTGAAGAAAGTTGAACCACCCAAGAAAATGATGAATTTTGAAAATGAGGAGAAAAATTCTTACATTTTGGAGTTTATCTTTCCAAAAGGCTATACTACAACCCCAGTCTTGAAGGCCAAGAAGCTTAAAGATTGATATCTATTTAGTGGCTTTTTAAGATCCTCATCGTTACCCAATAAGCCCACATGAAATTTTAATGCAAAATTGGGCAAGCGGTTTAAGTCTTTGAAGTGGTGTGATAAAACATTCCTTATCATGCCCTCACATTTGCCCAACGGACCTAAAAGATGTAAAGTTCCAAAGATGGGCCGGTAATTTAAATAGTCAAAGTGGAGGGATAAAGGATAACTAGATGTTGTCGTGCTACGACACTAAATTAGGCACTTCTTAGGAGGCAACCCAAGGTATTTTGTTGTTTGTATTCGTATTATGTGATTGACATCAGATCTTCGCACCCATGGTGCCATAGGTATGTTTCTAACTCTCTTATTTTGGTTTGAAGTATTAAGGACATTGCATGATTTTAAGTAGAGGGTGTTGGGGCTACTTGTTGGTGTTGATGTCCTCCTGGGGTTTTTGTTGCCGTACTCTTTTACCCGGAGTCTTGTTCCTAGTAGAGCCGGCATATTTAGGCGTATTGTGCTTGTTTTGTGATCTATTGTAGTTGACTAAGAGAAATACAAGTAACTAAGGTAGATAACTTGTTTTTCTGATTTTTGAGCACCTCTCCATTTGTATGATATATTACTATGTGAATTGCATCCATTTGTGACCACGGTGTATCTTTTTGTGGCATTAGTCTGGAAATTGAAAAACCTTTGTTAAATAAGTGCATGAACTGGATATGTAGTGATATGCGAGATACTTGTGTGCCTTGTGTATGTAAGGTCTTACTCAGTTCCCGTTGTGTGTTGAATCTAGAACTTTCCCTGTTAGTCTTTCCATGGTCATAGGATAGAAGTTAGGAAAGGATCATAGGCCGTTTTTTATTTTATCCCACTTTAGCCAAAATGATCTTCCCTATGTGCATAATATGTCTTGATCCCTGTTTTGAGCCTAATTATCATATTTCTTTCTACGACGCCTCTCACCTTCCCATTTATATCACAATAAACCTATTTTGGCCCTGGTCCTCCTTGGACACTATATACCTTGACTTAGGTAAATAGCCTAAGTTGAGGGTGCTATCATAGGGGTGCGTGATACAAAATAAGTATGAAGAGAGGAAGAATAAAAGAAAAGAATAAAAAGTTAGGTGTGGTGAAAACGGAATAAGAAATGAGAAAGTTTTGTAAAAGATGATAAAAAGATAATGTGATAATTGAAAATACCGCATCCATCTTGAGCATGTATGATCAATAAAAGAGAGGAAGAAAAAAAGGTTAGGAGTTGAAACCCCAAGAGTTTAGTGTAGTATCAAGGAGGTATAGTCACTCTAAAATATCCATGAATATCATACCATCCCTTAGCCTACGTTACAAGCTTAAGAAAAGCCCTATAGCAATCCTAACTGACCTGTCTGACGACTTGGGTACTGACTATAAGGGCAAGCCTATAGAATTTGATGCGCAATGTTGGAGCTTCGTTCTGAGAGTGAGATTTGTGTTTATCCCTGTGTTATGTATCTAAATTCTGACATGAGTAAAAAAGGGATTTCTTTATTATGAGGGCACACTAGGATGTTGCTAATCACTGCCTTATTCGAATAGTATGATTTGGTTATATGTTGGGTTGTTATTGCTAAAATTCTTGCCATATCTTGATCCTCGTGAGTTGCATGGGTGTTTTCAATAATAGACACAGTTGCTCTTAATTTGACTGACCTTGGAGATGGTGCATGTAATCTGAACTGATATGAGTAGTTAGCTTCCAACTTGTACTTTGTATACTCTTGGTTATATTCTGGTTGCTTGAGGACAAGCAATTATTTAAGTTGAGGGTGTTGATGTGTGAGCCTATGCTAACACATTTAAAGGTTTAACTATAAATAATTGCAAAGTCTTGAGCAACTTTAGTCATTTTTTATTAGTTTACTTTGATTTTATAGTGTAAGTAGAGAAGAAGGGGAACCACAAATAAAGAAAGCAAAAAGCATGAAATCGGAAGAAAATAAAGAACAAAGTGTGGCTAACGACATCCATGACGCGTCGTCAGCTTGGTGATAGGCTGTCAAGGATGCCATCAACCTTAACCAGAGAATGAGATTTGTTGTAACGTTGTGATGGCATGTCGTGATAAGGCGTCAAAGTTGTGATAAGGCGTCAAGATAACCGTCAACCTTAGGTAGAAATTCTCAAAATGGAAGAGGAGTTGACGACATCCATGTGCGCCATCAGACTCCTAATAGGACATCATTTTTACCATTAGCCTGAGACAGCAAAAGGCAAACTTAAAGAGAATCTGACGACATCTGTGATAGGCCGTCAAACTCCTGATAGGCCGTCACAAGCGCCGTCATCTATTCCGAAGAAAATCTAAACTTTAATTTTATTTTCCTATTTAGGGTTAACTATTTAAAGCCTTGTTATAGGTTTTTTATTCATTTGATCATTATCGATTGACATATCCCACAAGATAGAAGATATGATTTTTCTCTTTCTTTCTCTCTAAGATCAATAGTTTGGAGTTTTGTCTTGTGATTCAATTCAAAGTATACTTTTGATATTCTTCATCATTGTAAGTTAATCTTTTTGGTTATGAATTCAATTTTCATACTTGTTTCTTGCATCATGAGTGACTAAAGACCTGTAACATGGATCATGAGATCTAGGGTTAGGTCATGATAAGGTGTTAAATACTTAAGATTTAATAGCTATTAGGATTTCTTGGTAATTCTAAGATTATAATTTACGTCTATTGGTTGTAAATAGTAGGCGTACCTACTTTGGTTTGCTTGAGAAAGAAATCATAAACAGTAAGAAGTGAATTATCAGCAGGGACTCAGAAAGGCTTCATTTAATAATCAGCGTTGTAACAAGGTTGATTAACCTGAGGTAAAATCTAGACAGTGAATAGCGATTCCTTAAGTCCAAGAGGATTAGGAAATTAGACGCTTGAATAAGTCGAGAGACATTTGAGTATATCATCGATAAAGATAGCTTGTGATCCTAACCACCGTGAGAGTGTTGAGTAAATTTTGGAATCTGTCATGTACCGTAAGCCCTAGTGAACATATTCTGGTTATTTCATAAACTCTTGATTGACAAACACTAAAATTAAAGTGACCAAAAATTATTTGCAAATCTTCAAAACCCCCATTTTATCTTTTTATATCGCTTGTTTGAATTTAACTTGTAGCTTTAGTTTCAAACTAGTTTAATCGCCACTCACATTGTTCCTTATGGGATTCGACCCCAACCTAGTTGGGTTTTATATTGACAATGATCGCCTACACCCATTCAAGAGTATAATTTGAGCATTATCAATAACCATTCTTGACTAGTCATAACCACGGTCATTCATTCATCATCACAATCACCAAAGCATCTCTTCAAGCATTTAGGAATCATAACCATATATTCACATCACAATCACTAAGGCATCACTTCAAGCACTTAGGAATCACAACCGTATATTCACCATCACAATCACTAAGGCATCATTTCAAGCAATTAGGCATCATAGACATATAATAGCGCAGGAGAAACATGCTATTAGACCATACTCCATTCAACAAGGTCTTGCATCAAGTACTTCGCACGTATATCAGTCTTGGCATGTATTGGATAGAACATGATTGGGGAAACTTTATACTATCATGTCACAATTTACTCGTCAAATACTTAGCATATATGAAAGGCTTAGCATGTATCAAAGAGCACGTAATTGGGGAATTTCCTACTATCATGTCTCAACTTGTTCACTAAGGCCTTTCAACAAACACTAGGCATGCATGGGTCTACACCTAATTAGGGATTCCATGCTATCATGGCACAATTCATTCACAAAGGCATTCATCAAACACTAGGCATGCATGGGTTGCACCTAATTGGGGATTTCATGCTATCATACCACAATTCATTCATTAAGGCATTTCAACAAACACTTGGCATGCATGAACTTGCACACAACTGTTTCCTAAACAACATGCTATAATGGCCCTAATTCATCACATAAGCATTTTATCAAACATATAGGTAGCATGCTTTGCTTATTCAATCATTTCTACACTTAATTGACATGAACACATCATATATAAAGTAACTTAAAGAGCGTTTATCATAACCATAACATGTATTCCACATAGTAGGGTCAAAACTTGAAAGTCTTATAAACAAACATGAATCACAACTCAATGATAGAAGGAACATCAATTTCAATTCACACGAATCATGAAAACCCATAAACACAATATCCTTGAATTTTAGAAAAGGGTTCTTAAGCTTCTTGGATGAAAGGAACCCAAGAATCAACATCTACATACCTTGGGAAACTCTTTTCTTGAAAGTTCTTGGAGAAATTCTTGATTCCTCTTGATTTCTCTTGATCTCTATTGATTTTTCTTGAAGAAGAAATAAGGGTTTTAATTTCGTAAAACCCTAGTTTTGATGTTGAAGATGGGAAATGAGGATGAAAGCCTTTTATCAGGTACATATAGGGGCTGAAAAAGAGTGGGAAAAGACCAAAAAACCCTTTGAATTAAACTAAAAAATTCTGATTTTACATACTGGCATGATGCACCATAATCGCACCAGTTCACTGGAAATTGGACAATTGGGAAACTGTATAACGGTGTGATGCGGTGGCAATCGCGTTGCCACTCTGGTTGCAAACTGGTAAAACACTGCAATGCAGTGGAAATCGTAAAGGCTCACTGGAATTTGACAATTGTCATCTTTGATGGCTCCGCGATGCGCTAAAGTGCTAGGTGGCACACTGTTTCACTAAAATGGCTCTGACTTTTCACCCGAGTGTCAGATTTGGGAAAATTTGGTATCGATGGAAAGCTTATTCAATGCTCTACATGACAAAAAGTTGATATTAGGGAAATTCTACATGGTTTGAAATATTTCACACTTGGGAAGATACCTCTTAAACTTTTGGGACCAGATTTTTGCTTTACAGAACACAATCTAATGCTCAGACTAGGAGCGAATTTTGTGGGGTGTTATATTATCTCCCCCTTAGAAATATTTGTCCTCGAATGTCGCTTGAAAGACTAAGAATAATGATCAACTAAACTTACTCAGGAACAAGAACATCTCAAGACATGACTACACAACTGGAACAACTGACATACTGAGTTTCTCATACTGGATAAGCATATCTGAAGCATAGAATACTAGATTGAAGCTACTCATAAGCTAAATTCTCATAACACACATGCATATCTGATACATGGACTCATAACTGAATTAATCTCAGGAATGCATAACTGAATACACTAAAAAGTTGAGCTCTTTCTACTGAATGTGCATATCTAATGCATAATTGTCTGACTGAACTAACTCTCGAAAGCATGACTAGCTATGCAATGATAACTGAGGTTAACTTTGTAAGAAGAGTCTGAACATGCAACTGAATGAGTCTAAAGATATGTAAATACCATACTATCATGGGGTATCTCCCCCTTGGGACTCAATGTCCCTCTACAAACTCTTCGCTAAAACATTGGGGCAGTGCACATGGCACCTACAAACTGGGTCATAATTGACAGACTTAGATCTAAAACTCATGCATAGCTCATGCATACATATAAGCTCAAAATGGAAGCAAGGGATCTAACAATGCATATCACAAAGATGAAGGACTTATAACATACGCGAGTCTATTTTAGGAAATCCTTCCCGATCAAGGAGAGCCTGAAGCGCATGGAGTCTACCCCTCTGAGCTAGCACTCTACATTCTTGCATTCTATGGCCTAGTTCAATACACCCAAAGCACACATCACTACTGGCTCTACATATACCATGGTGGCTCTTACCACACTCTCCATAAAGCGAATAGGTACGAAGACCACTAGCACTACTCTAGGCTTTGGAGCATGGTACTCCATCATAACTCACACCTCTGAACTTAGGTGCAGGTACACTAGCTAAGGATGGAGCTGGGATAGGAAATCTCTGGCTATGCTAGGAATGGCTACCACCCTAGGACCCTACCTGAGAGAAACCACGACTACCTGTCCTAGCCTTCTTGCTCACTCTTTCCCTTTCCTTTATCTTATCTGCCTCAATCTGCTGGGCATGCATCATAAGTCTAGCAAGGTCCATATCTCTATTGAGCATAGCAGTTCTACATTCTTTCAACACTAACCTAAACATACCAATCATAAACTTACTCATACTCGCTCTAGGGTCAGCTATCAAGTCGGGAGCATACTTAGCTAATTGGTTGAACTTAACACAATACTCTTTCACAGTCATAGAACCTTACCTTAGGTTCATGAACTCTTCTACCTCAGTCTCTCTTATCTCTAGAGGGAAAAACCTATCTAGAAAGGCACCCTGAAACTTTTGCCAAGTCACGGGAGTTGCATCCTCCTCTCTACCCTCCTTCCATATCACTACCCAATCATGAGCAATATTATTCAACCTATAGGATGCTAAATCAACACTCTCCTCCTCAGAAACATGCATAATCTGGGTAATCTTCCTCACCTCCTCTAGATAAAGCTGTGGGTCCTCACCTACTACCGACCTAAAGAATTCTAGCAAGTTTATTTTCATTAAACTTTTGATCATGGCCGCGGTTAAATCCCCATCTTACTGAGGTGGGGCTACAGCCTGACGGTTGCCCTAAACATTTGTCACAGCTTAGGCTATTGCCTTGAAAGCTGCCCGAAACTCTACTTATGACACACTCTCATTCTCAGGATCTACTGGCTGAGGGGGCTGGTCATCAACCCTAGGGGCATAATCTCTGTGAGGAGGCATACTCTGTAGATAAAAGAAAGAAGTGGATTAGACTGAGGATCAACTTGAGCTCATGCTCACTCGCACGACATGAACGCAGAAAGAAGAGAAATTGCTCCTAAAAACATCTTGTAGCCTCTTGTACATAAATGTGGCACGCAACACACCCATGCACAAGACTCTACTAGATGTGGCTTTTCATACTCCCTAGGACACTATTGAACCTTAGGCTCTAATACCAAGTATGTAATGACCTGATTTTTATAGAACCAAAACGTCACACAGTGCTCATGATCCCGAAGGACCACAAGCCAACCCTCTACTGATATTTGTACCTGAACACTGCATAATATAGATAATAAATGTGGAAACTTTCCATAAGGTTCAAAACATCTAAAAGTACTCAAAAACTGAAACTAAATTCTGATACATCTGTCCAAAAAGCCTCTAAACTGTCTGAACTGTGGAGTTGATGGGATATGTCCCCAACTAACTCCGTCTACTAAAAATAAACAAAGTCTAAAGAAATAATAAAACAAGGATCATCCCTGAATGAAGAGGACTTACTTCTACATCTACTACTACTAACTGGGACTAAACTGCTAAGGGAACTCTGGATCTCGTGCCTCTGAACCTATGGTGTCAATTAAAAACACCATAGCGCAAATACGTCAGTACAGAAATATACTGAGTATGCAGATAAGGAAAGGATAAATTCAAGGGTTCATGTATGAACAATCACTTAACTGAATAATCATGAGAGTACCGAACGAGAACGCATACATGAATGCACAAACGATAATCATAATTATCACAACTCTAAATACTAAAACTCGGGTACCACTTTGTTGTCATCTGAACTCACTACTAACGCTGAGATATTGAGTCACCGAATCATCTAATACTGATAAATAATTAACTGGATATACTCACATCAATGACTGAATTATGAGCTCACTGCTCTTGGCTGATAGAATCGGAGATCAACCTCTCTAATGGATGATTTTGAAAGCTATTATCAATGATAAGAAAATGATCATGTTTGAATCTGACAACAAGAATACTCAACTGAATTTGAGACTGAGATCAAGCCTATCTATCGAGAGATCTCTGGATATGATAACAAGAATACTAAACTAAATCTGAGACTGAGATCAAGCCTATCTATCGAGAGATCTCTGGATATGATAACAAAAAACTATATATGAGACCAAGCCTAACTGACGGATGGTTATAAATCAATAGAACTATCTAAGTTCCTCACAGAGATAGATGATTGTACCTCACAGTCCTAATTTCTAAAAATTGATACTAAAACTGCAACTGTAGGAAGTAATTACTTAACAGACATACCCCGACCTCCCATAGGTCGGGTCTAACTTATAACCCTAGCTGGAAGGGTGTCAATACCGTGCCACGGGTAAAGACCTCTATGGTCAAGCCTCTCTAACGGATGACCCTCACAGGAAGTCAACCTAAGGCAATATAATAGTCAAACCTCTCTAACAGTGACAGTCTCTACTGATGGGAACTCTTGCATCCTGCGCTGGCTATGCAGTTTTGGAGTTCAGGGATTACTCCTAGCGACTCGGCCTCTCTCTAACGGGGAGTCTCCATCCCTTCCCTCACTCAGTGCTAGCTCCTACTCCCAAATGAAAGACTCTGAACTAAATTTTCAACTAAACATAAACTGAACTAAATCTGATACTGATCATGTTTCTCAATTGATCTGACTGAGTTAAGCTGAATTCACAAAGTTTTGTATCTGATGGAATACTACTTAATCACGATATCTGACTGATGATACAGAGTTTGAATAGATTACTCAGTCACTACCAAGGTCGGAACTAAGAACTTGAATACAACTAGATCTGAGCTGAGTACAGTACTGAGGCTAGATTACTAGCGATACGGGAATTACAAAAGTTACTAAGATTTTTTAAGTTTTGTATCTATCTGAGGATACAGAGTTTTATAATTCACTAAGTTTAGAGAATCATAGCCTGATTGGGATTATCATGACAACTGACACAGGCTCTAGACAACAGCTAAATTGTCGGGTACAAATACCCCCAGGAACTCGATAACACAAAAGTAAGACATAATCATTCTTGACTAGTCATAACCAGGGTCATTCATTCATCATCACAATCACCAAAGCATATCTTCAAGCATTTAGGAATCATAACCATATATTCATATCACAATTACTAAGGCATCACTTCAAGCATTTAGAAATCACAACCATATATTCACCATCACAATAACTAAGGCATCACTTCAAGCAGTTAGGCATCATAGACATATAATAGCATAAGGGAAATATGTAACTAGATCATACTCCATTCAACAAGGTCTTGCATCAAGTACTTCGTACGTATATCAGTCTTGGCATGTATTGGATAGCACATGATTGGGGAAACTTTATACAATCATGTTACAATTTACTCGTCAAGCACTTAGCATGTATCAAAGGCTTAACATGTATCAAAGAGCATGTAATTGGGGAATTTCCTACTATCATGTCTCAACTTGTTCACTAAGGCATTTCAACAAACACTAGGCATACATGGGTCCACACCTAATTGGGGATTCCATGCTAGCATGGCACAATTCATTTACTAAGGCATTCATCAAACACTAGGCATGCATGGGTTGCACCTAATTGGGGATTTCATGCTATCATACCACAATTCATTCATTATGGTATTTCAATAAATACTTGACATGCATGAACTTGCACAAAATTGGAGTTTCCTAATCAACATGCTATAATGGCCCTAATTCTTCACATAAGCATTTTATCAAACATATGGGGAGCATGCTTTTCTTATTCAACCATTTTTACACTTAATTGACATGAACACATCATATAGAAAGCAACATGAAGAGGGTTTATCATAACCATCACTTGAATTCCATATACTAGGGTCAAAGCTTTAAAGCCTTATAAATAAACATGAATCACAACTCAATGATAGAAGGAACATCAATTTCAACTAACACAAATCATGAAAACCTATAAACACAATATCTTTGAATTTTAGAAAAGGGTTCTTGAGCTTCTTGGATGAAAGGGACCCAAGAATCAACATCTACATACCTTGGGGAAACTCTTTTCTTGAAATTTCTTGGGGAGATTCTTGATTCCTCTTGATTTCTCTTTATCTCTATTGATTTTACTTGAAGAAGAAATAAGGGTTTTGATTTTGTAAAACCTTAGTTTTGATGTTGAAGATGGGAAATGAGGCTGAGATCCTTTTATTGGGAATATATAGGGGCTGAAAAGAGTGGGAAAAGACCAAAAAGCCCTTGAAATTAAATTGAAAAATCCTAATTTTCCATGCTGGCGCAGCGCGCCATAATCACGCCAGTTCACTGGAAATTGGACAATTGGGAAACTGCATAATGGCGCGACGCAGTGGCAATCACTTTTTCACCCTGGTTGCGAACTGGCAAAACACTACGACGTGGTGAAAATCATGGAGGCTCACTAGAATTTGACAATTTCCATCTTTGATGGCTCCGCGACGTGCTAAAGTGCCAGGTGGCACACTGTCTCACTAAAATGGCTCTAACTCTTCACCCGAGTGTCAGAGTTGGGACCAGATTTTTGCTTCATAGAACACACTCTGAAGCTCAGGCTAGGAGAGAATTTTACGGTGTGTTACATAGGTCCTTATAATGATTAAAAATTATTTATAGGTGAAAGAACCCTTTTACAATTCATCCTATTTTAAAAGAACAAGACAACCCAAAATTACTATAGGTCTATAGCATGGACATTATCCCAGAAGTCAGCCTCCATGTCACAGACCTTATCATGGTTGTTACCTTCCATTTTATAGATATTATTATGGATACTAACTTCTGTGGCACATCAATATCACAGAAGCTTACTGCCTTCGTGACCCAAAACTACCCCAAAGCCTATCCAAAAATTCTGAAAATCTTTGGGTTATCCTTTTGATATCACCAAACATAATTTGAGTTAAAAATAGATATTCCAAGCACGAGAAGGCCAAAAATAAAATATCCAAAATATTGAGGGTGTTATAACTAGGAAGGATTTTTTGTGGTTTGTGTTGTTTTCTTTTCTATTATACAACTCATTGTAGGGTTGTAGTTCAGGTTCTATCTTATTTTGTTTCTTTGTCATTTTTGTTCAAACTCTTTTATCTTTTCTTTCAACTAAATATAGTGTCCTTTTTTGCATTTACTTTTTAATGTGTTGTTTGTTTATTTTCTTTACACAATATATTTTATGTTGGTCGTAATGATATGACATGTGTGCAAAATTTTCAGCCAGATCATAAAATCCAATTTAATTATGAAACATTAAATCAGAATGTTAAACTTCGAAAAAGAATATTTGAGAAAGTAAATAGAGCATTGAGACATTTGGTGACAAATTGAATCCTTTATTGTATAAATTAGGACAATCACTTAGAGAATCACAAGAATAGTTTGGTCATCAATTGAAAGGTATATCTCAATTACTTTTAATTAGATCAAATAGTTGATGTACGATCTCCTATTAAGAGAAACAAAAGAAAATTAGCTCCACAAAAGTATGAGTCATCTGATATGAGGTGTGTACAACGAAGATGAAGTTATATATTTGATAAGTGTAAAAGAAGTGACACACATGCTCAGTTAAAGTTTGTGTTTGTAAATTGATGGTGTAAGTGATATTCGTCTTTCATTTTTATATTGCATGTTTTGTACTTGCATTTTTAATGATTTATATGACGAAGGCATTTCATTCTGCTATCAAAACATTGTGTCATCCTTTGTTTACCCTATTTGAGATTTAGTTCTATTTTCTTTTATACCCCTCTTTTGGAATAAAATTAAAGTCGGCAAAAGTTAAAAAAAGTGTCGAGCATAATAATAAAATCAGGAAAAGTTCAAAATAAAGAGGGTGAGTCAAAAAAAGAGTTAAGAGTGTCAAGAAAAATAGAGTCAAAAAAAGTCTCATAGAGAAAAAAAAAAGAAATCAAAATCAAGCAAAAGAACAAGTTGTCTGAACTACATTTGACCTGATTCTTGCAATGACAAGATACGTAGATAGTCCTAATCTGGGGTTCGGTCCAATCAAATTAATAATTTAGAATTATCCAGTCAAAAAAATGGGTGCAAGAGTTAATTTTCATTATTTTAGTCGATTTCAAAAGTTGTAAATCTCACCCATTTTAGGTGTCGTTTGAGCCTCATTCCATCCTTTCTTCCTTACCATATTCAAAAGCCACGTTACAACCAAAGAAAGTCCTTTAGATCAATCTTTAAGAATGTTAAGGCTAAGTATGTGATAGATAGATGAAGTTGTATTTTGGGTACTATTTGTCTTCATTAGCATAAGAAATCAAGAGTGAAATGAAATGAGAGTCTTATGGGTGACAACCCACCTGAGCACCATAAGATGATTGTGAGTTGAAAGAAATAAAAATGAGAGAGTCTTCTTTGTGATAATCTTCAAGGACACCATAAAGCGATGGTGAACTGAGAGAAATAAAAATGAGAGATGTCTTATCGGTGAAAACTCTCATGGTTATTGTAAGGCGATAGTGAGTTAAGGGAAATAAAAATATGAGTCTTATTGGTGAAATACCCTCGAGCTCTATTAAACGATGATGAGCTGAGAGAAATAAAAATAAAAGAGGCTTGGTTGCAAAATTCCTTTGGAACATAAGTAACCGAATGAGGTCTATGAATGTAATGGGCATAAGGAAGCAACTCAATTTCAGGGTCATTAACTCAACAACAATTGGTGAAAAGTTTGGATGGAAAGATCAAGCAGCTTGATCCAAAATGTATTTCATAATAATTAGAGTTGGCTACTATATTCAGATAAGTTTTTCTTTTTTTCTTTCTTTTCAAAAATGGGAAATTCATGGTCTTTTCTTTCTTCTTTATTTTTCTAATTTTGTTTTCATTAGTCCATTGAAAAAAATAGAAAATCATTATAGTTTTTCTCATAGCTTTGAGTCATGTCCATGTCAAAATAAGTGACAAAGAATTACAAAACTTGCTACCAACTTCTTCAATTAAAAAAGCAAGACATAAGGCCAACATATAAAGAAACATAATTATAAATCAAAACAAGGCATGACGGAAATTTTTGTCAACAGACAAGTTTTGGAATTCATGAAGATTCCAAGGTTCAAAGATTTATCTGAGAGACATAGTAAAATAGAGATATCAGTTTTGTTTTAGAGTCACTCTTAACAATCTGAGTTGGGATCAGTGTTGCAACAAGTCGATGACATATGCCGACAATTAGAAGCAAGATTAAATGTGACAAATACATGGGTGATTACCTCAAAAGCTAAAGCCTCAAACCTGCCACCATGTCTTTATATTCACAAGTTTTGTTTGATGAAATAAGAATACATATTACCTTCAAATTAAGGACTTCAAAAGTCAAAATATCAAAAGCTCCATTCTCACTTGTGCAAATGTAAGAGGCAATATTATCCCACAGGTTTGGTAGTCAAAATTATGGTAAATTTATCATCCCGTACCACTAAGAGATACATTTTCTAAATTGGGTCTTTTTTGTTTCATGGCTAGGAAGTGCACTTTCTAATTTGAACCTTTAATTCTAAGAGATGCATTTTTAGTCAAAATTTCTCACTTTAACTTTTAAGAGACACATTTTCTAGTTTTGATCATTCACTTTTACACTCAAGAGATATATTTATTGATCAGAGTGTTGATTCACCATTGTATTATATATTTTTTGCAAATAGTCATGATTTGGTTTGATACTCACAAAACTTTTGTAATGATAATCTGGGACAAAGGTTTTATTCATGTTACTTGAAACTTTACTTTAAGTTTAGGATCCTACTAGAAAATGGGACTTTATTTTCTAAAGAATGTGATCTTTCTTTATCATAATCTTTATTTGAGATAACTTTTGTCTTAGTTTCGACTTTGAGTTTAGTGGCCCGCCTGGACAATAGGGCAGATATTAGAAATTTTAAGTCAGGAGCCCACTTGGAGAATATGATGAAGAAATAGCAAGTCAGAGCCCTCCTGGAGAATAGGGTGAAGAAATAGAAAGTGAGGAGCCCTCCTTGAGAATAGAGTGAAACAATTGTAAGTCAGGAGCCCGACTAGAGAATAGGGTAAAGAAATTACAAGTCAAGAGCCCGACTGGAGAATAGGGTGAAGAAATTACAATTTAGGAGCCTACTTGGAGAACAGGGTGAAGAATTGTAGGTTAGGGGCCTGCGTGGAGAACAAGGTGAAGAAATTACAAGTCAGGAGCCTGCCTAGAGAATAGGGTAAAGAAATTGCAAGTCTGGAGAATAGGGTGAGGATTAGAAGTATGGCAGAGAATAGGATAAAAAGTACTCAAGTCAGGAGCCTGCCTAGAAAATAAGGTGAAGAAATTGCAAGTCAGGAGCCCGCTTGGAGAATAGGGTAAGGAAATTGCAAGTTAGGAGCCCACATGGAGAACAAGGTAAAAAATTACAATTCTGGAGATCACCTAGAGAACAGGGTAAAGAAATATCAAATTAGGAGCCTGTCTGGAGAACAGGGTGAAAAAATGCAAGTCATTAGCCTTTCTGGAGAATAGGGTGAAGTAATTGCAAGTCAGGAGCCCGCCTAGAAATAGGGTAAAGAAATAGCTTGTTAAGACTTGCTTGGAGAATAGGGTGAATAATTTAAAATTGTAAGTGAGGATCTTGCCTGAAGAATAGGGTGAAAGATTTTAAATTACAAGTCAGGAGCCCGCTTGGAGAATTGGGTGAAAATTTTCAAGTTCAAGTTCAAGTTTAGAAGTCTCACCTGAAGAACATAGTCAATTTTAAAGTTTATCTCCAATATCAAATTTTGCACAGAGAAATAATCTATTTTCAAATTCAACCTAAAGAAAAATAGATAGTTTATCACTTGAGAAAGAATTCAAGACTCAAATCAAGAATCAAGAGAAACTACATAGATAGAATTTTTAAAATTTTAGTTATCTTTTTAACTTATAATTTTTATTTTGATGTAATGATAGAGCCGCGGACTGGTACCTCAATAGGACCTCACTCGACTATCCAACTCGGTATAGTTCTTCTCCTTTTAAACTCTTTGAACTATTTGGGACCTAACCCTCATAACTCGAGATAGGTAGATTGCCAAAAACCCAGACCTAATTGCACTCTTTCTTTTTCTTTCTATTGAATAATGGTCGGCTCAAAGTTCATCTCATTGTCTACTTCTTTGTCTGCAAACACTTTGCAATTACTATTAAAGAGGGCATTATGTAGACACGTAATTTTGACCCTGTCATACATTAGTTTATCCTATTCCTCGCACCCATTCATCGCACATACAGCACAAACCCTCACCCTATCCAATTAATCCTCCATAAAGGACAAAATAACTAACCCCCACTACCCACCTAACCACCTCACTCCATGTGCCCTACCCCAACTCCTCACTCATGTTTTCCACTCTCTTACCAAAATACACTAACACACACCATAATATTATAAAATAAAAGGGAAAACACACACATAGGAGAGCAATAATATATATAACACACTCACACAAAATAACATGCACATAGAGTGAATGAGGAGAAGAATTAAAAGAGACAAAATAAAGAGAGAGATAAAGAAAAAAAAGAGTGGGATATACAGAGGAAAGGGGAACTAAACAGAAAAAAAAGAGAGAATAGTAGAAAAATAAAGAGAATTAAGAGAGAGAAAAGGGAACATAGTAGAAAAGCAAAGAGAATTGAGAGAGAGAGTGGAATGATGAAGAGTTAAGAAAATTTCCTTCGTTATGATTTTCCAATGGAAAATTTGCCAGAAAACGAACCCATCTTGTCGAAAAATGACAACTGGCTCCACCCCTTCCTCCGTTTTCTCCATTGACGACCAAACCCAACCAAAACCAAGCAAAATTTGATTTAGGTAAGGCACTCTCTCTATTTTGGTAAGTTTCAGTAAAGTTCCACCAAAAAATAACAACTACTCACTATTTCAGTGATCAAACCAGTTCCACTTCCCAAAACCTCCAAAAATTAGCTTCTCCATGAATGATAAAACCACCCTACCATCGAGAAATGCCTAAAACCAACAATTCAATAAAATATTGTCAAACAGTCCACAAATAGCGATCGAATCATCCTTCTTTGACTATTTTGTTTTGAATTACTGAATTGTCTTTAGATTGAGGTCGTTGGTTCAAAGCTTATGAATTTGGTTCCATTCAACTGGTTGATTTAAGTTTAAAATTTTGATTAATAAATACTCGTAGCTTGAAAGCCCCAATTTGAGGTCCACCTCTTATTTTATTCTTAGCTAATTCTTTATTTTTGTATATGACTAATTGTAGTCTTCTCAATTTTTTTTCTCATCTTATGCGTGATGTGAATGATGAATACTGAATTCAAAATGGTTGTGGATTATGGTAAATGGTAATCGTGAATTTTTATATTGGAACCTTGATTTAAAATACAGTTTGGGAAGGGGTTGAAAATTGATAAAAATATATATGATTGGTTTGCATTGATTCATTAGTTGTTAATTTGGAATATGTGTTGATTTTGTTAAATTTGATAGAATCATGATTAGGCCTTCAAACGAGCTAGGCATATTTTAGGATTCCATATTTATTGAATGTTTGAATGTTTGTTTGAATGATTTTTCTATTTTTATCACACTCAATTTAAATATATTTATTCACCGGGGAATACCCTGAGGTCATATGCATATATTTACTGGAGAATACCTCATGAAATTCTGTATTTGATGGCTAATCATGGACACGCCGGGTGAAGTATAATTTAGGATTAGTTTAGGATTGAAAAGGTTTTCATTTAAGTGTTTTTTCATTTTTGGGACTTTATAATTGGACTGGACATTATTTTGAAACTTTTATTTGTTTGTGTGTTTGTTTGCTTATGTGTTTTTTTGTGAAGTTTATTCATTCCATAGTGTCATATTAGCCAATGCAATCTAAATTAAGCGATCGTATTCAAACCATGGGATAGAGGGGTGACTAACACCTTTTCCTCGATCAATAGAATTTTTATAACCAAAATCTCTGTTCGCGGATCAGTTTTAAGAGTCAACCATTTTTTAAAAGAGAATTTTAAAAAGTTGATTAGGCACACTAAGTACTTCCAAGTGGTAACTCTGAGTTTTGATTGTAAAATCCTTTAGAAACATATATTCATTTTAGTCACCTTAATAATAAAACTCTTTTAAATTATAAAAGTCATCTTTTTGGGTAAAAGAGGCGTGTGACATGAGAAAACACAAAAAGATATGTGTGGATAAAGAACATATGTGTGGATAAAGAACATACTCGATGCAACAATATCATGGTCAATCAAAGTTATCTTGATGATTTGTCTCGTGTTTGAAGAAAAGGGCTACTATGTGTGTGTATATATAGGCCATGAACTCGTAAAATAAATTTTGTTCTTGTTCTTGTAGACCTATTACCTATACTATATTAAAAGTGTAAAGGTTATTATAAATGTTGTTTGAACTTTTTCCCTTCATTAAAAGACTCAGTAATAGATAAAATCATCTTTTTACTACTTTCTCAAAATTTTAATTAATTATTCTTATAATATTGTCTATACTTTTGAAAAAAATAAAAATCAAGGACTCCTATGGAGAATTAATATTAGGTTTTTATTTTTCTTTGTATACATATAAAAGGATTTCTAAAATATATGGTAAGAGGGAAAAAAGGCAAAATATCAATTTTGACATCGTAAAGTTCTTATGTAGTTATTATATGTCTCCATTAATTCGTAGAGGAAAAACATATATTTCTTTGTTTTAAATTTGGATTTTTCTTTTTTGCACATCAAGAAGTTGTTTGGAAGAGGATTCCACGCCTTTCAATTTGAACTCAAAAATTTTAATGATACCCCTTAATGCATAACACCTTGACTGAAACAAGAATGTTGGGTAAAATTTCATTGTTTTGACTCATAATTTTCAGTTTGTTTTGACATCATGTTTCAGGGTAAGCTTCAAATAGACAAGACGTAGTAATGAAAAGATTGATTGTTAGCAAATTCAAACCAAGGTGATGTAGAATTCAAAAAAGTAATCTTCTTAAAGGCCCGTTCTTAGATTCTTTCCTAGAATCATTCATTTGTTCATAAGGTAAATCTATCTATATCAGGTGTTTACTCACCCCTAAAGTTTTTTTTTTGACTGAATCTTATACCTTAAATAGTCTTGTACACTTTTTTTTAAAAACTTCAAGAAATTGATATTGATACACTTCATACATATTTGATGATGATAATAGAAGAAAAGGTTTGGGTAAAGAATGAACTGAGGTAGTTCCTCCAGAGGATGTGTACACAAGGCAGCGAGGAGCATATTGGTGTAGTTCAGCTATTTAATTTAGTGCCTCTTTAGACTGTAGTATGATATGATGTATATTAGTTGTTAGGGGTTTTTTCTCTAATTTTCTTACCAAAATTGAGTTTTAGTTGTCTATTGAAGAAAAATAATAGTACCATAATTACTTTTATTTTTCCTTAAAGAAAAATATAAAACTTTTCCATATTTGGCAAACCTCTTTCTTGGAGGAAAGGTTTTGGACATCTATAAATAGAAGATCCCTCTTCTCATATCATAACACATTAGTATCCATAATGTAGTCTTTAAAGAGTCTTATTTACGGGGAGATTTTTTCTCTAAAAGTTTTTATGCTTTCTTTTGTATTAGGCTTTCATATGTAGGTCAACTGGCCAAATCATATAATAATTATGTTTTTAGTAAGTTTTTATTTGTCATTTGATTATTGCCTCTATAATTAGAAAAATTTAAGCTTTCGCATTATGCTCTCTCGATTTCGAACTCAACAAGTGGTATCAAAGTCTATGGTTCGATGGTCTAATGGTTCAGATTGAGGACATGTTGAGATTAAAAATTGCAACCAATTTGACGATAGTAAAGATATTTTGTCAAAATAAAACTACATATGGATATAATTTTTAATAATATTTTCAATAATCTTGTTGTTACATATTTGAAAATAAAGATTACTTTTAACCCTATAAAGCGCTCCAATATTTTTAACTCAAAAAGAACTCGTATATTTTAACCCATAGGGCTCCATTTTTAAGCATGCAAAACAGCAGTGATAAATAAAGATTACGTGAAGATGAAGATTATGCATATGAAGAAGGCGAGTCAAGTTTTGTAAAGAAAATCAAGCCAAAAAGGGGAGATTTGTTAAGGTTTTTGCCCTGATTTTCTTACCAAAATTAAGTTTTACTTTCTCTTAGAAGGAAAATAAAAGTAATACCATAATTACTTTTACTTTTCCTAAAAGAAAAATATAATTCTTTTTCGTATTTGGCTAACCTCTTTCTTGAAGGAAATGTTTTGGAACTCTATAAATAGAAAACCCCCTTCTCATACAACAACATAATAGAAATCACAATGTAGCTGCTTAAAGAGTTTTGTTTAGGGGAAGATTGTCTCCCAATAGGTTTTAAGTTTTTCAATATTATGTTTAATATGAGGGCCGTTTGACCAAACCATATTAATAATATACTTTTAGTATTATATTTTTCTTTGTCATCTGAATTATCATTCGATGGTTTGCAAACTATTAGCTTTCACATGACACCCTCTTAATTTCGAACCCAACAAGTGATATCAGAGCCTACGATTCAATGATTCGATAGTGCAATTGTTGAATAAAGCTGCAATCACTTTGATAATAATAAAGATATATGTCTAAAATCTACATGTGGAGATGATTGTCAATCATATTTTCAACAATCCTGCTGTTATATATTTGAAAATAAAACTCACTTTTAACCCTGCAAAGAACTCATATATGTTAACCCGAAAGGGCTCATATATTATTAACTCAAAGCCACCATTTTTAAGCATGTCAAGCAACAGTGATGAAGACTATGTGAAGAACAGAGATCAAAGATGTGAAGAAGGCGGATCAAGTGAAGAAAATCAAGCCAAAAAGGGGAGATTTGTTAGGGGTTTTGCCCTGATTTTCTTATCGAAATTGAGTTTTAGTTGTCTATTCAAGGAAATAAAAGTAATACCATAATTACTTTTATTTTTCCTTAAAGAAAAATATAAAACTTTTTCATATTTGGCAAACCTCTTTTTTGGAGGAAAGGTTTTGGACATCTATAAATAGAAGACCCCTCTTCTCATATCATAACACAATAGTATCCACGATGTAGTTTTTAAAGAGTCTTGTTTATGGGAGATTTTCTCTCTAAAAGTTTTTATGCTTTCTTTTGTATTAGGTTTTCATATGTAGACCAACTAGCCAAATCATATAATAGTTATATTTTTAGTAAGTTTTTATTTGTCGTCTGATTATTGCATCTATGATTTGCAAACTTTAAGCTTCTGCATGACGCCCTCTCTATTTTGAACCCAATATTAGCTAGGTTTGTGTTATATTTCTTGTTGGAACAGATAAATTAAGGATTTTTTTGTGTGCATTTGAATCTTAGTTTTGTTTTATGGGTGTTATCAAACGGTATAAACTCATTCGGATGGTTCAATGTATATATTGAAATTTTACACCGATATTTGATTACGATTTTATATTGCTTAACACTTTCTGGTGGAGCACTTTTGATTTCATATGTAATTCCTATCAGCAAAGTAATTATCTTTTTTTATTAAAAAGTAGTATTTATTTTTAAAAATTAGAATATGTATTTCTTATTTTTTTCAATAGTTTTGCGCAAGAGGTTGCGATAATCTATAATCTATATCTATTTATAATCTATAATTTATATCTATAATACATTAAAAGTGTAAATACGCTTATAAAAGTGATTTGATCTTTTTACCCTTCATTAAAAGTCTCTACTTTAGATAAAATAGCTTTTCACTTATTTTCTCAAATTATTATTTAATTATTAAATTATTAAAAAAATTTAAAATTCTAAAATATATTATAAAGAAAAAATATATGAAATTAATGTTAAACTTTAGAAGAGTTCTACTTAAACATGAAAATATTCTACCTCTTCTACCTAGACAAGGAAAATAAATATATGGAAAAATAACTGGAAAAAAGTTTTATTATGTGTGTAAAGTCGGCTTTTCAAATCAATTTATATTTTATGCATTGAATTATTCGTGATTTGTTTTATCTAAAAAATTCTAACACTTTCCATTCTTCCTTTTAATTTTTCTTTTATATTTAAGAATTATTTAGGTTTTTTTGTTTAGGAGTTTTATGTGTTTAGATTTCTTTATATAGAATTTTCTTTGTTTTAGGTTTAGTTGTTATGTTTTGCCACAAGTTCGATGGTTGGATTCATATCGATGCAATAACGCATTAGCACTTCCAGCCTTGCAGACAGATGGTGATAGATACCTACTATCGCGATAGGTTATTTGGATCTCCTACTTTTTCAGTTACTTATGGTATCACCCTATGTTCATTGCAATTTTTCTTTTTCTTTCGTCAGGTGTTTTTAAATAGAATGTTAGCACTTTACGCTTATCCATTCAAGATATTGAATGATAGAATTGATTGGAATGCAAGAGAAAATTTATATTGGAAGAACGATGTGCAACTATTTAAGGCACTAAAGGTGATACTTTCCGAAAATGCAGAATTTGATGGAATAGATGTTATATTGCAGGTTTGCTTAGTTTTAGACTATATGATTAGCATCTAAATATGCGACAATAAATCTTTCATGTTGCCAAGGTAGATTTTGTTGTAACAAAAGCAGTAGAATAGGTTGTTAGATTCTCAGAATCTCGATGAATATGCTATTTCAAAGTCAAAGTACGCATCATTATAAATAAATAAATTTGTTATCAGTAAGTTTCGTTTAAATGAGGAAATGCCTAAAAGTATTGTTATTCACTTTAACCATTAGAATATAACAATACTTTAAGGAGTTGTTGTTAATGTATTTCACCTACATTATTTGAATTTTAGATATTTATAACAATTATATAATTAATTAAATAAATTATTTATCTTTACATGTTAGAAAGACGTTTAATTTAATTATTTTATTTTATTTAAATAAATATTTTATTTAGTGTAATGTTTAAATTTATTAAAATGAGGTACACGCGCAAGGCGCGTACATCTAAACTAGTATATTAAAAGTGTGAAGGGTCTTAGAAATATTGTTTGAAATTTTTGTGTTTCACTAAAAGTCGTTCCTTTAGACAAAGTTATTTTTTCACTATTTTTTTATAATATTTAAGTGTTGAAATTTAATTAAATATACTTATGGTAAAACCTTTCCTTATTAGAAACCATCAGAATTAATGACAACTAATATTCTTTTATTAGTTTAAGAATTCTAAATCAACTAAATTTGATTTTAAGAAGATTCGAAAAATCTAGAAATAAATATAAAAGTGTTAGAATAAGAAAAAATTTAAAAAGTATCAAATTTTTAAAAGTTTTAAGTACGTAATAAGAACATAATCAATAATTTTGTAAGGATTTGACTTTAAAATCACGGAAAGATTTTAAATACAAAAAAAAATGAAAAATAATCATACACAACTATGATTCAAATTGATGCGTCTCTCTAAGCCTCTGGTAGCAAGGGGAAAGAGGCGCTGCTAGCAAGGGGAAAAAGGCACTGCATGACAAACGCAAAAGTGATCCATCAACCACTTGAAATTTCTGGTGGTAAAATATATATATATGTGTTTACTCTAAAATATATATTTATGTTTACATTATTATATCAAAGTATGAACAATCTTTGAAAACTGATTTAATCTTTTACACTTCAATAAAAATCTCCGCAATAGATAAAATCATATAATTTTAAATAATCAAATATTATACGTGCGAGCCACGTGCAGTTAAACTAGTATCTTTTAAAATTTCATACTATTAAAGTTATCGTAGGACAAGGAGAGAGCAAAGTGTACAGATCTTACCCACCTGCAGAGATAAAGAGGTGGTTTTTTAAAGATCCCAACTCAGGTAAAGCTGAGATTGTAGATTGTTTCCCTTACCTCATGGAGATAAAGAGATTATTTTCGAAAAATCATCACTTAGATGCAGTTGAATTTACGTCGTGAGAAAGGTACTATGTTTTATTTGTTTACTCCGTGACTTTGGAATAAGATATGTGCATACATGGAAACCCTACTAAAATATTAATTAATATCCCTTTTTATTTATGAATCTTCTATTTTTATTAAAAGAAATCATATAATTTAAGTTCATCGACTATAGCTCTTTTGTTGAGATTTTTTTTGGTTGCAAATATAGAAATCAAATTTTCATTGGGGTCATCCCATCACACAAATAGTTGGTTTATGATCCTCTGTAGAAGTTAGGCGAATCATTAACTCTCAAACCTGTATGGCTCATGTGGGTTAGAAAATAATTTTTTAGGCCCTTTCTTCCAACAAGTTTGATGATTAGTTTCTTTATATGCGAATATCTTTTTGAGTCGAGGTCTGTTGAAATAACCTCTCTACCTGATAAAGTAGGAATAAGGTCACATATACTAAACCTCCTCATACTCTACTTACTGGGATTATATTAGGTATGTTGTTGTGATATTTCAGATTAAAATCTCCATATATCATCAAATGTTTTGACCTTTTCTGCCTTTGTTTCTTGATCTTAAAACATTTTCGAAAACAAGTTTGAGACGTAGGAAGTTTCATGAATCACGAGTGTTAAGAGTCTAAACTGGTGTTTCTTTAATACCTTTGCCAAAAAATGCTTTGCGACTAACCTCCTTCTAAATACATCTTTGTTAATTTACCATGCCTCTTTGATGAAGATTTCAATAGTTTATATATAGATGTGATTTCAAATCATATGGTTGTGCCATTTTCTTTTATTGTGTTTCAATTGCATTTATACTCTTTATAGTATTAATTTTATAATCATTTAGAATATTAAATAAATTATAGAAAAAAATATAAATTACAAATGAAAAATCATTAGACGATTTGATGCTTGAGAAGGGCCAAATATACTTTAATCTTTCGGGTGCTAACCAATCTCAATTTAATAGGAACTAAATCATAATTTGTGTTTGTGTTGATAACCAATAATAAATGCATGATAAGTAATTCACTATATATAATAGGTTAAATTGCACTAATAGTTCAAAAAATATTTTATATTATTAACGAGATAGTAGGTTCTGAAATATTGATAGAATTTGTGATTAAAGAGATAATTACTTGTGATTTGAGATAAGTTTTTTAAAATTTTAACGTGTTTTAAAGTTTATAATAATAAATTATTATGTATTCTTAGCCATTTTCTAATTGAGAAGTTATTCTGTGAAATATTGATTCTTTTCCTTTGTCATGGCAGCTTGTTGCACTTCAATACAGAAGGATGGACTTTGAGGAATTTTGTGCTGCTTCATGAAGTGTATGTCAACTTGAGGCTCTTGATCAATGGGAACAACATGCACGCTGCGCATATGAAATCTTTGAGAAAGATGGCAATAGAGCAATTGTCATAGAAGAATTAGCTTCGTTATTTTTGAATTATCATGCTTTTTATTTTCTAATTTCTACGAGCCTTAAATTATCAATAGGCTCTCTGAGCATTAAAAATTCATTTCAACGTAGCTTCCCCAACCGGAACACTTATAGATGCCCGTGTGTATAATCTCTCTGTTCTTATACGGGATAAATTATGTGAGGAAATTACGAATTAACCAAAAGCCGTGATAAAATAAAATGGTAATGTCTTAGGGAATATATCTAGATTGATTAGTTAAGAGTGTTCAAGGAAATACTTATAAATAAGAACAGGGAATAAAAGAAGAGTTAAAATTGGGCCCTTTGGGCCGATTAATGGGCTGCCCAGCCTTTGGGCCTAAACTCCATGGATTTTCAATCCATTTTTTCATGTATATCAGTTGTATATTGCAGCTATTTTTTCCAGAGTTTATTGTGTATATATGGTGTATATATGACCGTATTTCAGTCACATTCACACAAATACAGTCGTCCCCGTATAATCAGCTTCCTTTTTTCATTTCCCTTTTCCTGCAACTGTAAATTTACGTATATCTGCTGAATACCAGCACTGTATTGATCTAATTTCTTCATGCATTAGTCCATTTTGGACTTGCCGTGGGTCTTGACTCAATGCAAGTTGCGTTTAACCCACGAAATGCGAGGGAAGAGAGTCCGAGGGACTCAACGGAGGATTCCATGCATAAGAGATAAAAAGAAAAAGATTAGTATTCATATGAGTATGCTATAAGGATGAGAATTAACCGAAAGAAAGAAAAGCAAAACCAATGCACCCTTGCCCACCGTGAGACACAAATCATAATACGTAATTGCAATTCAAGTTATGATTTTTCGTTCACATCCTTTTAATATCCTTTACATCAAAAAATATACTTTGGCATGCTAATTGATAAACTAGATAAAATGTATCATAAAGATGATAAAAGAGTAAACAAAATCTATGTTGATATGAATTTGGTGTACCAGTAAGTTTTTTATAAATGAGTTAACATTGGCAGTTTATCACTTGAAAGAACATGTATTGGTTTCAAATACAATCAAGTTAATGTCAAACTTTACTACAACATGCAGAAAAGAAAAATAGTTTCCAGACAATAAGGAAGCTATTCAAGCCATTTCAAGGGAATACAGTGCTTGGCACACAAGAAGATCGCACAAGGATTCATCAAAATCTAAATCTGTTGAACAACTTATGCTAGCAGCTGTCTCATTTCGCACTACCGCTAAATCCAACACTACCAACAAAATGATAATAATAATCCAGAATACCCCAAAAGAATCTAAATATTATAAACAGCGAGAAAGAATTACGATCAAAAACCATGGCTTAAACAAACAAGAAATTGTACAGAAAAATCATGAAGCACAAAAAGGGAAGGTTAATATTTAGATCCTTACTATTCCATTCCAGCAATCAAACCCAACACCTCAAAAGACTAATCTACACACCAAATCATATTCAAACTAACCAACCAGATTTAAATAAATCAAATAAATGGTGAGCGCATAAGATGAGAATAGGGAAAGTATTACCTTTTTAGTCGCAGGAACTGGAACGACGAGGTAACGACGGCGACTTTGAAAACTCAGAATTTAACTGGATTTTTGCTGGAATATAAATGACTTCGACGGATTTTTGGTTACGTGGAATTAAAGAAATGCTCCTTCAAAATCTTCAAATTTTCCCCCCAAAAATCCTTCTCCTCCTTCTATTCCCCTACTATCTATTTATAAAGAAAAATTGAGAAAAATTTTAGGATTTAGGATTTCAAAAAAGTGAATTTCAAATCCGAAATTTCAAAGTTGTTCCTAAAAAAATTTGATATCCATAGTGAGACAAAGGCCATTAATGGCCTTTATACTCAAGAATCAGTGGAGATATGGAGAAAAGAGACGTTTGGCTTTGTTGGTCAAAGAAATGAATTAATTAATGCGCACATTAGTGAATCATGGACTGAATATGCCAAAAGTATCTGCCGTTTTGCCATAAATAGCTGTACCGGGAGGGTAAGATGGTAAATTTTGAGGGGAGGGTAGGGTTTAGGGTGGTTGTCGCTGGTTGTTGCTGTTACGCCATTGTGAGTTGTTGTTCGCATGTTGTTGCTGTTCAAGCGGGTTTTGCCGTTTGTTGGTGTTGTTTTGCCGTTGATCTGTTGTTATTGGAAGAGAAAGGCAAAAATGGGTCGGACCACCCATTTTGGGCCTGTTGGGGCGGCTGATTATTATTAGGCCTAAATTTAGAAATGACATACTTATTTTTTTAATTATGAGTTTCATAATAGTTTTATAATTATAGCAAGTTGTATTTTATATTTTTACAAATTGTTGCTATAAAAATACAAATACATATAATTTTTACTGTCCTTATGATCGATATATATTTTGTATTTTTGCAAACTGTTGCTACAAAAATACAAATATATATGGTACAAAATGTAATTTGATAAAACTGTTGTTATTTTTCATAATTTTATACTTAAGTATGCTACTTTATGTTTTTTCCTTTTTATTGTTATATAAGGGCTGATATGAAGTAAATTGGGCCATGTAATTGTTGTTATTGTTTTGTTGGGTTGAAATTGTTTTGGGCCTAAATTGGGGCGGTTTGGATAATTTTCAGAAGGGAGGGGGTAGAAATTAGGAGATTTTTGGGATTTAGGCCATTTATTAAATAGCCAAAATGAGAATTTAGACAATTATATTTAAACTTTAGTCTAATTAAAATTCAATCGATCAATTGCATTGACATTTTGATCAATTTGATTTTCCATTAAATCTAATTTAATAAATTGACAAAATTAAAATAATATTTGAAACAAATTAACAACCAACTCAATCCCGAACTTCTTGATTTAATAAATTAAATAAATATTTTCTAAATAAATTATTTTGAGAATAAATTATTTTTAAATCAACATTTTATCCATTTGAATCTATATTTCAGATGACCTTGATTAAAACTTAATTTTTTGTAAAATTATATGATTTCGTATATGCAAATACAAAAATATATAGTCGTTACTTAAAACGACTAAAATTACCTAGATAAATACTTTGAAAAGATCTTATTTGGATAAAATAAATGTTGTAGTTTTATTTAAAATTAAAGAAACTCAAAATTGAACTCAGTCGTGGAGGACAAAAATTAGGTGTCAACAACTGTCCTTTCCCTTTGGATAGGGTGTATGCAAGTAACCCGGAGTTTGACATTTCTGATTTTTGTCTGACCATAAATTCAATTCTAAAAGAGGTTGATTTTTGTACGAATTTCATGGAGTTATGGCCGGACTCAGGTGTCGAACTTTTTACATATCTCGGATTACATGAGAATTCAGGCTACTTGTAGTTCATAAAGCTAGATTTTAAGCATGATTTTCAAAGAATTCACAAGTTATCCCAGTTTTTAAATTTTGGTGAAATCGAAATGCTAAGGAATAAGCAGATTGGGAGGAGGTTGGAATGTAGTCAAGTTTTCCACATAGAGCTTATCCTATATATCCTTGAAACTCAGGAAATCAGACTGCCTGTAGTTCGACACGAACGGTGAAAAAGGTAGTCTTTTATGCTGAGACGACTTTTGTCTCAGGATGAGCGATAAAGAATTGAGTTAGGACTAAAGGCTTATAATTATCTCATCTACAAAATGCGGGGCCTTCACAAATATAAGTATAAGCTACATAAACATAATTCCTAAAGCTCTAGGTGTACGTCACCTGGATTTAAAGGAAAAGAAAAGTTGTTTTCGGCTTGAGTTTGAAAATACTTTGAAAGTGAAACTGAAATTGAAGTTCCAAAACACCCACATGTCTTCTGATAGGAATATGGTTTGATGGTGGTGGAAGTCGTCTTGTAGCTCGCGTTCGAAGAGTTTGATATTTCTCTTCGGACTATGTCTCAATTTGCTGCTAAGAAAAGATTCCATGTTGCGTTGCATCCTTTTTGGAGTCGTCCACACCTATGGTTTTGATGTGAGATTTTCATCATCTTAGATGCTCTCAACAACATCTCAAACAAAATTGTTAGTGATAAACATAACTCACTAAGGTATTTATAGTTTTTTACCGTATCTCTGCATGAGTTGCTACCCAAAAAAGATGTAAATCTTCATGTACCCATTTGGAGGGCGACAATTATTGCGATAATTGACACAACAATCATTTTTTTTGTTGTATAAAATATATTTTTTTATGGTTGAGAATTTTCTTCAAAGTTGGGTGGCCCTCTTGGGCACCACCGACACTCAATATAAAGCAGGTCCTGAAACTGCATAGTCCTATGCTGATGTGGTAACCCTTTTGATAACCTATAATGCTTGTCGTATGCAGAATGATAACCCCTTCGACTATCAATAATGATCCTTTGCATGTGACCTCAGTTTAAGTCTTGTGCACCTTTCGTATCGATACGACTTATAGATTTCCCTTGAATTGTCAATCTTTGGATAATCTTGCGCATTATTTAATGTTGGATATGAGGCGACTTACAGATATCCTTTGAGTTTCTAGCTTTTGAGTAATCCTATACATTATCCGACCTTGGATAAGAGATGACTTACAGATATCCCTCCAATCGCTAGCTCTCAGATATTCCTGCACATTATTCGACCTTGAATACAATATGCCTTATAGATGTCTCTAAAATTGCTAGTCTTTGAGTACTCCTGCGTATAATCAATCTTGAATATGATGCAGCATATAGATAGCCCTTGGACCGATCAAATTTTATAATCTTGCATATTTTTTGGTAAGAATTTAGTTGTGACATGGATTACCTTCAAACTGTCAATATTTGGGTAACTTTGCACACTATTCGGATAGTATGTTGTTGTGGCCTATGGATGACCCATGGTCTGTCAACTCGTGAATAATCTTGCGCACTATCCTATTTCAAATAATGTGACTTACAGATGACCTCCAGATCACCAATTCTCGAAAAATCTAGAACGTCGTACGTTTTCGGATGACTTATAAACATCCTTCGGACCATATGTTTCTTAAGATCCAATAGTGAATGCCATAAAATCTTTGATGATTAATGTACTTGAAGCTGATGAATATCTCTCAACGCAGACTGTTTTTTCTTTGCGTGATTTGATCAGATGTGGATGCATCAGAATACCTTTCAATGTCAGACTCTTTTGTCTTTGCATGATTACCGGATATATATGGAAATGCTTTAGAATATCCTTCAACAATAGACTCTTTCATCTTTGCGTGATTAACGGATATAGAAGATTAGCAGAAATAATATTTCATAACTATTTCTTAAGAAATAATTATGGCATAAGTAGAATTCTCTCAATTAGAATATTCCTCAATTTTTTTTTTCAAAATTCTAACTTTTTTGTGATTAACTATGAATTAAGTAAAAAAAAAAAAAATTCAAGTAGAGTATTTCGTAAATTTTCTCAAAATTAGCCCAAACGGAATATTTCGTAATTTTTTTTCAAAATTAATATTGGATTAAGTGAAACACACTATAGCTTTTTCCAACTCAAGTAGACTACTTCACGCTTGATCAAACAAATGTCAATATTAAATATATATAAAGAAATGAATTTTATAAAAGCAATCTTTTACAAAGTTAGTCACCTTTTTAAGTTAGTCAAAAAATGACCTTTTGGTGAACCGTTTTAAAACGGACTCTCTTAAGTGCCTTAAAAATCTTCTTAGGGCGTTAATTAAACCCTTACTCAGTTTCTCTTATTTCAAAGATTTATTTCTATTTGAATCTTTGAAATTTGTGTAAGTTTTTCTTGATATTTTCTATAAAGAAAATCAAGTGGCAACTCTGTGAATTCTTTTAAAAATGATTTCGAAATTTCTTGAATTTTTTTAAAATAGTTTAAAAAGGTCGAAACCATTTTTTTCAAAATAAAATTTGGAAAAGGATAAAACATTACTTATTTTATGAGGTATAAAAATATTATTTGATCGTATTCTCTTGATACTTCTCATTAAAAATATTATTTTCAAAATATTGTTTTGATAAGTGCTTTTTGAAAAAAAAAAGTATTTTTTAAAGAGTTTATTTTGCTAATCAATGTTAAAAAGTAAAAATTACACTGCATGAGTAATAATTTGTACTTGGTCAAGATTTTAAAAACACTATAGGGAAAAATTATTTTTTTAGCTTGTGAAAAAGTGAATTATGCTACTACTCAAAAAACATATTTGTGTGTTCCAAAAATTTTGATCAAATACCGATAGTTTTGGAATTATTTTAAAAGTATTATCGCACAATATAAGAATAAAAAGTCCAAACAACATTTATAAGTCCTTCATTCTTTTCATATCTTAGAGATTAGAGACAAGCCTCTATGAACGTAACTTTCATGTTATTCTTTAAACAACATAGGCTTGATACCAAAATGTAGGGGGATGCGGATAATTTGGGTAACTTAAATAGATCTATTATAGCTCTAATGGATCTATTTTTGTTTGTGCGTGGATATTTCCTCTTCTCCTTGTCGTATCTGCTGCCTTTTTTTATCTTCTTGCTATTGTAGCATCACATCTGGGATAAAGTTGTGTTTGCCACTACATCTGCTGCATATGTGGTCATCGTATCTTTGGCCAACCTGTTTACAGAATTGATCCATAGCTACTTCTGAAATAATTCCTTTCATAATAGATTTTGTGACTGGTAACTCTTCTGGTTTTAGGATCGTTATGAAGAGATAGACAGAAAAAAGGAAATAGATAAAATAAAACAACAAACCACAAAAGAAATACGAAAAATAGAAGAAGCTAAAAATAGTAAGATTGCTGAATTAGAAAAAGAACTACAAATTCTAAAAGATTTATATGAAAAGAGACAGAAAGAAAAAGAAGAAAAAGATAAAGAACGAAATTATTAAACGAGATAAATCAATTTTTAAAAAATTAGAAATAAAAAATAAAAAATCAGAAACCGGTGAATTAGAAATAAATACAATAGATGCTGAAGAAACAAATAATTATGATTCGGAAGATAGTGAAACATATACAGAAATTCTAGAAAATATAGGAAAACTAGAAATTGATTAAAAACAAGAAGTAATTAATAAAGAAAATCTAGAACTAATAAATACAGAAGTAAATACTCTAGATAAAAATATAATACCTAGTACATCAAAACCAACCTATAATTACAAAACTAAGTTTAAAAGATATAATCCAAAGGATGAATATAATAAATGGACACCAAAACAAATAATTAATTACAACTTTTTAGATTTAGACTGCGTAATAGACACAAATAAAATAATACAACTATGGGTAGGATATATGTCAAAATAATTATTAGATAATAAAATAGATACAACAAACACGCCAGAATATATAGAAAAGACATTAATAGGAACAGTAAAATTATGATTTTTAAACCTAGCCAAAGAAAGTAAAAAAGTATTAAGATCTGATAATAAAACAAAAGGAACATCAACAACTACTAAAATACTACCAATAAAAATATTGAAAAAATATGAAATAACTATAAGAGAGGAATTTAGCAATATAACAACAGAAGAAGAAGAAGAAGAACAAAATAAAGAAAAAGATACGAATAGAAATTTAATGTTAAAACTAGTAATATGTAATATGTGCTATATAGATGAGTATACGTGCGCATTTAAAGAATATTATTATAAAGGAACATATAATATAGAAGAATGTAAAGAAATAAGAAGATTATATTTTAGTAAATTACCCGAACCATTTAGTTCAAAAATAATAAAGAATTGGGATGAAGCAAAAATAGTAGATACCCTAGGAGCAAGAGTAAAATTTTTACAATATTGGTATAGAAATCTATGTGAAAAATATAGAGAAGAAATAAAAATGGAAAAAATATTAATAAGAGATTTAACATGTTGCAAAGATAAAATAGCACCTCAATTTGGATGTGAAGAAAGATATTATAAGAAAAAAAAAGACATAAGAAATACAAGAAATCAAAATATAAGTATAAAAAACCAAGAAAAAGATATTATGTAAAAAATTATAAACATAAAAGACCATATAGGAAAAAGAAATCTATAAAAGAATGTACTTGTTATAATTGTGGAAAACTAGGACATTTAGCTAGAGATTATAAATTACCAAAAAATCCAAAAAAGAAACAAATATCAGAAATAAAAATAGATAATACAGAATATATGCAGATAGATTATATGGATTAAGAATTAAAAAGTGAAGATAGTATAAATGAAATTTCGGAGAATGAAACAGATAATGAAATAGATAGTGAATTAGATGAATCAAATGACTAAAGAAGATATAAAAATGAACCAAATAACTAAAGAAGATATAAAAATAATAACAAAGGAAGAATATTTAAATGAAGAAGGAACTGATCAAAAAATAATATTTGATAATAATATATTTGATGAAATAAAAGGAAAAGAATTAGACTTAAGTATAGAAAAAATATTTAAAATACCAACAATAAAAAATATATTTAGTAGAAGAAAGGAAGAATACTACGTAGTTACTCAAAAGGAACATGTAATAGACTGTAGATATGCAAAAGGAAGAGCTAGTATACCACTAGTAACAAAAAGAATAATTAACAAAGAAATAAATGATATAAAAAGTAAAGACCCAATAAAATATGTACACCTTGGAGGAATAGAGATATTGATAAAAGCATGTTTTAGAGAAGGAATAGATACACCAATAGAATTATATTTAGTAGATGACAGAATTATAAAACCTATAGAAAAAAGTATAATAACTGTCATAAAAGGAAATTTAATATACCAAAATTTTAAATTTATAATAAGTGTGAATTATTCAGTAGCAATAACAAATAAAAATATAGATAAATCATTAGTATTATATTGAAAAATATCAGGAATAGAACTAACCCCAGGAAGTAAAATATTTACAGCAAGATGTAAAAATCTATATGTATTAACAACAAAACATAAAATAGCAGGAAAAAATAAAATTAATAAAATACAAATAGAAAGTCCTTTTGAATAATTTATAAAAACAATTGGTAATAATGATTATAGTTACAAAAATATAGACATAGAAGAAGATTTAGAAATAATAAATGATAGAATAAGTACATCAAAAAGAATAGCTCATGAAAAACCAGAATCATCAAGCTCATAAAAAAGAACAAGTTATGAAACAACTTCAACAATTAATTTAAATCAGTATTACATAACGGGAATAATAAATAAAAAAGAATATTTAATACTCTTAAACACAGGACAAAAAGAAAATTATATAGCAAAATATCTACTAAAAAGTGAAGAAATAAAATCTAATAGTAATATATGCCCAGATCTACCAAGGAATCTAATAAATATTAAGGATACGACAGAAAAAGAAATAATAATAGGAGTTAGGAAGATAAAAATAGAATTTGAAATAAAGGAAGAAATGCAAAGAGCAAATATAACATTAGGAATAAAATGGTTAGAACAAGTAAAACCATACAATATAGAACATACACAATAATCTATAACATATAATAAAGAGAAATTATTCATAAAAAAGAACTTTAACATGATATGAAAACATATGTACTTGTAAAAATAATAGTAGAAAGATATTATAATAGGTATTATACACCTATGATAGATACTGGAGCAGAAACAAACTTATGTAGATACAATTGTTTACCAGAAGGTAAATGGGATAAGCTAAAAGTACCAATAGTAGTCAAAAGATTTAACAATGAAGGAAGTTTAATTACATATAAAGCTAAGAATGTAAAAATATAGATATAGGATAAAATAATAACAATAGAAGAAATCTATAATTATGAACTAACATCAAAGATATGCTTTTGGGAATACCATTTTTAGATAAATTATATCCACATATAATAACTAAAACAGATTGGTGGTTTACAACACCATGTAAACAAAAAGTAAGAGCAAAAAGAGTTATTAATAAAATAAGAAAGAAAACTGATTGGATAAAAGAAAGTGAAAAAGTTACACAAAAGATAGAAAATATAAAAAATACAAAAGACACAGAAGAGCTAGTTGTATTTTCGATAAATAAAAAAGAAATAACTATATTTTCAATAGATAAGGTAGAAATAATAAAGAAAAATTAAGATAATTATATAGTGAAGATCCATTAAAAGGATGGAAAAAACATAAAACTACTATAAAAATTGAATTAATAGATAAAAATAGCACAATAACTCAAAAACCATTAACATATAATTTTGATGATTTAAAAGAATTTAAAATGCATATAGATGAATTATTAGAAAAACAGTATATACAAAAAAGCAATAGAAAACATAATAGTCCAACATTTATAGTAAATAAACATAGTGAACAAAAAAAAGGAAAAAGTAGAATGGTTATTGACTATAGAAATTTAAATGCAAAAACTCTGACATACAATTATCCAATACCAAAAAAGATATTAAAAATAAGACAAAACAAGGATATAACTACTTTAGTAAATTTGACTGTAAATCAGGATTTTACCACTTAAAGTTAGATGAAGATTCTAAGGAATTAACCACATTTACGGTACCACAAAGATTTTATGAATGGAACGTATTACCATTTGGATATAAAAATGCACCAGGTAGATACCAACACTTTACGGATAGTTACATTAAACAATTACCTAATTGTATAGTATACATAGATGATATACTACCATACACAAAAACTAAAGAGGAACATTTAAAATTATTAGAACGATTTACAGATATAATAGAAAAATCGCGAAAAGTTTAAGTGAAAAGAAAGCTGAAATTATGAAAAACCAGATAGAATTTTTAGGAATACAAATAGATAATAATAGTGGAGTAAAAATGCAACAACATATAGTAAAAAAAATAATAAATTCAAAAGAAGAATTAGATACAAAAAAAAAATTACAATCATTTTTAGGACTAGTAAACCAAGTAAGAGAATATATACCAAAATTAGTAGAAAACCTAAAGCCTTTACAGAAATTTTTTTAAAAAGATGTAGAATATAATTACAACGAGGAAGATAAAAAATAAGTTCAGAAAATAAAAATACTTTGTAAAGAATTACCAAAATTAAAATTCCCAGACGAAAATAAAAAATTTACATATATAGTAGAAGCAGATGCAAGTGAATACAGTTATGGAGGAGTACTTAAATATAGGTACGAAAATGAAAAAATAGAACATCATTGTAGATATTATTCAGGAATATTTAATGAAACAGAAATAAAATGGGAAATAAATAGAAAAAAATTATGTTCATTATATAAATGTTTATTAGCCTTTGAACCATATATTGTATATAAAAAATTTATTGTGAGAACAGATGATACCCAAGTTCGATGATGGTTGACAAGAAAAATACAAAACTCAGTTACGACGAAGGAAATTCGGAGATTATATTGAATATATCAAATTTTACATTTACGATTGAAGTAATTAAGACTGACAAGAATGTTATTGCAGATTACATATCAAGACAAAGCTACTCAAACTGATTTAGCAATGGAAGAAACTGATGTCAAAGATACCCAAACAGACTTAATATTATAAGTGTTTGAACAAATGAAGTTATTACAAGAACGAGTTATCACATTAACTACTGAAGTTACAAATTTAAAAGTACAGGTTGAGCACTATAAAAAAACAAGAAGCTATTAGCAAAGATACTGTGTAGGAAGAGTACATTAAAAAACTAGACCTAGAAGGTGACGATGAGAAACACCTAAAAATTCAAATTACTAATAAAATTACAGTTATAGCTGCAGGCGTATGTGATGTATCCAAAGGAAAGAATATAGTCACTCAAAATAAACCTGAACTACCAAAGAAAAAGAATTATAACGTCAACCAGATATTCTCAAAACCATATACACCAAATATACAAAAATCAGAGTCATCTATACCTCCCCAGATACACACATATTCCGAATCACTCAATCAACAAAAGCAGACTTATAATCATATCACTTTACATATATTGATAATATTTATACCTTACAAAAATTGTTAAATACAAAATCTATCCAGAGTAAAGATTTAGCAAAACAAAGCCAAGGATATATTACACAAAAATGTCAGAACTATAACAAACTTATTGCTTTGCCTAGCACCTGTGCAAACTTAATTTCTTTATGTTACTATTATGGACTATTATCTATAGTTTACACAATTACTGGAGAAGAGTTAACAAGAGTTTCAAATATTCACAAAAAATTTATGGATTATAAAAGGATTATGAAGGGACAGTTATTCTATGTTCGTTTCTACTCAGCACCAACAAAAATATTATTTAATGAAATAAAACAGACAATTACTGTTGTCAAGATAGGAATGACACGAGACTTATTATCCCTGAAGAAATATGCGAACAAGAATCGATAACCGAAAATCAGATACCGAACTTCTACCGAAATAAGAGAATTATTGCACTTAGCAGTATATTGACTGAGTTAGCAAATAATTATATAAATCAAAACCCAGTTTGGATTTACTATAACAAAAATCAATTATTGGTTTACTCTACTTGTAAAAATATTAGAGAAAATGACAGAAAAGAGATAAAAAAATTGGTCATAACGATCCTAAAACCAGAAGAGTTACCAATCACAAGATCTATTACGAAAGGAATTATTTCAGAAGAAGATATGGATCAATTCTGTAAATAGGTTAGCCAAAGATACGATGACCACAGATGCAACAGATGTAGTGGCAAACACAACTTTATCCCAGATGTGATGCTACAATAGCAAGAAGATAAAAAAACAGCAGATACGACAAGGAGAAGATGAAAAGAAGATAACAACGGAGCAATAATGGAAGAGATAAAAGACAAAGAAAATAAAAGCTAGAAAGCGACATGTGAATTATTGTATAGCCTTTTAAATCTTGTTACGTAAATTGTATAGTTAGGAAGACTTTTTAGTAATAGCCATTAATAACTTTAATGTTTTAGGTATAGGCTTTTTGACTTTTCATGTATAGCATTATTAATTCTTATCTTTCTGACAAAAATAGGAGATGTAAATTAGGAAACGTGTAAAGTGTGTTAATAGTTTACACGCTTTCTTAGGATTATAAATAGAGAGCATTTTGCTCAGTTAGAGGTAAGCCTTCATGAGTTGAAGTAAAACCCTCTCTTGTACACAAAAAGCTTTTGAATTATTTAATAAAAAACAGGTATATTTCCAAGAAAAAGCTATGAATCAGACAGCTATGGAAAATCTAGAATTATCAGATTTACTAGAACAGGTATTAGCTATTCATAAATTCCTGAAAATCATGATATGATAAAATAAGTTCATGTTAGTTACTTTATAGTAGAATTATTCGAAGAATAGCATGTTAAGAAGTTTATTAGCAAAGAGAAAAAAGGAGAAAAATTCCTAAGAATTATGCTATCCTAAAGGTGAAATCGGTGAGGCAAGAAAGTCGTGATAGGGGAGTAGCCAGAGTAGAGGCGCTGTTTAAGGGAAAAGTATCCAGATTACCATGCTAATAGTGACCGAAGAACATGTCATTTAAAATAATCTAGTATATAGTAATCTAAAATGATCATATTTTGTTATGTGTATGATTGAAGGAAATATTTTGAAAAAGCATCATATGAAAAATGACTACTTATTTATCTGACGAAATGGTAGATAAATTCAAAATACTTGTTTTGTATATACTTAAGGACATAGAAATTGTAGATATAAGAAAAATCATATTGAAAAAATATTTGATAAATATTTTATGACTAGAATAAATTACATACCACACCTACATACCTACTCTTACAATACTTACATACCAAACCTACACATCAACCATGATAATTACGTATATTTAGAAAATTAGAAAATGGATATAAAAAATATACAATTAATAGAAAAAATAATGAAAACAAATTTAGAAGAATATATGAGAACTAAAGATATAAAATATATAGAATCCATTAATGAAAATATAGAAGAATTATTAAGATTAAAACAAACAACTAATAAATACTATGATAAAACAATTAATTACTAGAATCCAATTCCACGTTATCCAAGTTATTCGTAGAAACCTAAGCCTAATATGGATAATATGACAAGATATATATCTGATGAAACTAAGGTACTAGTTTTATATATCATAAAAGACTTAGAATTCGAAGACATAAACAAAATAATATGGGAAAAAAATATTTGATTATGAAGATGAGTTACTAAGTACTAATTGGATAGAAGATGAATTAGAAAATATAGATTTCTATGGTAGAAATAATTCAGACAATTATTATTCAGATGGATATTATATAGATTAAAAATGCTAGAATATATTCAAAGAGTTAGAGAAAAACAAAGTTGGCTATACGAAGAAATTAATTATAGAAATCAGCTTAGAAAAGGAAGAGAACAATTAAAAGAAAGATTAATTTGGATAAATAAAATCATAAAACAACTAGAATTAAAAGACAGTTTAGAATATGATTTAGACATAGAATTATTTATAGACGAAAAAGACAGGATAATTAACGAAATAAATAACCTAGAATTTAATATCAGATATAGTACAATTAGAATAAATTATTACAAAAAAATTTGCAGTATCACAACTACTTTAGGATAAAATGATAGGCTATGAGTATTTAAAATATTGGAGACAAGATATGGAAGCAATAAGATTAACAAAAATACTTATGAAAGAGAATTTAATTGAATATTTTAGAACAAAACATATAGAATATTTAGAATACCTCCAAAATAATATACAAGAATTACAAAGACTAAGAGAAAAAACTAAAGAATATTACAGTAAAACATTTAATCAAATACCATCCAATCACCCCCCAAGATATGAACATTAATAAAATTAAAATAAATAAACTTAAAATAAAAATGATTAAAGAAGTTAAGAAATATTCACGCACAAATAAAAATAGATCCATTAACTATAATAGATCTATTTAAGTTAGCCAAGTTATTCACACCCCTACATTTTATCAAGATT
This sequence comes from Capsicum annuum, assembly GCF_002878395.1. NCBI lineage: Eukaryota > Viridiplantae > Streptophyta > Magnoliopsida > Solanales > Solanaceae > Capsicum > Capsicum annuum. Next base: position 34,992,080 of record NC_061120.1, on the reverse strand, counting down.
TTTAAAGCACTTTAGGGAAAAATGATTTTTTTTAGCTTGTGAAAAAGTGACTTATGGTACTACTCAAAAAACACTCTTGTGTGTTCCCAAAATTATGATCAAATGCGGTAGTTTTGGAATTATTCTAAGAGTGTTACCAAACAAACGTTTATTCATTTGAATTTTAGGAGGTATTTGTATTACTATATATTCTCCGCCTATTTTCCCTTTTCTTTCCGCTTGTGGATATTAAAATTAAAATCTTAGAAGATTGGTCTCTATTAATACGAACTATTGGCATTTTTACTTAACTAGATTAGTGTATATGCATTGCACATGTGTTTCACGTGAGTATGAAAAGTTGCACACAAAGAAGAAACCAAAAAATAACTTTTTAAACTGTAATTATCTATTAAAAATACATAATATCTATTATTAGAAACCGTCACAAGTTTTTGATAAAAGATGTGGAATATTGATTTTTTTTCTAAGAGAAGTGTTTAACTTCTTATACTAAATCATCTTAATTTTTTTTTTAAAAATTAAGAAATCCTAAAAATCACAATTATTGAATACCAACGTGATATTCAAAACATAGTATGTAATCAAATCAAGTAAGATTGATATAATTTTTTGCCGAACAGTATTCGCATGACCATGGAAGTTTTTAAAAGCATCTAAAAATAACAGGAGAAAAATGTATAAAAAATGTTGACAAAAATACAAGATAGCTATTTATAGGGGTGGAATACAATCCATAGTTATACATAACATATCATAAAAATATGATTAATTTCATACTATGATAACTAACGCGTCATAAAGTCAATTTTTTTTATTTAAATAGAGAATAATGAAAAAGATAAATATATGATTTTTCTGGTTATTTCAGTCAACAACCACATGCTTGTTTCATCTCATTTATCAATAAAAAATTTTCTACTGAAAAGGGAACATGAAAAATTATCAAAATCTGTGAATCCATGATCAATTATTATATATAATGTATAATTGATGCATAAATATTTAAATCTATTAAGTAAAAGAAATAACGCAAATTTGAAAGGATGATGACAATGAATGTAAGAAGACAATTTGAATTAAAATCAAAATAAGAAGGAAAAAAACTTAAAGTAGAAGATTGTAAATATCTTTAATTCAAGGCCACACAATTCAAATTTGAAAATCATCCTTTATTTTCTTAAATTATGAATTGAGCGGGAGTTTCAACAATTGATTTGAAACAACTCGAATCTAACACGATTTCAGAACAGTCACCTACATCAACGCCATCTATAAACAACATTAAGAAACAAATAGTTATGATTTAATTATATATTTGAAACGTAAAAATCTTACCAAAGATGTTGTTAATAGGGTTCATAGCTATTTGATTCTGAATTTGATAACAATATTAGTTAAATAGAATTGTATTATATATATATATATATATATATATATATATATATATATATATATATGGGGTAAACTTCTAATTAATTTATAAGTATAAATATTAATACCCTAAACCTAAAAAGGATCGAGTTTTGCTTGTAGTACTTTTCCTATTTCATCTTAACTAATTTTTTTATTAAATATGAAGAAAACAAAAATAATTTTAAAAGGTATAATATGGTAAACTTCTAATTTATTTATAAGCCTAAATATTAATACCTTAAACCTAAAAGGATGGAGTTTTGTTTGTACTACATTTGCTATTTTGTATTTACTAATTTTTAATTATTAAATATAAAGAAAACAAAAATAATTTTAAAAGGTATAATATATCATGGTTGTAACATTTTATAACCAAAAAGGGATTTCTTTTGACGGCAGTTTTCTATTTCAGAAAAATAAAATTATTAGTATTTATTTGTGATTATGGTTACTTTATTTCCAAAAAGTTCTTATTTTATGTATTTTAGGAGTTTTTTCATCTTTCTTAATAGTTAGTATTATAAACATAATTTAAGATTAATTTAAAAAAGGGTGACAAGATGATTTTGTCTATTGTAGAGTATTTTAATAAAGGGCAAAAACTTCAAATTACTTTTTTAAGGATCTTCACACTTTTAATATACTATAGATTATAGATATAGATATAGATTATAGATATAGATATAGATTATAGATACTTTCGGATGTGCTTATTTCTTCGAAAAAATATTTACGTTTTTAAAATCTCTATAGCATCTTCGATAACATTAATATCCTTGTATAGATTTATTGTCTATTTGACAACCTTCTAAAAGAAATTACACGCTTAAGAAAACTATTAAGATTACGTGGCTAAGTGAAGTAAGGAGAGAAAATATTAATTCCCATATAAGAGTAGGCTAAGTATTTCTTATGTATGAAACTCCGAGACAAAATTATAATCCCCAATTTTAAAAAAAAAAATTAGTTTGACTTGGCATTGAGTTTAAGTGTAACGATACAAATTGTCGTTATGTTAAAAGAGACAGTTGAAACATCCTGGGTTTTGAACCTTAGAAAATTTCCTGAAAATTCGTTCTTCGGACCCAATACTACTCATGGGAATGAGCCGTATGATGGGGTACGAGTGGTATGGTCATGCCATATGCTAACCAATGTTAGTTGGAGGGATGGTTTTGGTCACTGAAATGTGTACGACTTAGGGTATGAGTCGTAGGGCTTAGTACGAGTCGTATCAAGGACTCATATGGTGGGTAGTGTTTGATCCTCTTGGTATTTTATTCTGCCATGGATACGTGTTATGGGTATGGATCGTATGTTGTGGTTACAACTTGGTTGGATGAGCCGTATACTGGTCAGTGTTTGATCCAAGGGTTGGGTCTTGGACACGAGTTCTGGATACCAACCATAGGAGGATACGATTCGTATGGTTCAGTCGTATCCCTGTGATGGGTTTTTAAGGTATTTAAGTGTGGGTATTCTGGACATTTCCCTACTAACCCTAATTAGGACCCACGACTTCTAATATACTTAGGAGGTTATTTACCCTATTATTCTATTCATTAACACTTAAAAACTATTTCAAAATATCTCATAATTCTCTCAATAGCTTTTGGGGCAAGAAGGCTAGGATTTCATCTTACGGATTGCTTTGGAGCTTGTCTTGGTGATTTCCTTGCATCAATTCTTCGGTATAAGACATGATTATCTTCCTTCATTGTAATTTCAACTAAAGGCATGATTTATATGATCGATTTCATGGTTTTACTATTTCATGATTATGGTTTTCAACTACTATTTGGGGGTTTTGATATTAAATACTTGGTTATGGTTTCGTATGATTTTACTTATGCTTTTATATACATCAATGGTGGTTTTGGACAATTGGATTGTATGGTAATGGTTTAATGATCTTTGGATTTGGTTTTGGTTATATTATGCCCCCAAGGTTTTTGATAAAATGCTTATAAAAATATGTTCATTGCATTGACTTCTTTTTAATGAAACTCTTGCATTATTTAAACTGGATAAAAGGATTTATTCATGGTTTAAATGGTTTGAAAAGGCTAAAGGCTAAATGGTTATGCTTTTGGAGAACATGAAAGTCTCCCAAGTGGTTTAATATGGTATATGAAAGGGCACTTGAAAGTCCCCTTAACCTAAATGGTTTGTTTATGGATATTACGTGCAAGTAAGGGGTGGTATGGAGATACCACTAATATTGTCCTTGGTTAATAAATGGTAAATGTATTGTCTGGACATGGTTTTAATTGGGCATCAATAGCAGGGTGTGTAGCTAATCCGTGGAAGGTGGCGATCCCAGAGGGACCAAAACTGAAAACTTATATTTGCTAATATGAGGGGTCTTAATGACCATATATGTGTGTCATATTTTATATTGGGGGATATATTAGTCATCCCATGGAATATTCCCTGGTCATGTGGCTATACGCACTAGGGCCCTTTCAGTAGGGAGAGCTGAACTAATATGGCCCATAGGTGATTAGGACGGCAAAGCTACACAACCCTAATAAAGATTTTAAATGCATACTAAACCCAGTTCCCTTTCCTGGCACTTATATATGTATGGTTGTATCCATTATGGATGGTTTAACTTGGTTTTATAACCGACATTATTTTATCCTTAGCGGTCATTCGCTAATCTTGTCTACTGGCGGCTGTATATCCATACTATGTAGGAACCGACTATTCTACTCCTCCTGTTTAGCAGGCGAATTTGGTATCAGTATTTGAACTAAATTGGTAAACTTCCATCCATTTTGGAAGGCATTATTTCATGTTATGGATTTCTGTAAACACTATTCTTTTATTTTAGATATTATTTTTGGCCATGGTTTGGGGAATGTGATAACTGGATTTATTTACTCTTTTGGATGAAGGCTTTGTGGTACTTCTGGGGGTTGGTATGGGCGGGATCGATATTAATGTCAGCCTTAGCATTGGAATAAGTCGGTGGACTGACATCATTAGATGATATTATTGGTTGTTCCATCCTATTACATTTTTAGGATTGATTTTCATAATATGTTTTGGTATTTCCTTTGGTTTATTATCCATGGTTTGATTTGGTATGGTTGGGCGGTTGGTGTGGTATGGTTGGACTCGATTGGGTTGGTCACGGTCATGACCCTATCCTAGAGTCTTAATGAGAACATTAATGCTATCTTGTTATATATTTAAAATTCAGCCCATCTAAGGCTGGATATAGGTGGATGGGTTGGGTAACAGGGGCGTTCCCTGATCCTGGTTGGACTTGGATGCCCATTATGATAAGGCCCGAGGTTGGGTCGTGTCAAGTTATTATTAGAGCCTAGGTTTATGGTTAACTGAGAAGTCCATAAAGTTGTGTTGAGTAGAGTCTCTTTTAGAGGTGTGAAGCACGCTACACTTATAAGAGAGAGACTTCAAGACATTTAGGAATGTTTCACTTTCTTGGTATTCTATCTTCAAGATTGAGTTCTCGATATTGGAATCTTCTATAATCCTTATTTGTTCGTCTTTTAGATTATGCCTCTTATATCTGAAGCACAAGGAAATTTTTCCGTTGCATCTGGGGATAATGCTGAAAGGGTACGTCCTACGTCTGGATTACATCTTTGATCTCATGGTCCTATTTCTGATGGTGCTGGAGTTCCTCCTATTTCTGCTAGTTCTCCTCAGGTCCCTTAGGGTAACGTGACAAACATAGAATTTCATCAGTCTATTCATGTTATTGCCAATTTGTTGTTGCTCAGGTTGAGTGGGGTGCGACTGGTGCTTTGTCTGCTGAGGCCACAAGGGTTGGTCAATTTATGAAGATGGTCCTCTAACTTTTACTAGGGTGAAGGTGAAGTAGGATACATAGGGCTTCTTGGATGAGATAGAAAAGACCTTTTGGGTGATGCAAACTACTAATGTAGAGGGGGTTAACTTTGCAGCTTATCAGGTAAAAAATATTGCTTATCAGTGTTATAAAGAGTAGGATAAGGATAGAGGTGGTATAAAAGAGGAAGGGTGCTTTTTCTAATGCCTTCTTAGATCAGTTCTATCCTCAAGAGTTGAGGGAAGCAAATATGGAGAAGTTTGTGAACCTCAGGCAGGGGACGATGTCTGTAAAGAAATATGCTTTAAAGTTCCATCAGCTATCAAGTTATGCTCCTGATTTGGTGGATGATATGAGGTTAAGAATGAGGAAATTTGCTTTAGGCTTAAATAGAGATTTGATTTTGGAGAGAAAGACTACCTTGCTGATTAAAGATATGGACATATTGAGGTTGACTGTTCATATGTAGTAGGTTGAGAATGAGAAGAGGGAGCAGGCGAAGTTTGGGGATAAGTAGGGAAAAAGGAGAAAGTTTTCTGATTAAAGAGGTATTTAGTCTCAGGGTGGTAGGGATGGTGGCAAGTGGTAGAAAAATAGTGAGGGAGTTCTAATTTCTTTTCTACAAGTGCTCCTTATCAGTTGGGAGACAGGCGTCATCCAAGTAGTGATAATTCTCGGGCACAGGTTGCCCAATCTCAGGTAAGTAGAGGTCAGTCAATTTTTTGTGTCCTCCATGTCGATTCTGTGGTCGTCCTCATAGGGGATATTGGGAGGAAGAAAGGGAAAAATACTTCAAGTATGGCCAGGAGGCCATCAGCTCAGGGATTTTTTGATCAATAAGGTTGCTATGGGGGTGAATAAGATTCCCGTGGCTTCATCTTCTGTTCCTACACCTGATTGGGTGGCATCTGCTTCTCTTACTGTACCTGGTTCTAGTATTGGTAGAAACAGGTTGTATGCTTTGGCGTCCCAACAAAAATCCTAGGCATCACCAGATGTCGTTACTGGTATGTTACAACTTTTCTCTCGTGACGTATATTGTTTGCTTAATCCGGGGTCCACTCTTTCTTATGTGACTCCATATGTGGCTGTGTCTTTTGGTTTCAATTCGAAAGTTATCTCAGATCCTTTTTCTATTTCTACCCTGGTAGGTGACTCAGTTATTGATAAGAGAGTCTATAGGGAGTGTCTGGTATTTGTTGGTAGCAAGTAGACCTTAGCGGATCTGTTTGAGTTGGATATGATAGATTTTGATATAATTCTAGGTATGCATTAATTGCATTCTTCTTATGTGTATGTGGATTTTCGAACCCGTAGGGTTATTCTTAAGTTTCCTGGTGAATCAGTTATAGAATAGAAAGGTAGTTGCTTAGCTCCTGGGGGGAGGTTTATTTCTTATATTAGAGCTCGGAGGTTAATCTCTAAGGGATGTCTTTATCACTTGGTCTGGGTTAAAGATTCTAACTCGAAATGTCCTTTGTCTTCGATCCCTATGGTTAATGAGTTTCTAGAGGTCTTTTTGGATGATGTTTCAGTGTTTCTCTGGATAGGGAAATAGAGTTTGGTATTGATTTGCTTTCAAACACTAGTCCAATTTCTATTCCTCCATATAGAATGGCTCCAGCTGAGTTAAGGGAGCTCAAGGATCAACTTAAGGATCTTCTGGATAAGGGATTTATTTATCCTAGTATTTCTCCATGGGGTGTACTGGTGTTGTTTGTGCGCAAGAAGGATAGTTACCTTCAGATGTGCATTGACTACAGGCAGTTGAACAAGATGACGGTCAAGAACAAGTATCCTCTTCCTTGAATTGTTGATTGGTTTGACCAGTTACATGGTGCCAAGTTCTTCTCTAAGATAGATCTTTGGTCTGGGTACCATTAGCTTAAGATTAGGGATGTGGATATCCCTATGACAACTTTTTATACTAGGTATGGGCATTTTGAGTTCTTGGTGATGTCATTTGGGTTGACTAATGCTCCAATAATATTTGTGGACTTGATAAAATGAGTGTTCAGGTTGTATTTGGATCTCTTCATCATTATGTTTATTGATGACATTCTGGTTTATTCGAAGAATGAGATGGATCATGCTAATCACATCCGTGTGGTGTTGCAGACCTTAAAGGAGAAACAATTGTATGACAAGTTCTCTAAGTGTGTGTTCTAGTTGAATACATTGACTTTCTTGGGCTATATTATTTCTAGTGAAGGGATCATGGTGGATTTGCAGAAGGTTACTTTAGTGAAGAGGTGGCCTAGGACCACAACTCCATCTGATATTTAGAGCTTCTTGGGTTTAGCCAGGTATTATAGTCAGTTTGTGGAAAACTTTTCTTTGATAGCTGTTTCTTTGACTAAGTTGACTCAGAAGAAGGTTAAGTTGTCTTGGTCGGACTCTTGTGAAGGGATTTTTGAGAAGTTGAAGTATAAGTTGACTCCGGCTCCAATCCTTACTTTGTCGGAAGGCAATGATGGGTTTGTGGTTTATTATGATATATCTCAGGTAGGGCTTGGTTTTGTTTTGATGCAGCATGGAAAGGTGATTGCCTATGATTCTAGGAAGTTGAAGGTACATGAGAGAAATTATCCTACTCATGACTTGGAGTTATTGGCGGTTGTGTTTGCTTTGAAAATATGGCGGCATTATTTGTATGGTGTTCATATGGATATCTTTTCTGATCATAATAACCTTTAGTATGTGTTCACTCAAAAAGAGTTTAATTTTAGGCAGAAGAGGTGGTTTGAGCTTCTCAAGGATTATGACATGAGTCTTCACGACAACCCAGGTAAGGCTAATGTGGTTGCTGATGCTTTTAGCAGGTTCTCCATAGGGAGTTTGTCTCACGTGAAGGAAGGTAAGTGGGATTTAGTGAAGGATATTCACTTCTTAGGTAATCTTGAGCTTAAGTACGTGTTCACTCAAAAAGAGTTTAATCTCAGGTAGAGAAGGTGGCTTGAGCTTCTCAAGGATTATGATTCACGACCACCCAGGTAAGGATAATGTGGTTGCTGATGCTTTTAGCAGGTTCTCTATGGAGAGTTTGTCTCACGTGAAGGAAGGTAAGTGGGAATTAGTGAAGGATATTCATTGCTTGGGTAATCTTGGAGTTTGTCTCTTAGACTCTAAGGATAGTGGTGTGATGGTGCAGAAAGTAGTTTGATCGTCTCTTGGTGTAAAGATTAAGGAGAAATAAGTGCTAGATCCTGTATTGATGAAAATCAAGGGTGATGTTGGTGGGCAAAAGGTAGTGGTGTTTAAGATTAGTGGTGATGGTACTTTATGATACCAAGAGAGGTTATGTGTTCCTGATGTCGACGGGCTATGGAAAAGGGTTTTAGTTAAGGTGCATGAGTCGCGCTATGTTGTTCATCCCAGCACGACTAAGATGTATCATGATCTCAAGGAGATCTACTGGTGGAATGGAATGAAGAGGGATATGGCTAATTTTGCGGCTAAGTGTATAGTGTGTCAACAGGTTAAGGTTGAGCATATGAGGCCATGAGGGTTGTATCAAGAAATTGATTTGTACGAATAAAAGTGGGAAGCGATTAATATAGACTTTATTATTGGTCTTCCTTGGTCTCAAAATCAGTATTATTCAATTTGGGTCATCGTGAATAGGATGACCAAGTGTGTGTATTTCTTGCCTGTGCAGACTACCTTTTCGACGGAGGATATTGCGCGGTAGTATCTTCAAGAGATTGTGAAGCTTCATGGGGTACTTGTTTCGATTATCTCTGATCGTGGTACACATTTTATATCTCATTTCTGCCGATCTTTCTAGAGAGGGTTGGGGACTAAAGTTAGTCTGAGTACTGCTTTTCATCCGCAGTCGAATGAGCAAGTAGATAAAACCATTTAGACATTGGAAGATATGCTTAGGACCTGCGTTATTAAGTATGGTGGCAATTGGGTTGAGCATTTACCTTTGGTGGAGTTTGCTCACAATAATAGTTATTATCCGAGTATTGGTATGGCTCCTTTCGAGGTGTTGTATGGTAGGAGGTGTAGATCTCTTATTAGATGGTTTGAGCTTGGAGTAGCGGACGTGTTTGGTCTGAATTTAGTTTATCAAGCGATTGAGAAGTTCAAGGTGATTCAGGATAGGCTTAAAGCTACCCGAAGTCGCCAAAAGTCCTATGTGGATGTTAGGCATAGAGACTTAGAGTTTGAGTTCGGGGATAGGGTGTTCCTCAAGGTTTTTCCCATGAAGGGAGTGGTGTGATTTGGCAAAAAGAGGAAGCTCAGTCCTCGATTCATTGGTCCTTATGTGATTATGTGAAGAGTTGGCAATGTTTCTTATGAGTTGGTGTTTCCATCTAGCTTAAGTTTGGTTCATCCGGTCTTTCATGTTTCTATGTTGAGGAAGTGTCTTAGTGATCCTTCTTCGGTTATTCCTTTGGAAGGATTGGGTATTTCAGATTATCTATCTTGTGAAGGGGTCCTAGTTGAGATATTAGATAGGCAAGTTCGTTGATTACGGACCAAGGATGTGTCTTCGATTAAGGTTCTATGGCGAAACCATAAGGTGGAAGAAGCTACTTGGGAAGCGGAAGAGGACATGAAGTCCAAGTATCCACATTGTTTTCAGCTCCTAGGATTAGTGCGGAAGGTATGTGTCTTGAACAAATCTTTATTTTTTGAGTTTGTTAAAGAAAAGATTAACATCTTTGTCTCTTTGTTTTCAAATTTTGTTGAAGGCATTTTTGATAATACAAATGACTCTGTGTGTGGTTACCCTTACCTTGTCCGTTATTCGGGGACGAATGTTCCTAGTGTGGGAGACTAAATCATCCTGGGTTTGGACCCTTAGAAGATTTCTTGGAAATCCATTCCCCGGACCCAATACGACTCATGGGAACAAGCCGTTTGCTGGGGTACGAGAGGTATGGTCCTGTCGTATGCTAACCAGTGTTAGTTGGTGGGATGGTTTTTGTCACTGGAATGGGTACGACTTAGGGTTGTGAATCTTAGGGCTTGGTACGAGTCGTATCAAGGACTTATATGATGGGCAATGTTTGATCCTTCTGGTATTTTATTCTTCTAGGGATATAAGTTATGGGTATGGATCGTATGCTGTGGTTACGACTTGGTTGGAAAAGTTGTATACTGGATAGTGTTTGATCCAAGAATTGAGGCTTTGATATGAGTGGTGGATACCAATCGTATTAAACGATATGATTCGTATGGGTCATTCGTATCCCTGTGATGGGTTTTTAAGGGATTTAAGTGGGGGTATTCTGGAAATTTCCCTACTTACTCTAACTAGGATCCATGACTTCTATACACTTAGAAATTTATTTACCCTATTATTCTATTCATTAACACTTACAAACTATTCCCAAACATCTCATAATTTTCTCAAGAGCTTTTGGGGAAAGAAGGCTAAGGTTTCATCTTACGGATTGCTTTGGGACTTGTCCTAGTGATTTCCTCCCATCAATTCTTAGGTATAAGGAATGATTCTCTTCTCCCATTGTAATTTCAACTAAAGGCATGGTTTATATGATCGATTTCATGGTTTTACTATTTCATGATTATGATTTTCAACTATTATTTGGGGTTTTTGATATTAAATGCTTTGTTATGGTTTCATATGGTTTTATTTATGCTTTTATATGCATCAATGGTGGTTTTGGACAATTGGATTGCATAGTAATGGCTTAATGGTCTTTGGATTTGGTTTTGGTTATAGTATACCCCAAGGTGTTTGATAAAAAGCTTATAAAGATATGTTCATTGCATTGACTTATTTTAATGAAACTCTTACATGATTTAAACTGGATAAAAGGATTAATGCATGGTTTAAATGGTTTGAAAAGGCTAAAGGATAAATGGTTATGCTTGTGGAGAACATGGAAGTATCCTGAGTGGTTTAATATGGTATATGGAAGGGTACTTAAAAGTCCCTTAACCTAAATGTTTTGGCTATGGATATTACTTACAAGTAAGGGGTGGTATGATGATACCACTAATATTGGCCTTGTTTAATAAATGGTAAATGGATTTTCTAGACATGGTTTTAATTGGGCATTACTAGCGGGGTGTGTAGCTAAGCCGTAGAAGGTGGTGGCCCTGGGGGGACCTAAATTGGAAACTCATATTTGTCGATATAAGGGGTCTTGATGACTATGTGCGCGTGTCATATTTTATATTGGGCTTGTTCTAGTCATCCCATGGGATATTCCCTGTTCGTGTGGCTACACGCACTGGGGCCCTTTCAGCAGAGGGAGCTAAACTCATATGGACTATAGATAGTTAGGACGACAAAGCTACATAACCCAGGTAAAGGATTTAAATTCATGCTAAACCCGATTCCCTTCCCCGACACTTATATATGTATGGTTGTATGCATTATGGATGGTTTTACTTGGTTTTATAACTGGAATTATTTTATCCTTATATTGAGATTCTTGCTGGCGATCATTCGCTAACCCCATCTACTGGTGGTTGTATACCTACGCTATGCAGGAATCAACCATTCTACTTCTCATATTTATCATGTAGATTCGGTATCAGTATTTGGACTGAAGTGGTGAGCTTTCATCCCTTTTGGAAGGCATTATTTCATGTTATGGATTTCCTTAGAAATTTCTCTTTTATTTTGGATATTGGCTTTGGCCATGGTTGGGGGCATGTCCTAATCGGATTTGTTTACTCTTTTGGATAGAGGCTTTCTACTACTTCTGGGGGTTGGTATGGGCGGGATTGGTATTGGTGTCGTCCTTTGCATTGAAATAAGCTGGTGGGATGACATCATTGGGCGATATTGTTGGTTGTTCCATCCTATTACATTTTGGGATTGATTTTTATAATATGTTTGGTATTCCCTTTAGTTTATTATCTATGGTTTGGTTTTGTATGGTTGAGAGGTTTGTGTGGTATGGTTGGACTCGGTTAGGTCGGTCATGGCTGTGACCCTATCCCAGATTTTTAAAGAGAACAATAACGCTATCTTGTTATATGTTCAAAATTCAGCCCATCTATGGCTGGATATAGGTGGATGGATTGGGTAATAGGGGCGGTCCCCTGTCCTAGTTGTACTTGGGATGCCCATTACGACAAGGCCCAGGGTCGGGTCGTGTCAACAGTGGAACCTTCGTTTAGCCTTTCTTTAGACAAAATTTAAAAAATTAGGGCTAGACTAATCATAGACATATTTTTGAGTGTGTGGTGATCTAGGAAAATCTAGTAGTAGTATGAGTTTTGGTTGGTAGTTTAGATTAGGCTAATATCTCCCTGAGGTGACTGAGCATGAGTGTCACTAGCCCGAGAAGTCCGACGAGGACTAGTACGGACCGGTGGAACCCCACATGGAGTGGTACTATCAGAAGTAGGGACCCTAGACTGAGTCTGCACTCCATAAATAGGGCGAGTTCCCTCCACATTTTCCTTAGGTAGGAAAAAGTTTCTGGCAAAGTTTTTACGAATGTCAGATCTTTGGGGAGGTATGATCTGAAATGCAGGTAATCCAAGAGTTAGAGAAGTTTCAATACAACTAGACTCTATAGCTCGAATTAGAACACAAGAAAGGGAAACCATCCCAAATGCCTAGTATTTCCCCCTTATAAGTGCCGAGCGCTACACACCCATAAAAGAGAATCTACTAGACACGACTTTGTGGACACCCAATGATCCCAAACCTGGATCTAATACCAAGCTTGTCACGACCCGAACCAGGGCCTAGTTGTGATGGGTATCTTAAGCTCACCATGATCCGGAGACCACCCCCTTAGCATAACATTCAGAACACAATAAAATAATATAGTGGATGCCAACCAAATAGTAGTAAAGAGGATAGATAATCAAATGTAAACTCTATGAATCAAAAACCAACATCCAACCCATACTTGTCCACAAAAGCCTCTAAACCAGAATATCAAAATAAGTTGGGACATTCCCCAAACCATAACCAAAAGAATCCAATATAAAATACTAAGAATAAATGAAATAGATGAAATGATTGGGCCTTCCAAAATAAGGAGGCTCACCACTTCACAGAAACTCAATAGACGTACTGAATTACCTAACGCTATATACGAGCAACAGAACACCTTTTGAACCCTACATTATGAAATGGTGTAGCATTCAAGAAAGGTCAATGGAATAAGCACTTACATGTAACTCAAGGAAGGTGATAAAATAAGGCCATGTACGAAAGCAGTCAAAACCATATATACACATTCATATCTACACATATAGGATGCCGACATTGGGTAGAGGGTCATGAATATGAGAGTTTAAACCATTAACTTAAACTATGTATCTCGCTTTATCCTAATGGCACTCATGGGCTATATGGGTTCAGTTACCCTACTGAAAGGACCCTAATGCGTGTTAGCCACACGAACCAAGGAATTTGAAGGAAGGGTTAAATATACCAAAGCTCTAGCCATTCCAAAATATAATGTGTGAACCAAGCACACAATCATATAGAACCTTCTCTCCTTGCACCGAGAAACGTGGTTTTCAGGCTTTCCTTACCCTGAACTACATTTTTACGGTGACCTACACAGTTCTCTTTTAGCCTAAATTAAAAAATTTACACATAAACCTAACCATTAACCTAGAGTCTTATATTAAGGCTTTTACCCCTTACTATCGTCATACCAATTCTGCATGGAAGATTATATAATCATGCCAAATCAATCCATGTAACCATTAGACTCCTAAGTTCTAATTTAAAATCCAAATCATGGCCACCAAAGGTCTTTCCAATTCGTTTAAACCAATTAACCATTAATGCAATGAAATGAGTTCATAAATAAGTTGAATTATGCAATTATTCCTGTTCAAAAATCTAATTCACAAAGTGGGTTGGGGTTAATGTAATTACCAAGCCAAAAATTCATCAATTTGGAGAAAATCATGTTCCCCATTCCAATTTCCATAACAATGCACCCATTTAGTTCAAAAATCATAAATTTAAAGCATATTCAATTTAAAAATATGGGAAAAGTAATTCAAGTGATTCCAATCAAAACCTCTCAACCCAATTTTAAACCCCCCAATTTAAACCACATGGATAATGAGTAATTAAATGTCATAATGTAAAATTAAAGTTAGGGAATGAGATACTTGCCTGAAATACGCAAGGAATTGAAGACAATTTGAAGTTTAGAGCCTGGATAATAAATTCACGATAAAATCTTTGAATGTTCTTGAGTTTTGAGTTTGAGAGAGAAAGAGAATGATTTGATCTTTAAAAACTAAAGGGAATGGGGTTATTTTATGTTTAAAGGTCGTACAAGGGGTAAAAAGACCTAAATCCATTCACCCCAAGTGAAAAAAATAAAATTAGTTATTTTTAATGCAGCAGCGTGGCACACTAATATCACAGAGGCTAGCCTCCATGCGACACTGGTATCGCAGAGGTTATCCTCTGTGACACGCCAATATCATGGACCCTTACTTCCTTAGGGTTCCAAATAACCCTGAACCCTTTTCGAAAATTCTAAAACTTCCCCAAAACACCCTTAAAGATAATTTAAGTCAAAAGTTAACATTACACATGCGGGAGGGTCAAAAAGGAAATCATTGAAATTTTGAGGAGTCTTACAGTACGTTCCCACGAACAGCCTTGTTAGTTGAACCCTAACCTAGGTCAGTCTTTATATTATTCTTATTTGCATTATGTTGAGAGCTAGTGGGACCCGTTTGATCCTTTGTAAGAGACTTATCCCTAAGCATCCCTATGTGCTACTTGTTCCATCTTTGAGGGTAAAAAGATAATTTGACAGACTAATTTAGAGAGGCATGTGCTAAAGCTATTGGAAAATGTGTGTTTAGGCAAGGGTGATTAAGGAAAAAAAGTTGTCAAAAAATCAAAGTCAGAGAAAAAGAAGAGAATTTCATAGTTTGTGGAGTTTCTCTCTGGCTTTTGTTTTCACAATTAAAAAAAATCAAACAAAAGATTTTACCTTGTGCATGTTTTTCCTTAAAAAAAAAATCACACAGAATTTCCTTTTGCTTCCTTTAGCATGCATTCACAACTTGAAAATTTCAAAAAAAAAATTCTGATAGGAGTTGTATACAGTTTTATTGAAGAAAATTCAAAAAGACGTTAGAAGTTTTGTACATTTCATATAATAAAAATGCCAACAAGATTTTTTTTTTTGCGTCAAAAATTTTAAAAAATATTTTATTTTTGTTGGTGCTTTATATGAAAATACAAAAAGATTTTGATTTTGTAATTTTTGATTTCATTTTTATATGAAGTTTCGAATGCAAAATGCAAAAATTTTTTTATTGAAATTTATCATATCTTTTTTTGGTCTTGTCTCTCAAATCTGGGTGCGGTCTGTTATTTAATCTTCAATTGTCCAATCTAAATGAAGTATGCACACCTGATTCTCCTCTCTCGGGAGTGAGATACATATGTAGCCCTTCTCTAGTTTGGTGATCTTAAAAAAATTCAAAAGATTTTCTTCAATCTTAATTTAGAGTAGCTATCCCATATACCTCTTTAAAAGAAAACTACAAAAATATTTTTCTTTATTAGTTTCAAGTTTTATTTTTTATGAAATTCAAAATCAAAAGTTAAAAAAAAATTCAATATCTTTTGAAAATAATAATTTGGAAAAACAAGATTTTCTTTGCTCCTCATTTCATATTAGCTGTTTGTAAGTATTGCTTTATCTGAAAAATACAAAAAGATTTTTTTTGATAATTTTAGGTTTAATATTTGTACGAAATTCAGAATAAAAAATCTTAAAATATTGTGTAAATATCTTTTGAAAAAAAATAATTGTACTCTTCTTTTTGGATTAGTTGTTTCATGTGTTTCTTCATATAAAATTTCAAAAGATTTTCATTTGGTAATAGATTAGTTTAGCCATGTGTTTCTTCATATGAAAATACAATAAAGATTTTTCTTTGATAATCATAGGTTTTATTTTTTATAGGGGATTTAAAATCTGAAAAATTAAAATTTTTTTTTGTCCACTTTTGAAAATTTGTTATTTTCTTTTCCTCTAAAATTTTATAAAAAAGCAGAAAAAGAACGAGAGAGTTTGATTGACCATTTTGTGCCAAAACTTTGCAAACTACACACACCTAATTCTTCTCTCACGGAGGTGTGATACGTAGCGCCCTTCTACGTTCGGTGATCTTTTCAAGAAAAAGAAAAAAGAGGAGAAAGATTTTGAGAAATTGTTGAACTCTAACACATTTGTTATTTCTACTGTTCAGTTAGTTTAAGGTGGTTGGTTTGTGGCATTCTAGCTGGTCTCCATATTACACCAAGTCTAAAGAAGAGTTAGTTATGTCCAGTAAGGATATCGAGAATGACATCATGGATCAGACATAGAGTCAGGAAAATAAGAGTTTAAAGCAAGAAATTTTGAGACTAAGGCAACAAATGATAGAAATGCAGCGAGCTTGGGTTAGTGGGTTGCCTCCTCCTTCATTCCCCGCTATTTACCCTAAAAATACCCTTAGTTTTCCACCAATGTCACAAACTCAATTTTCTACTATCGTAGATGCACCACAACATACAGTCAAGAACATCTTGATGCTTTAACCACTCATTTTCTAGATCCTCAGTATAAATCTATCATATTTCCAGCACCTTATACCATTCGTTGTTTTCTTGCTCAACCCTCTATGGAGGCTCCCACCTTGGTTATCCATCTAACTATTGTTCTTCCCAGATTTTCTAGTGAGTCTGTGTTTAATACTCTTGATAATCGCTGCTATACTCCTAAGCCTACATCTAAGTTAACTAGACTACCAAAATTTCTTACCAAGAAGCTTTGCCTGACAGAAGAGCGAGAGAAAATGGCTAGAAAAATAAAGAATGCAGAGAATACTATGAAAAATTCTTTGGGACTTGCGGGTTATAAAGATATTTTGTATAATGATTGGGACATGTCTTCAAGTATTAACCCTCATCCCGATTTTGAGATATCAGAATTTGAAGAGCATGATGGGTATAAGGATTTTGTGAGACACTTGGGACAATATTGCAATCAACTGAGGAAAATCGAAGGAAAGAGGAAAAAGGAAGATGTAGTTATCGTTGTGCTAGGTCCAAAACAAAGCTCAAGAATTCCAACTCACCAATATTATTAGCCTCAATCCTAAGTATATACACCATATCAACATACTCACCCTTGCAACAAGGTTCCTTTCTCCAATACTCAAAATATTCCATTCCTCCCCTCAATATCATTTGAACAATGCACAACTATATACTCATCTGTCTTCGTATCCATAATGGCATGTATCAATCCCTCAAAATCGCACTCGACCATCATATTTTTACCAAGGCACCTCTAAATCTAAATTTCAATCCAGGCCAGAATTTGCAAAGAGGAAAAAGCCAAGCAAGAATTTCACATCAATTGGGGAATCCTATACTAGTTTGTTTTAGAAATTGAGACAATGGGACATGATTACTCCCCTCCTCTGGTATACTCTTGACCCACAATCAAGAAATTTTATCGTAATCTATGATATGCATATTATTCTAATGTTCAAGGTCACAGTACTGGAGATTGTCATACTTTGAAAAGAGAAATTGAAAAGATGATTCAGGAAATATTTATTGTGGTGCAAGACATTGACACTTCGAGCATCACACAGAGTCCTTCATCAGCACACGATAATGCATAATATTAAGGAAGCAATGAATTGAACATGGGGACTTAGGACCTATTTACTGAGGAAAATGTATTTGATAGAGATGAAAGGCCTAGTTATGCTGATGTGCAAAATTGGGAAGTCATTCCTCTCCTTACTACTATCACAACCCGAACCAGGCCCTGACCATGAAGGGTATCTCATGTCCACCGAGGATCGGAGACCACTTAACCTATTACAATGTAACCAATATATATATGGTAGAATAGGAAAGATGAACCAAAAAGTCTATATGAGACAATATCCGAAAACCATCAGCAATACCAAAACTAATACCGAAAATTAACCATAATTCTTATATCTACAATAGTCCATCAAAGCCTATAACAAACAGAATACCAGTAAAATATCGAGATATGCCCCCGACTATAGCCAAACAAATCTAAGATAAAGTCTGTGACAAGGAAAATCAAAACATAACATGAAGTCTTCCAAAGGATGGAAGCTCACCACTTCAAGTCAACTCTTGATCTGACGACAAATACCTGATCACTATACAGGAAAGGTAGACTTTCCTTTAGATCCTGCATCATATGGGGATACAACATCTGAAGATGGTTAGCAGTTGGAATGCTAGCATGTAACTTAGGAATAAAGTAGTAAAGTAATGCCATAATGCCTAGTATGAAAACTAGTAAAACCCAATGCACAACATCATATATATGTACATATATATGTATATCATATGCCGGGGAAAAGGAACAAGGTTTAGCATGCATTTTTAAATCATTAGCCTGAACTGTATAGCGCTGTCGTGCTAAAGGCACCCATGGGCTATATAGGTTCAACTCCCCTACTAAAAGGGCCCTAGTGCGTGTTAGCCACATGTATCAAAGAAAAACCGAGAAGGATAATGCCATACCCAAAATATAAAGTGCGTCTCATACACACAGTCACCATGACCAAACCTTACATCGACAAACATGAGTTTTTAGTATCGGTCCCCATGGGACCTCCACCTTCCACAGCTTAGCTACACATCCCCGTTTAGGCCTATATAAAAACCATTTACACATTCCCTACCATTTATTTAGGAGTCTTTTAATTAGGTATTTCTCGTTAGTATCGTCATACCAAAATTATAGCTTGCAAGTCTATTCCATTTTGCCATACAAAACCAATAAACCAAGTTGACTCCACAATTTTCAATTTAAAAACCAAAGCCATGGCAACCAAGGCCTTTCCAAAACCATTTAAAAACCAAACCAATTCCATTCATGTTCCATTTTTACCATTTATTCAATGCAAGGTTTAAAGAAAGAATAGCCCAATTAAGTGATAAATCATATTCCGAAACCAATTATGCAAGTGGGTCAAGGTTATTATCAATATTCATACCAAAACTAAATATTTGGGGAATCTATTGTACCCCTAAATTCATTCACCACTCCCATGAAACGAAAGAGTTCATAAATAATCAATTCAATGCATAAAAATTTAATAATAATCGTGGGAAAACAGTTAAACCAAATACATTAAAAACCTTCAACACATAGTTCAAAATCCAACATCAAAACCATGCATAATAATAACCAATTTATGCCATAAGAAAAGATAAGTATAGGGAAAGTGGTACATGCCTTAATTGCTAAAAAATTCTAAGAAAACTACACCCTTAAGACCCTAGATGATCACCTCTTTGAACCTTAGCCTTGGGTTGAAAAAGAGAATTTGAGTAAGAATGGTTGAGAGTGATGAGAATGACCTTCGTATATTGAAAACTAGTAGAAATAGGTCCTTATAGTGATTAAAAATCATTTATAGGTTAAAGGACACTTTTACCCCTCATTCTATTTTTAAATAACAAGATAACCCAAAATTACTCTAGGTGTATGGCACGGACCTAATCGCGGGGTCTAGCTTCTGTGTCACGAACCTTATCTCGGTGATTATCTTCCATGTCACAGAGGTTATTGCAGAGATTAACCTTCGTGGCATGCAAATATCATAGAGGCTTACTGCCTTCGTGACCCAAAACCACCCCAAACCCCATTCAAAAAGTCCAAGGCTCTTCCCAGTTGCCCTTTTAACATCCGTGAACATAATTTGAGTCAAAAATCAACATTTTAAGAGCGGGAAGGCCAAAAATAAAATACCCAAAATTTGAGGGTGTTACATTAACCCCCCTTAGGATCATTAGTCCTTGAATGATGAGCTAAGAAATATTCCACACGAGAATGATAACAACATACCAAAATTAAAAGATAAACCCAAATAATAACAAAGAAGAACAAAATTCATACCTCAAACTTCTTCATCCATCACATGGAATAGAAATGGATACTTAGTCTTCATATCCCTTTCCGCATCCCAAGTGGCTTCTTTCACTTTATGGTTCCTCCAAAGAACCTTTACCAATGATACATCTTTAGTTTATAATCTACGAATGTGTCTATCTAAGATATCTACCGGAACCTCTTCGTAAGACAAGGAATCTGATATACCGACATTATCAATAGGCACCACCAAAGAAGGATCATCCACACATTTCCTCAACATGGACACATGAAACACATGGTAAATAGAACCCAAACTCGCAGGAAATTTTAACTCATATGCAACACTTCCCACTCTCTTCAAAATCAAATAAGGCCTAATATTACGAGGACTAAGCTTCCCCTTCTTCCAAAATTACATCACTCCCTTCATAGGAGACACCTTCATGAATACCCAATCACCCGAATTATACATCAACTCTCTTCGCCTCACGTCCGTATAGGACTTTTGGTGATTTAAGAAGTCTTAAGACTATACGGAATCACCTTCACTTTCTCCAAAGCTTGATGAACTAAATCAAGATCGAACAACCTTGCCTCACAAACTTTGAACCACCCATTTCGAGATCTACACAATGCCTCAAATATAGCTATACCAATGCTAGATTGATAGCTATTACTATACGCAAACTCTATAAGAGGTAAGTGGTCAACCCAACTACCACCATGATCAATTACAAAGGCTCAAATCATATCTGTAAATGCTCGAATGGTTCTTTCCACTTGTCCATCCATCTGCAGGTTGAAAGTGGTACTAAGGGTCACTTTAGTCCCCAAACCTCGCTGAAATAATTGCCAAAAATGAGATGAGAACTGAGTACCACGATAAAAAATAATGGAAACTGGAGCACCATGCAACTTCACGATCTTTTGAATAAATAACCTTACATAGTCCTCAGCAGAATAATTAGTCCCCACTGGCAAGAAGTGAACAGACTTAGTCATCCTATCTACGATGACCCAAATAGAATCAAACTTGTTTCGAGATTGTGGAAGGTTGGTAAAAAATCCATATTATCACTTCCCATTTCCATAAGGCAACTCTATTTCTTGAGAAAACCCACCGAAACTCAAGTGTTCCACTTTTACTTATTGACACACTATACACTTAGCCATAAAATTAGCCCCATTCTTTTTCATGTTATTCCACCAATAGATCTCCTTAAAGTTGTGATATATCTTTGTCGAACTAGGATGAACCAAATAACATGACTCATGAGCTTCGGCCAAAATTCTACCTCGTATCCCATCCACTTCGGGAACACACAACCTCTGTTGGTACCTCAAGATATAATCACCACCAATCTCAAAATTCATCACCTTCTTCCTACCAAAATCATTCTTTATTTTCATCAAGATAGGGTCCAATACCTACTTCTCATTCACCTCAGTGCCGAGAGATGACTTCACCACCTCCTTCACAAATACACTATCATCCTTAGAATCTAAGGAACGAACTCCAAGATAAGCCAAATGATTAATATCCTTCATCAAGTCTCGCTTCTCTTCCTTACCTGGATGATAATGTAGACTCATGTCATAGTCCTTGAACAACTTTAGACACCTTTTTTGCCTGAGATTCAACTCCTTCTGGGTAAATACATATTGAAGGCTTTTATGATATGAAAAGATATCAACATGGACCCTATATAGATAATGCGGCCAAATATTCAATGCAAACACTACAACCAAGAATCTAAATCATGAGTTGGATAATTTCTCTTATGAATTTTTAACTGCCTAGAAGCATACATTACTATCTTGCCATGCTGCATCCATACACAACCAAATCCTATACAGGATGCTTCACAATAAACCTCAAATCCATCACTACCCTCGGGCAAAGTCAATACCAGAGTAGAAGTCAATTTATCTTTCAGCTTGTCAAAGCCTCCTTCACAGGCATCGAACCACAGAAACTTCAACTTCTTCTGAGTAAACCTTGTCAAAGGTTCAACAGTCAATGAAAATCTCTTCACAAACATCCTATAATAACCCGCATAACTCGCTAAATGCAAGAAGCTCTGAATATCAGTTAGAGTCGTACGTTTAGGCCACTTCTTAACCATTACAACCTTTTGTGGAATCATCATGATCCCTTCACTAGAAATAACATGACCAATAAAAGTAACAACATTCAACCCAAAACTCATACTTCGAAAACTTAGTATATAGTTGCTGGGTTTTTAGGGCCTGCATTACAACATAGAGGTGATTGGAATGATCCAACTCACTTTTCAAATATACTAGGATATCATCCATAAACATAATCGTGAATAAATCCAAAAACTAATAGAATGATCGAATCTTGAGATCTATAAATGCCATCGGGGCATTGGTCAATCAAAAGACATGACCAAGAATCATAATGGACATACCGAGTACAAAAGGTAGTATTAGGGATGTCCTCCTCCCTAATTTTAAGATGATAATAACCCAAACGGAGTTTAATCTTAGAGAAATATTTAGCACCCTGAAGTTGGTCAGACTCTTGATGGGTAGTAAGAGCATACCAACGATTCTAACTTGTGTCGGTACTAGATGTGGCATGCATTGGTGCAGGAGCTGATAATATGGAAACTAGAACCTTATTAGCCCTCAAAACAACCTTTTACTCAGGAAATCCCTTAGTATATGTCCCAGCTGGCCATAAATGAAACACCAATTCTTTTCCTTATCATAAAAGTTGGGATGAAACTTACCATACAGTCTACAAGGAGGATATGGTAAAGTTGACTGGCTCCACTGGCATGAGATTGGGTACCCTGTTCCTTAGAAACATCACTACTCTAAAAATGATGATCTTCGAATGGCTTTAAATAAGGATCACTAGCCGTCGAATATGAACTCAAGTTGCCCTACCTCTTCTTAGACCATTTCTTACTATCTCTATCACTCTGCTGTTAACCTCCTCTTTGATCTAAATACTGAAACTTTTTACTCTGCCTCTCCTTCATATCTTTTTGCTTCTTCTTTTCCTTCTCAACCTGTTGTATATACACCATAAGTCTAGAGATGTCCAAATCCTAGTTCAACAAGGCATCTTTGATTTCTAAAATCAACTCACGTGATAAATTGAAAGCAAATTTCCTCATTTTAGCTCTCATGCTAAACACTAACTCAGGAGAATATCGAGATAATTGATGGAATTTCAAGACATACTCCTTCACTAACATCCTGCCTTGCATTAATTTCACAAACTCCTATGCTTTTGCCTCCCTTAACTATGAGGAAAGAAGCGGTAAAAAAGGCACTAGAGAAATCTACCCACAAAGCAGATTCAACTTCATCACCCCTAATTCGCTCTCATTTCTCATACCAGTGATACACCATATCCTTCAATTAATAAGTAGTGGATTCCACGCCCTCTACCTCAGTAGTATACATAACTCAAAAGATCTTCTCGATCTCATCAATACAAATTTGTGGACCTCCTATAGTTTAGTACATGTGAAAGTCGAAGGGCTTAGCCTCATAAAATTACCAACTCTAGTGGCCTTAGATGAACTCCCAGCAATACCAGCAGAACTCATCTGACGTGACTGAGATATCACCAACTGAGTCAATAGATGAATGGATTGGCAAAACTCAACATTAGTGATATGTCCCTAAGGTGACTGAACATGAGTGTCACCCTCTAGAGAAGGATCAGTGGAGACAGGTAGGACTTCATGGGGATAATCAGAAGTTGCAACCCTAGACTGAGTATGTACCCCATAAGTTGGACGAGATCTATAAACATTGTCCTCGGGCAGGAAAAATAAGTTTTCATGAGCTTCAGATGGTCTGAGAGGCATGATCTAAAAGGTGAATAAATGGGGGTCAGAGAAATCCAAGACTTTAAACTCTATAGGCCAAAAATAAGATAATGAAGAAAGGGAAACATTTTTAAGTGCGTCAGAAGCTCTCTTTTATAAGTGTATCATGCTACACACCCATAAAAGAGACTATTTGACACGTCTTTGTGGACACCCAAATAACTATAAAAATAGGCTCTGATACAAACTTTGTCCTGAACCAAATTAGGGCCTGGATGTGATGGGTATCTCAAGTCCATCGAGGATCGGACATGACCTTTTTAATCTATTCCAACATAACCAATATATATTTGAAAACATAGGAAAGATAAATCGATCAATAATATCAAAACTAATAACAAACATCAACCATAATGCCCATATCCACAGTAATCCAACAAAGCCCCTAATAAACTGAATATTAGTAAAATATTGGGACATACCCCCAACCATAGCCAAAAGAAATATAAGATAAAGTCTAAGACAAGGGAAATCAAAACATGAAATAAAGTCATTCAAATATTGAAAGCTCACCACTTTAAGTCAACTCTTGATCTAATCACGAACACCTAATCACTGTAAAGAAAAAGTAGACTTTCCTTTGAATCCTGCCTCGCATGGGGATACAACATCTAAAGATGGTTAGCGGTTAAAGTAATAAGATGTAACTCAGGGATAAAGTAGTAAAGTTATGCCATAATCCTTAATATGAATATCAGTAAAACCCAATGCACAACATCATATGTAATAAGTACATATATATGTTTATCATATTCCAGGAAAAAAATAAGATTTACCATGCATTTTTAAATCATTAACTTGACTGTGTTGCTCTACCATCCTAAAGGCACCCATGACTATATCGGTTCAACTCTCCCTGCTGAAAGGTCCCCAGTGCGTGTTAGCAGCATGTACCCAAGAAAACCCAAGAAGGCTAATGACATTCCTAAAATATAAAGTACGTATCATGGACACGATCACCATGACCAAACTTCTCATCGACAAATATGAGTGTCCAGTATCGGTCCCTCCGGGACCTATACCTTCTACGAATTTGCTATACAAACCCTCTTTAATCCCATATTAAAACCATTTACATATTTCCAAAAATTAAATAAGAAGTCTTTTAATCAGGCATTTTCCGTTGGTATCATCATACCAAACTTTGAGATTGCAAGTCCATTCCATTTTTCCATACAAAAACATTAAACCAAGTTGACTCCACAATTTTCCAATTTAAAAACCAAAGCCATGGCCACCAAGGCCTTTCCAAAACCATTTAAAAACCAAACCAATTACATTGATATTCTATTTACCATTTATGAAATGCAATGTTTCTAAAGAGAATAGCCAAATCAAGTGATAAATCATATTCCAAAATCAATTATGCAAGTGGTCGAGGTTATTATAAATTTCCATACCAAAACTAATTATTTGGGGAATTAAATTGTACCCCTAAATTCGTTCCCCACTACCATGCACCCAAAGAGTTCATAAGTAATAAATTCAATGCATAACAATTTAATAATAATCATGGGAAAATATTTAAACCAAATACATTCAAAACCCTCAACCCATAGTTCAAAACCCTATATCAAAACCATGCATAATAATAACCAATTCACGCCATAAAGAAAAGATAAGTATAGGAAAATAAGAAATGCCTTAATTGCCAAGAAAACCAAACCCTTAGAACCCTAGATGTCACCTTCTTGAACCTTAGCTTGAGTTGAAAAGGGAAATTTTAGAGATGATGTTTTATAGTAATGAGAATAACCTTAGTATGTTGAAAACTAATAGAAATAGGTCCTTATAGTGATCAAAAATTGTTATAGGTGAAAGGATCCATTTACACCTCATCCCATTTTAAAGGAACAAGACAACCCGAAATTACTATAGGTCTGTAGCACAGACATTATCATAAAGGTCTAGCCTCCATGTCATGGACCTTATCATGGTGATTACCTTTTGTGTCATGAAGATTATTGTGGAGACTAACCTCCGTGGCATGCTAATATCGCTAAGGCTTATAACCTCCGTGACCCAAAACCACCCAGAACCCCATCCAAAAATTCTAAAAATCTTTTGGGTTACCCTTTTAATATCTCCAAACATAATTTGAGTCTAAAATCAATATTTCAAGCACGGGAAGGCCAAAAATAAAATACCTAAAATTTTAAGGGTATTACAACTAGGAAGGATTTTTTGTGGTTTATGTGATTTTCTTTTCTATTATACAAATCATTGCAAGGTTGTAGTTCAGGTTCTATCTTGTTTTGTTTCTTTGTCATTCATGTTCAAACCCTTCTATCTTTTCTTTCAACTGAGTATAGTCGCCCTTTTTGAATTTGGTTTTTAATATATATTATTTGTTTGTTTTTTTAAAAAAATATATTTTATGTTGGTTATAATGATATGACATGTGTGTAGAATTTTTAGCCAGATCTTAAAATCTAGTTTGATTATGAAACATAAAATCAGAATGCTAAACTTCAAAAAAGAACATTTGAGAAAAAAGATAGAGCATTGAGACATTTGGTGACAAAATTGAATCCCTTTTTATATAAATTAAGACATCACATAGAGAATCATAAGAATAACCTGGTCATCAATTGAAATGTATATCTCAATTATTTTGAATTGGATCAAATAGTTGATTCATGATCCCCTGTTAAGAGAAATTAAAGAAAATTAGCTACACTAAAGTATGAGTCATCCGATATGAGGTGTGTACAACAAAGACAAAGTTGTATATTTGATAAGTACAGAAGAAGTGACCCATATTCTTAGTTAAAGTTAGCGTTTGTAGATTGATGGTGTAATTGATATTCATCTTTTATTTTCATATTGCATGTTTTGTACTTGCATTTTAAATGATTTATATAACGAAGACATTTTATTCTGCTATCCAAATATTATGTCATCCTTTGTTTACCCTATTTGAGATTTAGTTCTATTTTCTTTCATATTCCTCTTTTGGAATAAAGTTAACGTCAGAAAAAGTTAAAAAAGTGTCGAGCAAAAGAATAGAATTAGGAAAAGTTAAAAAATAAAGAGTGTGAGTTAAAAAAAAGAGATAAGAGTGTCAAGAAAAATAGAGTCAAAACAAGTCTTATAGAGAAAAAGAAGAAAAGAAATCAAAATCAAGCAAAATAACAAGTTGCCTAAACTATATTTGACCTGATTCTTGCAATTGCAAGATATGTAGACAGTCCTAGTGTGGGGGTTCAGTCCAACCAAATAAATAACTTAGAATTATCCAGTCAAAAAACCTGGTGCAAGAGTTAATTTTCATTAGTTGAGTCGATTTCAAAAGTTGTAAATCTCACCCATTTCAGGTATCTTTAAGCCTCATGCCATCCTTTCTTCCTTACTATATTCAAAAGCCATTTTACAACCAAAGAAATTCCTTCCGATCAATCATTGAGAATGTTAAGGCTAAGCATGTGATAGATATATGAAGTTGTATTTTGGGTACTACTTGTATTCATTAGCATAAGAAATCAGGAGAGAAATGAAATGAGAGAGTCTTATTAGTGACAACCCTCTGGGGCACGTAAGACGATTGTAAGTTGAGAGAAATAAAAATGTGAGAGTCTTATTTGTGATAATCTTCACAGGAACCATAAAGTGATGGTGAGTTGAGAAAAATAAAAATTAGAGAGTCTCAATGGTGAAAACTCTCCCAGATATTGTAAGGCGGTGGTGAGTTGAGGAAAATAAAAATGAGAGAGTCTTATTGGTGAAAACACCTATGAGAGCTGTTATATGATAATGAGCTGAGAGAAATAAAATAAGAGAGTCTTGGTTGCGAAAGTCCTTTGGAACGTCAGTAACCGAATGAGGTCTATGAATGCAATAGGCTTAAGGAAGCAACTTAATTTTAGGGTCATTAACTCAACAACAATAGGTGAAAATCTTGGATGGAAAGATCAAGCGGCTTGATCCAAAATACATGTCATAATAATTAGAGCTGGCTACTATATTCAGATAATTATTTTTTCTTTGTTTTCAAAAAGGGGATATTCATAGTCTCTTCTTTCTTTTTTATTTTTCTAATTTTATATTCTTTAGTCTATTAACCAAATACAAAATCATTATCATTTTTCTCATACCTTTGAGTCATGTCCATGTCAAAATAAGTGACAAAGGATTACAAAACTTTCTACCAACTTCTTTAATTGATAAAGCAAGACAGATGGCCAACGCATAAAGAAACATGATTATAAATAAAAATAAGGCATGCAAGAAATTTTTGTCTGCAAATAAGTTTTGGAATTCAAGAAAATATCAAGGTTCAATGGGTTTATCCAAGAGACATAGTAAAATAGAGATATCAGGTTTGTTTTAGAGTCACTCTTAATAATTTGAGTTTGGATCAGTGTTGCAGCAAGTCGATAGCATATGCCAACAATTACAAGCAAGATTAAATGTGAAAAATACAAAGGTGATCACCTCGAAAGCTAAAGCCTCAAACCTTCCACCATGTCTTTATATTTACAAGTTTTTTCTGATGAAACAGGAATATATATTACCTTCAAATCAAGGATTTCAAAATCCTAAATATCAAAAGCTCCATTGTTACTAGTGCAACCGCAAGAAGCCTTATTGTCCCATAGGTTTGGTAGTCAAAATTATGGCAAAATTTATCATCCTGTACCCCCAAAAGATACATTTTCTAAATTGGGTCTTTCATGTTTCATGACTAGGAGGTGCACTTTCTAATTTGAACCCTTAATTCTAAGAGATACACTTTTTAGTAAAAATTTCTCACTTAAATTTTTAAGAGACATATTTTCTAGTTTTGGTCATTCACTTTTACTCTCAAGAGATATATTTATTGAATATATTTATTGATCAAAGTCTTGATTCACCATTGCATTATGCATTTTTGCAAATAGTCATGATTTGGTTTGACACTTACAAAATTTTTCTAATGATAAAATGGGACCAAATTTTTGTTCATTTTAGTTGAAACTTTATTTTAAGTTTAGGACCCTCCTAGAAAATAGGACTTTATTTTCTGAAGAATAGGATTTTTTTTATCATAATCATTATTTAACTTTTGTCCTAGTTTCAAATTTGAGTTCAGTGGCCTGCCTGGACAACAGGGTAAATATTAAAAATTTCAAGTCAGGAGCCTGCTTGGAGAATATGATGAAGAAATAACAAGTTAGGAGCACGCTTGGAAAATAAGGTAAAGAAATAGCTAGGGAGGAGACGTTATAGAGAATAGAGTGAAGAAATTACAAGTCAGGAGCCCGATTAGAGAATAGGGTAAAGAAATTACAAGTCAAGAGCCTGCAAGGAGAATAGGGAGATAAAATTACAAGTCAGGAGCCTACTTGGAGAATAGGGTGAAGAAATTGTAGGTCAGGGGCCTACTTGGAGAATAGAGTAAAGAAATTACAAGTCAGGATCCTGCTTGGAGAATAGGGTAAGGATTAAAAGGCTGGCAGAGAATAGGATGAAGAAATACCAAGTTAGGAGCCCGCTTGGAAAATAGGATAAAGGAATCGCCAGTCAGGAGCTCTCTTGGAGAATAGGGTGAGAACATTGCAAGTCAGGAGCCCACATGGAGAATAGGGTAAGGAAATTGTAAGCCAGGAGCTCGCTAGGAGAACAGGGTGAAGAAATATCAAGTCAGGAGCCCACCTAGAGAATAGGGTGAAGAAATAGCTAGTTAATAGCCTGCTTGGAGAATAGGGTGAAGAATTTAAAATTACAAGTGAGGATCCCACTTGAAGAATAGGGTGAAAGATTTTAAATTGAAAGTCAAGAGCCCGCCTGGAGAATTGGGTGAAAATTTTCTAGTTCAAGTTCAAGTTCAGAAGTCTCACGTGAAGAACATGGTCAATTTTAAAGTTTATCTCCAATACCAAATTTTGCATAGAGAAATAATCTATTTTCAAATTCAACCTAAAGAAAAGAAGATATTTTATCACTTGAGAAATAATTCAACACTCAAATCAAGAATCAAGAGAAGCTGCATAGATAGAACTTTTGTAATTTTATTTATCTTTTTAACTTGTAATTTTTATTTTAATGTAATTACAGAGCCGCAGACTGGTACCTCGATAGGACCTCAATCGACTATCCAACTCGGTATAGTCCTTTTTCTTTTAAACTCTTTGAACTACATGGGACCTATCCCATATAACTCGAGATAGGTAGGATTCCTAAAACCCAGACCTAATCATACTCGATCTTTCTTTTCTTTCTATTGAATAATGGTCAGCCCAAATTTCATCTTATTGTCTACTTCTTTGTCTGCAAATACTTTGTATTTATAGTCATAGAGGCATAATGTAGACACTAATTTTGACCCTTACAGACATTAATTTATCCCATTCCTTGCACCTATTCACCACACATATACCAAAAACCCTCACCCTATCCAATTAATCCTCCACAAAAGACAAAATAACTAACCCCCTAACAAAATACCTAATATTATTCACTACCCACCTTACCGTCTCACTCTACATGCCCTACCCTAACCCTTCACTCATGTTTTCCATGCTGTCATCAATATACACTAATGCATAGCATAACATAATAAGAGAAAGGGGAACACATAGGAGAGAAAAAATATATACAACACATACTCACACAAAACAGCACACACATAGAGTAAAGGAGAAGGAGAATGAAGAGAGCAAAATAAAGAGACAGATACAGAAAAATAAAGAGTGGGATATATAGATAAAGGGGGAACTAGAGAGAAAAAGAAGAGAGAATAGTATAAAAATAAAGATAATTGTGAGAGAAAAAGGTAGAATAGTGGAAAAGCAAAGAAAATTGAGAGAGAAAAATGAAAGAGAGAGTGGAATGAGAAACAATTAAGAAAATTTCCTTTGTTATGATTTTCTAATGGAAATTTTGCAACAAAACAAGCCAATCTTGTCGAAAAATGACAACTTGCTCCACCCATTCCTCCGTTTCTCTATTGACAACCAAACCCAACCAAAACTAAGAAAAATTTAGTTACGGTGAGTCACTCTCTCTGTTTTGGTAAAGTTCCACCAATAAGTAACAACCACTCACTATTTCAGTAATGAAACCAGTCCCACTTCCCAAAATCTCCAAAAATTAGATTGTCCACCGATGATAAAACCACCCCATCATAGGGAAATGCCTAAAATTATTAATTCAATAAACTGTTATCAAACAGTCCATAAATTGCGATCGAATCCTCCTTCTTTGAATATTTTATTTTAAATTACTGAGTTGGCTTTTGATTAAGGTTGTTAGTTCAAAGCTTATGAATTTGGTTCCCTTTGGCTGGTCAGTCTCAGGGTGGTAGGTATGGTGGAAAATAACAAAAAAAAATGGGGGAGTTCTGGCTCCTTTTATGCTAGTGCTCTTTTTCAGTCGAGAGATAGGCATCATTAAGGTGGTGATAATTCCCAAGTATAGGTTTGCTAATCTTAGGCAAGAAGAGGCCAATTAGTTTCTTCATGTCCTCCTTGTTGATTTTATAGTTATCCTCATCGGGGCTATTATGAGGAAGAAAGGGACAAATGCTTCAAGTGTGGCCAGGTAGGCCATTGGCTCAGGTATTGTCCAGTCAATAAGGTTACTAAGGGCAAATAAGATTCCTATAGCTTCATATTTTATTTCTATACCTGGTGGGGTGGTATCTTCTTCTGTTACTGCACCTGGTTCTAGAGTGGTCAAAATCGGTTATATGCTTTGGTGACCTAACAAAAATCTGAGGCATCACCTAATGTCATTATTGGTACGTTATAGCTTTCTCTTATAATGTATATTGATTTCTTGATTCGAGGTCCACTCTTTTTATGTGACTCTACATGTGTCTGCGTCTTTTGGTTTTGATCCGAAAGTTATCTCAGATCCTTTTTCTATCTCTATTCAGTAGGTAACTCGGTTATTTCTAAGAGAGTCTATAGGGGGTGTGTGGTATCTGTTGGTAGAAAGCATACCTTGGCAGATCTATTTGAGTTGGATATAGTAGATTTTGATATAATTCTAGGTATGGATTAGTTGCATTCTTGTTATGCGATGGTGGATTGTTGAACTCGTAGGGTTATCTTCGTGAATTAGTTATAGAATGGGAAGGTAGTTCCTTAGATCCTAGGGTGAGGTTTATTTCTTATCTTATAGCTCAGAGGTTAATATCTAAGGTTTGTCTTTATCACTTGGTCCAGGTTAAATATTCTAACTTAAAAGGTTCTTCTTTGTCTTTAGTCCTTGTCATTAATGAGTTTATAGAGGTCTTTCCAGATGATGTTCCTGGTGTTTTTTCAGATAGAGAAATAGAGTTTGGTATTGATTTGATTCTGGACACTCATCCAATTTCTATTTCTCTATATAGAATGGCTCTGGCAGAGTTGAGAGAACTCAAAGAGCAACTTAAAGATACTATGGATAAGGAGTTTATTCATCCTAGTGGTTCTTCATGTGGTGCACCGGTGTTGTCTGTGTGTAAGAAGTATGGTTCCCTTTAGATGTGCGTTGACTACAGACAGTTGATCAAGGTGATGGTCAAGAACAAGTATCCACTTCCTTAGATTGATGATTTGTTTGACCAGTTCTAAGGTGCCAAGTTCTTCTCTAAGATAGATCTTCAGTCTGGGTAGCATCAACTTAAGATTAGGGAGGTGGATATCCCTAAGATGGCTTTTCATACTTGGTATGGGAATTTTGAGTTCTTGGTTATGTTATTTCGGTTGACTAATGCTCCAACAACATTTACGGACTTGATGAATAAGGTGTTCAGGCAGTATTTGGATCTCTTCATCATTGTGTTTATTGATGATATTCTTTTTTATTTGAAGAGTGAGGTGGATCATGCTAATCACTGTAATACCCCATATTTACTTAGCTTAAGATTAACTCTTAGTTCATTAGTTATCCAATATAAAAATTTTGAAATGCTTATTATTTTTTAGTTTAGATACTTCCATTATGTAGGAAATTAAATCAGCAACGATATAAAATTTACCTAAATCCAATAACCGAGTAAAAAGTTATGGCTATTTTAAGTTTTAGTTGTTAAACACCATAATTCAAGTTGAGGTAATTTTCAGTTTCCAGTGAGGTACCGCGATACCGACACATCGTGGAGTAAGCCAAAATGGCAATTTTCAGTTTCTAGTGAGGTACCGCGATACCGACACATCGCGCTAAAGCTCATTTTCACATTTGTAAACTTCCAGTGAGCCAACACAATTTTACTGCATCGCGCCAAGCTTCTAGGTCCCATCCAATATTGCAACGCGATTCCACTGCATTGCACCACCAGCCACATTCCCAGTTATCATTTTCCTATGGCTTGGCGCGATAGTGGCGGGTCGCGCCAGGTTCCAAAATTTGTTTTTTTCAGTACAAATTTTTAAGTTGTTCTCAGGGGTAAATGGGTATTTTTCCATGACCCTAATCAGTCTAAACATGAAATTTATCCCTAAATAACCCATTATCTCATTATTTATTCACTTTATTCAAAAATTAAGTCATTCTCTCTTAAAAGGGGCTAAACCCTTATTTCAAGAAAAAGTGAGCAATCTCAAGGGATTCACCAAGAACTTTAAGAAACTCACAAATTAAGGTATGTTAGGTGTTCATCTATGGGTTCCTTTCGCCCATAGAATCCACGAATCCATTTTCAAAATATTGTTGAATTATGAACTTCCATGCTTGAATTGAATTTATGTTTATGTTATTATTGGGTTTTAGTCCATGATTAAATTATATGCCTTTATGAAATTAATTATTTTATGTGTTGATTTACATAATCTTTATGATAAACCTTTCAATTTTCATGTTGATTAATGTATCCATGATAACTATATATTTTGATTATTGTATAACCTTAGCATACTCCCCATGTGTTTGATAAAATGCCTATGTGAATGAAATAGTGCCATTATAACATGATAGCATGTATTCCCCGTTCATGTACAAGTTAATTCACTACAAGTGTTTGATGAAATGCCTCTATGATTGAATTATGATCAAGTGAACACTGCTATGTTATTTAAGATTATGCTATGCCTTTTTTATACTATCGAGACCTAGGGGTATTTAATACCCAATAATTTAGCTGTATACCAAGAGCCAGTGTCAGTTATAGAACAATATCAGTCACCCAATCAGTAGAATCCAGTCAGTTACAGTACTCAGTAGAACTCAGTCAGTTACAAAACTCAACAAAACTCAGTAAACTCAGTATTCAATCCAGTCTAGTTCAGTATACTCAGTTTAGTGTCTTTCAGTTAAGAGTAGGATTCAACATCGAGTGAACCCAAGGATGGGGGCTCACCTGCCAGTGGAGGGTGTGATCTCTAGAAGCAATTCTTGCATTCCAGAACTACGTAGCCAATGTAGGTTGAGACATCAAACCTGCCAGTTGAGGGTTAATGGGGTGTTTTAACCTGCCAGATGAGGGTTCCACCATTCTTATTAGAGTACCTACCAGATGAGGGTAACTTTTCAGTGTCTTTACCCGTGGGACGGTACTGACACCCTTCCAACTGGGGTCACAGGTTGGACCCCAACTCAGTTATCTTATTTGGGGCATGTCGGTTAAATGACTACCTCATACAGTCTCAATCTCAGTCTTAAGAGTAGAACTCAGTTCTGTTTTATTGAATCAGGACTGTCAGATACAGTCAATCGGTATCAATAACTTAGTTATCAAAAACTTCAAATATCAGTTACTCAGTATCAAAACTAAGGACTTAGCTTCAGACAAGCTTAGTCACAGTATTTATTTATATACATATTAGTGCATACTCAGTATTTATAGTAGTATCAGTTATCCATGTACTCTCATGTTCAGTTACTCTATATCATACAGTCAGTTATTATTCATGCATATGAATGTTTGCATTCAGCCTTACCTCATCTAGCATACCAGTACATTCCACGAGCTGATATATACTTTTTGTTTGTGCTATAATAGCTCATATCATAGGTTCGGATGCTCAGGTTCTCGACCGCACATAGAAAGATTCAGATTCAACCAGTAGTAGTAGATTAGTAGTGAGTCCTCATCATTCAAGGATATTCTTTTATTTTATTATTTCAGTAGACTCAGTATTTCAGTAGATGGAGTTAGTTGGGGGATTGTCCCATTAACTCCACTTTTAGACAGTTTTAGTTAAAGACTTTTCAGACTAGATTTCAGTCAGTATTTAGTTTTATAGATATTATCACAGATGATATATTTTATCAGTATTTTAGATGTTTTAACCTTATGGCATTTCAACCTATTATTTTGTATTTATTACAATATCATATTTTAGTGCTTACAGCAGATATTAGTCATGGGTTAGCTTGTGATCCTTTGGGGTCGTAAGCACCTTATAACATCCAGGGTATAGACTCGGGGCATTACAATCACCTTCATGTGGTGTTGCAGACCTTAAAGTAACAATAGTTGTATTCCAAGTTCTCTAAGTATGAGTTCTGGTTGAATGCAATGACTTTCTTGGGCCATTTAATTTCTAATAAAGGGATCATGGTGGATATGTAGAATGTTGCTGTGTTGAAGAGGTGGCCTAGGCCCCAACTCCATTTGATATTTGGAGCTTCTTGGGATTAGCCGGGTACTATAGGCTGTTTGTGGAAAGCTTTTCTTCGATAGCTGCTCCTTTGACTAAGTTGACTCAAAAAAAGGTTCAGTTTTCTTCGTCAGATGCTTGTAATGGGAGTTTTGAGAAGTTGAAGAATAAGTTGATTTTATCTTCATTCCTAATTTTTTTGGAAGATAATAATGGATTAGTAGTTTATTGTGATGTATATCGGGTAGGGCTTGGTTGTGTTTTGATGTAGCATAAAAAGGTGATTGCCTATGCTTCTAGGTAGCTGAAAGTACATGAGAGAAATTATCCTACTCATGATTTGAAGTTATTGGTGGTTGTTTACTTTAAAATTATGGTGATATTATTTGTATGGTGTTCACTCAGAAAGAGCTTAATCTCAGGCAGAAGGGGTGGCTTGAGCTTCTTAAGGATTATGATATGAGTCTTTACTATCACTCAGGTAAGGCTAATATGGTTGGTGATTCTCTTAGTAGGTTATCCATGGGGAGTTTGGCTCATGTGGAGGAAGGCTTGGATAATCTCAAAGTTCATCTCTTAGACTTTAAGGATGGTGGTGTGATGGTGCAAAAAGTGGTTCGATCATCTCTTGGTGCAAAGATTAAGGAGAAACAAGTGCTAGATCCTATCTTGATGAAAATCAATGATGATAATGGTGGGTAAAAGGTAGTGGTGTTTAAGATCAGTGGTAATGGTACTTTATGGTACCAAGGGAGGTTATGCATTCTTGATGTCGACGAGCTGTGACAAAGGGTTTTGGCTAAGGCGCATGAGTCGCGCTATATTATTCATCTCGACTAGACTAAGATGTATCATGATCTTAAGAAGATCCACTGTGGAATGACATAAAGAGAGATGTGGCTAATTTCATGGCCAAGTATATGGTGTATCAATAGGTTAAGGTTGAGCATAAGAGGCAAGGAGGGATTATCAAGAAATTAATTTACCCAAATAAAAGTAGGAAGTGATTAATATGGACTTCATTACCGGTCTTTCTCGATCTCAAAATTAGTATGATTTGATTTGGGTTATCGTGAATAGGATGACCAAGTTTGCACATTTCTTGCCAGTGTGGACTATTTTTTCGATGAAGAATTATGCACAGCTGTATCTCCAAGAGATTATGAATCTGCATGGGGTACCTATTTTGATTATCTCTGATCGTGGTACATAGCTTACATCTCATTTCTGGTGGTCTTTCCATAGAGGGTTGGGGACTAAGGTTAGTCTGAGTACTTCTTTTCGTCTGCAGTCAGATAGAAAAGTAGAGAGAACCATTCAGACATTGGAAGATTTTATTCGGGCCTGTATGATTGACTATGGTGAAAATTAGGTTGAGCATCTATCTTTGGTGGAGTTTGCTTATAGCAATAGTTATCATTCAAATATTGGTATGGCTCTTTTTGAGGCGTTGTATGGGTGGAGGTGTAGATCTCCTATTGGGTGGTTTGATCTTAGAGAAGCAAATATGTTTGGTCCGGATTCAGTTT
The DNA here is from genome assembly GCF_002878395.1 of Capsicum annuum. Classification (NCBI taxonomy): domain Eukaryota; kingdom Viridiplantae; phylum Streptophyta; class Magnoliopsida; order Solanales; family Solanaceae; genus Capsicum; species Capsicum annuum. The sequence continues at coordinate 34,955,066 of NC_061120.1, read as the reverse complement.
ATTAAGAGATGGAGAAGGTCAAGGTGATTTGGGATAGGCTTAAAGCTTCCCAAAGTTGCCAAAAGTCCTATGCAGATATTTGGCATAGAGACTTGGAGTTTGACGTTGGGGATAGGGTGTTCCTTAAGGTATCTCCCATTTAAGAAGTTGTGTTGTTTGGCAAAAATGGGGAACTCAGTCGTCGATTCATTGGTCCCTATATGATTATGTAGAGAGTTGGCAATGTTGCTTATGAGTTAGAGTTGCCATGTAGCTTATGTTTGGTTTATTCGGTCTTTTATATTTCTATGTTGAGGAAGTGTCATGGTGATCCTTTTTCAGTTGTTCCTTTGGAAGGATTGGGTAATTCAGATTCTCTATCTTATGAAGAGGTCCCAGCTGAGATATTAGATAGGCAAGTTTGTTGATTGCAAACCAATGATATGGCTTCGATTAAGGTTCTATGGAGGAACCATAAGGTGGAAGAAGCTACTTGGGAAGAGGAAGAGCACATGAAGTCCAAGTATCCACATTTGTTTTCTACTCTTAGGATTCATGCAGAAGGTATGTGTATTGAATAAATCTTTATTTTCTAAGTTTGTTAAAGGAAAGATTAACATCTTTGCCTCTTTGTTTTCAAACTTTGTTGAAGAGATGTTTGATAATGCAAATAACTCTGTGTGTGGTTATCCCTACCTTGTCCGTCATTCGAGTCGAATGTTCCTAGTAGGGGAGAATGAAACATCCTGGGTTTTGACCCTTAGAAAAATTTCATAGAAATTCATTTCTCAGACCCATATGACTCATGGGAATGAGCTATATACTGGGGTATAAGGGGTATGGTCCTATCGTACGTTGACCAGTGTTAGTTGGTGGTACGGTTTAGGTCACTAGAAAGGATACGACTTAGGGTTATGAATTATAGGGCTTGGTACGAGTCGTATCTAGGACTTGTATAATGGGTAGTGTTTGATCTTTCTGATATTTTAATCTGCCAGGGATACGGGTTATGGGTATGGATCATATGCTGTGGTTACCATTTAGTTGGATGAGTTGTATAATGGACAATGTTTAATCCAAGGGTTAAGTCTTGGATATGAGTGGCAGATACCAATTGTATAGGAGGATACGATTTGTATGTGTTAGTTTTATCCCTGTGATAAGATTTTAATGGATTTAAGTAGGGGTATTCTGGACATTTCCCTACATACCCTAACTAGGACCCACGACTTCTAATACACTTAGGAGGTTATTTATCCTATTATTCTATTATATTCATAGACACTTAGAAACTATTCCAAAATATCTCATAATTCTCTCAAGTGCTTTTGGGGCAAGAAGGCTAGGGTTTCATCTTATGATTGCTTTGGGGCTTGTCTTGGTGATTTCCTTCCATAAATTCTTAGGTATAAGGCATGATTCTCTTCCCTCATTGTAATTTCAACAAAAGACATGGTTTATATGGTCGATTTCATGGTTTTACTATTTCATAATTATGGTTTTCAATTATTATTTGGATTTTTCTGATATTAAATGCTTGGTTATGGTTTCATATGGTTTTACTTATTCTTTTATATTCATCAATGGTGGTTTTGGACAATTGGATTGCATGGTAATGTTTAATGGTCTTTTGATTTGGTTTTGGTTATATTATGCCCCCAAGGTGTTTAATAAAATGCTTATAAAGATACGTTCATTGCAATGATTTGTTTTAATAGAATTCTTACATGATTTAAACTGGATAAAAGGATTTATACATGGTTTAAATGGTTTGAAATGTCTAAAGGCTAAATGGTTAGGCTTGTGGATTATATGGAAGTCTCCCGAGTGGTTTAATATGGTATTTGGAAGGGTACTTGAAAGTCCCCTTAAGCTAAATAGTTTGGCTATGGATATTACTTGCAAGTAAGAGGTGGTATGACAATACCACTAATATTTTCCTTGGTTAATAAATGGTAAATGGATTGTCTGGACATGGTTTTAATTGGGCATTAATGGCGAGGGGTGTAGCTAAGCTGTGGAAGGTGGAAGTCCTAGGGGGACCTAAACCAAAAACTCATATTTGGCAAAATAAGGGTTCTTGATGACCATACGCGTGTTTCATATTTTATATTAGGGGATGTACTAGTCATCCCATAAGATATTCCCTGGTCGTGAGGCTACATGCACTGGGGCTCTTTCAGCAGGGGGAGCTGAACCCATATAACTCGTGGGTGGTTAGGACGGCAAAGTTACACAACCCAGGTAAAGGTTTTAAATGTATGCTAAACCCGATTCCTTTTCCCAGCACTTATATATGTTTGGTTGTATGTACTATGGATGGTTTCACTTGGTTTTATAACTGGAATTATTTTATCCTTATCTTGAGATTCATGCCAGTGGTCATTCTCTAACCCCGTCTACTGGCAGTTGTATACCCACGCTATGCAAGAATCGACCATTCTACTCCTCCTATTTAGCACACAGATTTGGTATCCACATTTGGAATGAAGTAGTGATCTTTCATCACTTCCGGAAGGCATCATTTTATGTTATGGATTTCTTTACACACTTTAATTTTATTTTGGATATTGGTTTTGGCCATGGTTGGGGGCATGTTCCAATCGGATTTGTTTACTCTTTTGGATAAAGACATTGTGGTACTTTTTAGGGGTTGGCATGGGTGGGATCGGTATTGGTGTCAGCCTTGGCATTGGAATAAGCCAGTGGGCTGACATCATTTGCTGATATTGTTGGTTGTTCTATCCTTAAATCTTGGGATTGATTTCATAATATGTTTTGGTATTCCATTTGGTTTATGATCTATGATGGTTTGGTTTGGTATGGTTGGACTCGATTAGGTCTGTCACGATTGTGAACTTATCCCAGAGTCTTAATGAGAATAATAATGCTATCTTGCTATATGTTTGAAATTGAGCCCTTCTAAGGCTGGATATAGATGGATGGGTGGGTAATAGAGGGTGGTCCCCGGTCCTGGTTGGACTAGGGATGCCCATTATGACAAGGCTCGAGGTCAGTTTGTGTCAACAGTGGAACCTTCATTTAGTCTTTCTTTAGACAAAAATTTAAAAATTTAGGGCTACCCTAATTTTAGACATATTTTGAGTGTGTAATGGTCTAGGAAAAACTAGTAGTAGTTTGTGTTTTGGTTGGTAGTTTAGATTTAATTTTGTGCTGGAGGACAATTTTTGGAAGTTGTAACAATTTTTGATATGTAAAACGGGTTAGCAGAACTCCAGTTATAGTAATTATCGTGAAAGGGTTAGTTCATGATGTTGAATTTTGAGAAGTCTATTTGAAATGGCCAGAATTGGGAACAAGTCGCGAGTTATTAGTTTGGGCCCACTGTACCGATAAAAGTTTCGATTCAGTGGTAGAAGCTTCGCTGCATCGGCAACCCATTTTGGCCTAAGAGCCGCTGCAGTGGTGTCACTGTTTGCCATTGGAACAACAAAAGACAGAATTTTACTTTTTAAGATTAGAAAATACGTTTTTCATTCTCAATTTTCTAAAAACATTCAAGTGCTTGGAAAAGGGTGATTTTCTTTACTTTTTTAAGTTTTATTCTTTGGAGTAAGGTTTCTTTACATTCTAAACTTGTAATGCCCCGAGCCTGGTGTTCGAAATGCTACAGGGTGCTCATGACCCCAAAGGACCACAAGAAAACCCATAACTGATATCTTTACTTGTACACTGCATAATATGACATAATAATGCGGAAACATGCACTGAAAGGCCATAAGGTTCAATACTGAACATGATCTGAATGATATAACATCTGTGTAGGGTAAGAGAATACCCAAAACAAAACTGAACATACTGATGTCTGAAACATGATAGTCTAGAAAGCCTCTAACTGACTTAACTATCTAGTAAGGAGTTGATGGGACATGATCCCAACTAACTCCAACAAATAATTTGATTAATGAGATAATAGGGAAATAATCATGTCCTCGAAAGATGAGGACTCACTTCTAACTCTGTCTGCGGATATCTGGAATCTACTGTTGCTCTAGAGCTCGTGTCTCTGAACCTATGGTATAAGACACCACAGCGTAAATATGTCAGTACTTTGAATGTACTGGTATGTATGTGAGGTAGGCTGAATGCATAGGGTTCATATGCATGAACAATAATAATAACTGACTAACTATCATGAGCGTGAGAATACATGCATGAGACATAACAGCTGACACTAATACTGTGATACCATGATTACTAAATTTGAATATGACTGATAACACGAGTGACTGTATCTGACAGTCCTGAATCTGATGGAACTATCTGAGTTTAGTACTGTATCTGAGTTGACTGTATCTGACAGTCCTAAAATTTGAAGAACTATCTGAGTTGTATTACTGAGACTGATTGACTATATTTGACAGTCTTGATTCTGTAACATAAAACTATGGGAAGTAGTTATCTAACCGACATTCCCCTAATATACCATTATGGCTGAGTTGGGGTCCAATCTGTAACCCCAATGGAAGGGTGTCAATACCACGCCATTGGTAAGGACAAGCTATGGGTGACCCCCATCTGATAGTGTCCTCAAAAGAGCATGGTGGGGCCCTTATCTGACAGTTCTTTTCCACCTCATCAACCCTCATTGGACAGTGTTGATGTCTTAACCTATGCTGGCTATATAGTTCTGGAATGCAAGGATAACTTCTAAGAATCACACCCTCATCTGATAGTGTGTGTTCCCATCCTTAGGTTCACTAGGTGCTAATTCCTATTCCCATCTGAATAGACTCTGAACATGATTTACTAAACTGAACATGGGCTGAGTTACTAAATTCCGTTGACTGACGAAATACTACTGATATCTAACAACTGACTGAGTTCAAGAGATCATGGAGATTTCCTGAGTCATAAGACTGTATGAAGTCTAAGGATTCATAGCTTGATTGAGAATATCGTGAAAACATGACATGACTTTAGGCAAACAGCTAATGTTTTGGGTACGAGTACCCCCAGGACACGATGGAAGGAAACTGACCAAGCATAACTTACTTGAACATATAGCTAACATCATAATCTATAGTACAATTATAGAAGAATTTCATCAAAACATACGATAGGCATAACTTGTACATACATAGGGATTTCATAGTATCATGCTAGTTAGGCACTTTTTCTTCATCTAGGCATTTAAGCAAGCATATTTAGGCATGGTACATGTAAACATCATTGTACAATAATTAAACATCATGGTTCAATTCTAATTTCATCATTCAAGGGTTTAGTCATAGATTTGCATGAATCTATATCTTTAATAATTTAACCCACATAGAATTTATTACCCAACATGGAGTAGAATTTAATTTCTCATTATCCACATGAACAAGAGCAGCCCAATCATGAAATTCATAAGACAATCCATAAAATTGAATTTAGAAAAGGGATTCTTGGGCTTCATAGATGAAAGGAGTCCATGAATGAACACTATGCATACCTTAGTTCGTGATTTCGTGAAGATTGACGGAGGAAATTCTTGATTCTGAATCTTCTATGAAAAGCCCTAGGTTGTTCTTGAGAGGTTTTTGGGAGATGGTTTAGTTATGTGAAAAAAGTTAAATTGGGCTTAAAAGAGGTTGAGTAGAAAAGCCACAGAAGGTGGGGGTCCTATGGGGATCGCCATTAGAAACTCACATTTGCCGATGTGAGGGTGGTCTCGGTGACCATGTGCATTATGTCACACTTTACATTTTGGGGGATGTACTAGTCATCCTAGGTTTCTATTCTACAGTCGTATGACTAACACACACTGGGGCCCTTTTACTAGTGGGAGATGAACCCATATAGCCTATGGATATTTTAGGATGTCCATGTCACATAACCTAGGTTAAGGTTTTAAATGCATGCTAAACCCGATTCCCTTTCTCGGCATGGTATATATATGTATGTATGTGATTGTATATGGTTATTTTTATATGGTTTTGAATAATTACATTATTTTATCCTTATTTTGGAGTTCATGCTAGCATTAACCCGCTAACCCATCTTTGGGCACTGTATCCCTACGTGATGCAGGAACCAACCATATTACTCCTCTTGCTTGTGACTTGGATTCGGGGTCAACTTTCATGTTAGACTTAATTTTTAAGCTTCCATACTCTAGAAGACTCCATTTCATGCTATGGACTTCTTTTCATATTCTTCTTTATTTTTTGACCTTTAATTTTGGTTATGGTCTGGGGCATGTCCCGACCGAATATTCTCGAATTTTTGTTTGAGGCTTTATCTAACTACTATGAGCATGGATAGTGTCAATGTTGGTATCAACCTTGGCATTGGTATTGGTATTGGTATTGGTATTTGTATTGGGACTGACATCGGTTGGATGCTTGGTCGAATTTTGGATAGGTATGATTTTGACCTTTATTAAATGTCTTTCAATTATAATTATTCTATCTTGTTATATTTCAAAATTCGTCCGACATAGGGTACAAGGTAGTTATGGTTGGGTATTGGGGGTGGTCTGTAATTTGGGTTGGACTTGAGATGCTTGATATCACTAGGCCCTGGTTCAATTTATGTCATGAACCCTTGACTCAACAAATCGTGTAACTGTTCTTTTAATTCATTCAACTTAATAGGGGCCATCCTATAAGGAGGGATGGAAATGGGCTTGGTGCTTGGCTCCATATTAATTGCAAAATCAATATCTTGTTCTAGAGGCATACCAGGAAAATCCAAAGGAAACACATCCATGGACTTGTGAACAACCCAATTAGAATCTATAGTAGGCCATGAGGAAATGCTAGTATCATGGACATAAGCCAAATAAGAAAGCACCTTCTTTTCACTATGTGACGAGCATGTATAAAATACATAACTCCCTTTGGACCAAAATTAAGTGTATCATTCCAAGATAACCTTGACACACTCGATAGAGCTAAGGTCACGATCTTTGAATAATAATCTAAAATAGCATGATAGGGATATAACCATTCCATACCTAAAATTACATCAAAATTAACCATATCTAGGATAATGAAGTCTACCTAAGTCTCACTGTATGCCAAAGTAACCACACAAGATCGGTACACACGATCCAACACTAAAAAATTGCCTATAATGGTAGAAACATGAAGAGGAATAGCAAGGAGCTCACATGCAATATCAAGCGAGAAGTAAAATATGTAGACATATAAAAGTATACAGACATAGGTTCAAATAACAAAAAAACAGATCTAAAGCAAACTAGTATGGTACATGTAATATAGAAACCTTATCCATAGGTCTCCACAGTATAGCATAATACTGACCATGATTGTTCTCGGACTGAGTAACCTTGCGACCACTATCATGAGTGCTCCTAACTCTATTTTTAGAACCTCTAGCACTACTAGAAGCATCTCTTACTACAAATTATGAGTAGGGAGAAGATAAAGTAGAAAATCTTGTTGAGTGGGTCCATACATATATAGGGATAATCTTTGGACAAATGTCCAAACTCATCATATAAAAAACACCCTCTACAGCCTGACTCAATCTAAGGGGCCACAGATGAAATAGGATGACACTCTAGCTCAAAGAACTGAAAATGGAACCTCCACTAGCATGACCGAATGGCTATCTTCCAGAAGCTACAAGACTTGAAGGTCTACTATCTGATCCTTATAATGCAGCCTAAATCAGCCTGCCATGATAACCATAGGAACCTCTACTCAAGAAATTTCTACCGTGGGAGGTGCAACTAATAAACTTACCCTGACGATGCACCTTCTTTATGCCTTCCTGAGTAACGTAGGTAATAGACTCAATCAACTTGGCATACTAAAAAATACTCTAAAAAGAAGCCTCTAAAATAAACATCTAGGAAGTAACCAACTAATAAGGACCCTCTAATCCCTTCACAAGTTGTGAATCCTCTCTAACTCAATGGAGATGCTAGTAGCTAAATACCTAGATAGAGCATGGAAGCGTTCCTCACACTCAATAATAGGCATGCAGTCCTGCTCCAAGTGATCAAACTCATAATGCATTTGATCATGCAAGCTAGAAGGTACGAACCTCTCCAAGAAGGTCTCAATAAATTGGTTGCAAGTCATAGCAGGTGAATCCAAAGACATACAACTAGATAGACATCTCCACCAATTCCTAGCTACATTTGTCAATTGTTAGGTTTTATAGGTAGCTTCATGAGAGTCGAGGGATCAAAGATTATGTAACTTCACCTAGAACTCAATAATAAAATCATAGGTATCCTCAAAAATCACTCATCTAAACTTGGATGGATCCAAATAAGTAAACCTCTTAAAATCTTCTGATTTTCAGAAGACATCACTATACCTAAAGAAATTGGAGGAATAATAAGTCTAAAAGATATTAAATTCACATATGGAGGAAATATAGATAATGGCTGTACCCCTAAAGTAGGAATACCATAAGCAGATTTTGGTATAAATGGAATAACATCACTTAAATTCTGACGAATACTAGGAAAACTCAATGAAACACCCTCCAAGTGACTCAAAAGGCAAATCAATAAGTTTTGAAGTGATGGGTATCAATGAACCCTATGGAACTTGAGATGGCCCCTGCAACCATTGCCTTAGGCTTTAGAGAGGCCAAGGCCTAGAACATCCTCTAGCTGGGGAAGCTCCTCTTACCTATCCTCAACCTCTGGGTTGACCATGACCCCTTCCTCATACTCTAACCTTGGCTCCTATAATCGAGGAAGACTCAGCATCCCTAGCATATCTAGATCTAGTCCTTACTATCTGCAAAGGAAAAAATGGTATACAAGTTTAGAATATGAACAACCCACATGACAAGATATAAAATTATAGAAATTTTTCCTATAGAAATCTTATAGCCTCTTGAATATAGATACAAATATCTATGTATCGATCTGCGAGACTCTATTACATAACCTACTCTTACACTTTTGAAATTAGTGAAGCCTATCTCTAATACCCATTTATCACAACCCAGAAATTAAGGTCATAATAGTATTATCGCGATCCAGCCTTGATAGTTAGACGAACCCAAAACGAAAGTATAAATTAAAAAATAAGTAAAGAAAGACTTGATGAGACTTCTAGAATAAAGTTGAGTCAAGACATGAAATAATATAGAAGAAAATAGAAATAATACCATAGAAATCCCCAAGAACTAGTGTCATTAATGTAGAGCATCTAAACAACATTTGTAACACAAAAAAAACAAAGTATATATGTCTAAATAGGAAATAAAGAAATTTGAATAGTCAAGAAAAGGCCCAAAATCAGCTCTGAAGACCTTGAGCGAACCGGTAACTTAAATCACCAACTTTGATAGGCACAAAATCAACTCTGGATTTTAAACACATGCTCGAATTTGCATCAAAAGGGAACAACAGGGATGAGTATAGTCCACTTGTACTCAGAAGGTATTATAGGCCAAATGAGAAAATTAGAAAATAAGATAAGTAAAGAAAATACTATGAGCACATAACCTTGCAAGTAGAAAGGTTCCCAACTGATAGCTCATACTATCTCCACTAACAGTTCTAGTACACGCACACACACTCACTTACTCACTCACTCACTCACTCACTCACTTACACACACACACATACACACACATACATATATATAAATATCAAGGAAAAGTATACACAAAATCATAAATAGAAGCTAATACACTACAAGTAACATGTAAAAATAACACATAATGTGATTACATCACTTTTTGTATACACCCATCGAGCCTCAATGCTCCAAAATAGAAATAATAGGGTATTTGTACCTCATATGCTATCTTAAATTTCTACTAATATCAAACTTATATCTCAATCTAATCAATCAACATATCTATCGGTCTAGGCATTTCAAAAGTGTTATCATTTCTTTTAAAAATCATTGTTCCTTAAATGCTAAACCTGATTCCCTTTCCTAGCCTGATATATATATGTATGTGATTGCATATGGTTATTTACTTGGATATTAAATAATGGAATTATTTTATCTTTACTCCTAAGTACATCCTAGTGCTCACCTGCTAACCTGTCTTTGGATGTTGTATCCCTACATGATGCAGAAATTGGCCATACTATCACACGTCCTGCTTAGTGACTTAGTGATTCAGGAAAAAAATTAATTCAAACTAAAGTGGTGAGCTTTCATTCTTTTGAAAGCCCATTTCATGTTATGGTTAACTTTATGCTTTTACTATTCTCTTGATATTTATTTTTGGCTATCGTCGGGGGCATGTCCCAACTAGATATTCTTGGTCATTATTTTGAGGCTTTGTATGGACAACTATGAACTTGGGTACGGAATGGATATATTTTTGGTTATTGTTATGTTTGGGTTGCTGTTGGTTAATTTGACTTAGTTGGGTGGGTCTCGGTTATAGACCTATCCCAAAGTTATTACATTTTAAATCACTCTATCTTGTTGTATATTTGGAATTTACCCAACTCAAGGTATATATTGGTTAGTTGGTTTGGGTATTAGGGGGTAGTATTCGATCCTTATAGGAATAGAGATGCCCACTATTACAAGGCCCTGGTTTGGGTCGTGTCAACAAGCAGTTTTGTTCACTCCTTCTTTGCAAGCTGAAGATGTTCAGAGTTCACACTAGAATGACTTGCCTTCATGGGATTTCTATTCTTATTCTTCTTTAACAGAATCTTGAAGAAGAATTACAGTTGAGCCATAAAGTATTTTTATTTTCTTTCATGAAATCTTTGTGAGAATCCATATATGATTTTTCTATAAGCCGATTCTCAATTTTCTTTGTCGGGTCTTCTTCGCCAATCTAGTATAGCCTTAGAATGGTAGAGCATTGTATATATTAGCACATGAAAATTACTCCTTTAATAAGGATTATGAGTCAATTTCTAAGCTACCTATAGATATTAAATCTGATGATCCATTCCTTTCTTGGGACATTAGAACTAAGGAGCTCTATCCTGTACAACACTCCTAGGAAGAATTTAATGCCTCGTGATAACCCTAGTTATGTGGACTCCTTTTGATACTGTGAAAAAGTTCCTGAAGTAATGAACCCATTAATCTCTAGGTATAATATTAGTATCTAACATTGAGGATACTGCTCTAGTATCTATAAAAGAAATGATTGAGATTGGATTTTCCTACTTAGTTGGATAGATCTTCAGTTCAACGTGAGAGCTTTCTATATCAAAGGTCATAATAACTCTTGTGAGCATATTGATTTTGTTCATCAACTTAGTTCTTCAACTGAGATTTCCCCTGCTGACAATAGATGATACTTTCTCTAGATAGTTATCCATGATAAGAGGTTGTGGGTGGCTATTAATGATGAGATATGATATTTTCACGAATGTTTGTTCATCTCTAGTGAAAATAGATTCAAGATTATTATCCTTTATGGGATGAGAACAATCCAATACTTTATCTTTAACTGGGTTTTGAGCAACTATAATTGCATCAAAGAGCTAAGCTGTCCATTTGGCTTTTCTAAACTTAGGATAGGTTCTTGCATAGTATCCTTTCTCATAAAAAATAAAGTATTTCTCTTTATATGAACTCCTTCTTCTGGAGGACCTAGCGCTTTTGATGATTATGAATTAATCATCTGGCGGTTTGGGATTTTTTGATCGAATATATTATATATACTATTTGTGCCTTGCTTGGTTTAATAAGAGTTGGAGAGATCCACCTGGCTTGGGATTTGGCTCATTATGTGTTAGGGAAGTGATGGCAGATTCATCCATGATAATTTTTTGATGAAATTTCTATATGTTCATCTAAATGATAAGATCCTTCATAGGATGATGACTATTTTGGCATAGGATCGCCTAGGAAGTCATGATCTGGTAATTTTTCATCATCTTCTAGAAGGCACTATTTTAAAAAGGGCCAATCTTTATCTTTGAATTATTCATTATGGATCTTCAAGGTGTCATCTATAATGGTCGAATCCAAATCGAGGAGGTCAAATCAACATTTAGAGCGATAGACCTTGAGATCATCATGTTTACTAAATTAAGTGCTTGGGCTTGTTTTTGAGATTCTTTAGGAGAAGTAAGAGCATCTTTATGTCCCATATGAGTTTGGTGATTGAAAACTCCTGTTTATCCAAACCAAAACTTAAATACTCATGATATCCCCTTCTAGTTCGTATTTGAGTACTAGGGCTCATTTGTAGTTCAAATACTACGAATGAGCCTAGAACTCAAATACTCAAATACTACGAATGAGCCTAGTACTCAAATACTCATGATATCCCCTTCTAGTTCGTAACTCTATTAATTTTTATTGAGTAGATTTTGAATCATCTATGTGTCAAGTATTATTGTCATAGTCATATTTCCATGAGTAATGTCCAAAAAAGGGACATCTGCACCATATCAATCTATGATCCTCATGATTGAAGTGTTTTATCTAGTCATATTCCTTCATGAATCTATAGAGGACCCATAATTAGGTCCTAGGTTTTATTCATATCGAAGGTCATCAAAAGGTTTGTATATATGGATAGAGAAAGATGTTTTATATTGCTTCTTGAGATGGGAGTGGCCATAATTATAAGTAGACTAGAGAGGTTGAGGAAGATCTCTGAACTTCTCATAATTTGTAACCCATGAGTCTAGAAGAGTCCTAACCAATTTTTTCCTAGATATATGTCTTGGGACCTTGGTGAACTCTGTGGTTCTGGTGGTGGCATCTATGTTTAATAATAAGAAATTTTTGCCACTTGGAGGAGGTAGGTTCATAGCATGGTATTAAACTCACCAAGATATTTGGCAGTGAAGAGTTTGCTCTATGGCATGTCATCTCTAGCTTGTAGAGATCTAAAGATTTAAACCTTTATATTTAGTACATCGATAAGATATGGATCAGATAGGGGCCTATTAAAGTTGGGAAATAGGGTGACAAAGACTGTCCTATCTTCTAAGGTGATCTCTGATATCCCCAAGATTGCATGTTGGTACTCGTTGCATATGGTATCAAAAAGGGAAAGATGTGCCACTACTGGCTAGCCTTTTCTTCCCTAATACATCAGCGCATTTCTTACAACAACAAAATGGAGATGGGTAAACCTAAGGCTTTTCTATTGTCATGGAAAGTGATCTGGCATTTGCTGGGATATTAATTGTTCTCCCTTAGTGGCATTAATAGGGTACTAGTTAAGTTTTTTTTTTGACGCAACAAATTGTTTAACCCCCTTTGGATTTTCTTGAACCAAAGAGTGGATTTGTATCCACGGATTGCATGTCTTCTTAACAATGACTGAGTAGGCATTTTGTAGAGGTAGATATATGATAGGTATTTTATTTTTTGGTGGCAACACATCTACTCTGTACAGGTAGTCATACTTACATGACAATGTATCACTCAGAGTGGTTGACATATTTATCTTGCTGAAAAATTTACATGGACTAGATGTAGATGATAGTGACATAGATGTTAAAGAAGAATAGCATATTTTTATATTTTTGGACTATAAAGACTTGATGTGTTTGTGCTAAATATCTAAATAAATACTCAAAAAAATATTTTTTCTAAAATCTAAGGAAAGTAACTATGACACAAATATTTACATAACTTTGGTTATAACAATTGAAAACTAAAGACTTTGTGCGGATTTAATACTAAAAGATCCCACCAGTGAAAATCAAACTTTGAGGGGCAATGCAAATAGGAAGTCTCCATCCCCGAATAAAATACCAAATTTGCTCATATTCAATTGGTAAGATAGTTGTAGCATGGCTGGCTAACTTATGGAACCGAGCCTCATACTCTAGGATTATCATAGAACCCTACTTAATCTCGAAAACTAATCTCTTAGATGCTCTTTAATTCTATGAGCCATATAATTCTCCATGAAAACCATAGAGAACTGAGTCTATGTCAAACGAGGAAATCTTGATGTCCTATAATCAAGATAACTTCTCCAACAATGTCTAGCTACAATGTCCAACTGTAAATTAGTGTAGTCAACCCCATGAGTCAGAACTAGGCTTGAATCTATTGAGCTTATCCTTACAGGAAGTCAAAAACATAAATACATCCTTGCTCGGTGCCCCAAAATTCCTAGGCGGGGTCAATCTCAAAAATTTGTGCAACATCTTCTACTTCTCAATGGGCATAGAAGGCTGGGAAACTATCTGTTCAACGAATACTGACATTGGAAGGATCTCATGTTAGGGGGTCACAGCTAAAGGTTGCTCCCCTGAATGTTTACCACTCTGATTTGTAGATCAAGTACCATCAAATGGTGCACCACCAACTAATTATAGTAATTGAACTAAATCATATCTGAGCAACAACAAAGGAATAAACCCTAATGGAGCCTCGACAACCCCCTAACACACCATTAGATAGGGTAGAGAATCTATGTTGCAGGATCAAAAGTGAGATCTGGTGAAGTCTCTCTATTTGGACGTCTAGCTGGGATTATCGCTCTCTCCTTCCCTCAGTATCTGGGTCAACCATGATCCCTAGCAGGATCCCTAGTCAAAGACTCAAGGTCATGTATCCAATAACCATCGCTCACATCCTATCTCTCTAAGAAAGAGTAAAACCAAGTGAATTTTAGAAGCCAACACAGACTCATAGCACGAAATAAGTGAAGAAAGTAAAGATTTCCTAAGAATTTGATATAGCCTCTCATAGATAAGAAACAATTATCATCGTTTTAATCTGTGAGACTCTACTAGACACTTGATCTTGTATATATAATAATAGTGAAACCTAGCCTCTAACACAAATTTGTCACAAACCAATTCCATGATTAATGATGGCACCTACTTTACCCTACCAGTAGGTAAGCCAAATAGTATCCTCGAATTCCACAATTAATAATGGCACCTACATTATCCTACCAATAGGTAAGCCAAATCATAGCCTAGAATGAAATAGAAAGTAGAATAAATACCAAAATTATGAAAATAATTAGATTACAAGCAATAGAATACATAAACAATAGCACAACTAGAGATAAATATGAAAAAGAGTAAAAATATCCCATGACCTAGTAAGGTCGGAACAAGAGTCCCTAGCAAAAGAAAATGAGTTCTAGTAGAATAAAATATACAATTGTCTCAAACAGAAAGAACATCCAAGAATAGAAGAAGGAGAAAAAAGTCAGCTCTAACTTTGAAAGCTTACCTTATCTCTGAACACTGACCAGTACTAGTAAGGACGTTTGTGGCAGCAAACTAGTACTTAGATTTGTATTAGAAAAAGATGCAGAAGTGTAGTATGAGTCCAAAAATAGTGGGTCCTCAGTAGTCATCATCGGCAAGAGGAGCAACATCATAATAAAAGCACAATAAGATCTGAGATAGTAAATTAAAGTCCCGAGAAAAGGTAAACCTGGAATGATGCTCCCAATATTAAGAATAAATAATCGATTAATTAATATTAAAAAGAATGAAACTAACTATAACTTAAATTGGCTCCTATAAGATAGAAGGTGCAAACACAAGTTAATAATCCAACCAATCCCCCGTAAGCTCGATGGATGAAATCAAGAAGTAAATACTGACAGTAATAATCCTAAAGTATCTAAACTTTAAAACTATACCATGAATCCTCCAATACCATAGACATTGGACTAAAATAGGTGCCTTAATCATCATAAGTAACACATCAATGCGGATTAAAATAAAAATAGTATCATAAATGCTGGACTTGAATTGAAAATAGTAGCGCCATCACTGAGTAAACATTGCTTGACTTGAATGGATAGTTAAAGTAATCCAAATCACAAGTATATTAGAAAATTGAAAAGTTTCTTAAATCCATTCTATGCCTCAAGAATAAATAGCATGACACAAGAAGGCCTCTTAGGTCTACAAGGAGCTAATTATTATATTAACCTAAAGAAGATTGGTAGGGCCTGTTTCAAACCTCGTAAGTCCATTCCAAGGCAATATCTACCCAAAGCTAGACTAAGGTTCCAAAGTCTTGCTACAAGGTGCTAAATAAGTCTCATTAAGTCCTAAGATAGCAAATCAACCCAAAGAATGGATGGTAAGGTGAAATTCTCCTAAATATGACTAACGGCCTGAATAATCTAAATTTCACAGAAAAACAACAATAAAGTAGTAATTTCACAACCCAAAGACAAAAACAACATCATATCAATACTATAACAAAGCTCAATCTATGAGGAAGGTAAGCCTAGCTTACTTGGATGCTGAAGAATGCCCAGTAAAGTTTGCTAAATTTGAGATTTTTTCTTCTGAGAGCCTTCACATGATGTGATGCTATCAAATTAGGGATATACACAATACTACAAGAATAATGATACCCATATTTCATTTTAATGCTTTGGATTAAAAATTAAGTCAAAACTCCATGTGGGGCCTGCTTGAAGAATCATAATTTTGAAACCATCAACATGTCTCTCAAGGATCAAGGATTATTTACCCTGAAGAATAAGTAAATTTTAAGCTCAAAAGACACAAAAATCAACCTATCAATAAACAAGGGATTTAATATTAAATCAAAGAATTAAATCAAGAATTAGACAAAAACTTACAAGGATTACGATGAGGATAGGACTTTCTTGATCCTTCCAACACTGTACAATAACCCAAGGATCAATCTCCTACGCTTTCTAAGGTCTCTAGGGTTTAATGGCTTTTAGACATAAATAAAATGAGACAAAATGTAATGCCCCAAGTCTATACCTTAGACGCTCATGGTGCTCATAATCTCGAAGGACCACAAGCTAACCCATGACTGGTACCTGCTATAATAACTGTGAAATAAGTACTTAATAATATGTGGAATTAGGTGGAAACATATCATAAGGTTCAATCTGTAATAATACTGATAGGGTATAACAATACCAAAACTAAAAATCAATATTTAAAAACTAAACAACAGACTGAAAATACTCTAGTCTAAAAAAGCCTCTAACAGTCTGAACTATGGAGTTGATGGGACAAGACCCCAAAAAACTCCATCTACTAAAATAAAACTGAAGTACTATAAATAATAAGCATATCCTCAAACTATGAGGACTCACCACTACTCTGAAAGCTGAGAATCTAAACTACTAAGGGTGCTTTGGAGCCCGTGTGTCTAAACCTATGATATAAGACATCAAAGTGCAAATCAAAGCATGTGTCAGTACTTTGAATATACTGGTATGCTCAGTGAGGTAGGATGATATACATAGGTTCATATGCGTGCACAATAATAATTAAATAACATGGGTATAATTGAGTAGGAGTACATAATGAATACATAGACCGTAACTGAGATCGTGCTAATACTAAGTACTAAATTGGAATACTGATAACCAATATCTGAGTTTACAAATACTGTATTATTGATTATCTAAATGATTATTTCTTATAGTTCTGAATACTGTGGAACCATACTAATTTTATACTGAGTTGAGTGACTATGTCTAAAAGTCCTGAATCTGTAGAATTGAGCTGAGTTATATTCTGAGACTGAGACTGGAACTGAGACTATGGGAGGAAATCATCAAACTGACATGCCCCTTCTCTAATAGGATTTGGGTTCCAACCTGTAACCCCAGTTGGAAGGGTATCAAAACTATGCCATGGGTATGGACAAGCTATGAGTTAACCCTCTCTGACAAGAAGCTCTTTTGTCAACCCTCGGTGGTAGGATAACTTAAATAAAAAGTATCAACCCTTATAATGTCTAGCAGAAAGATACCTCAACCTACACTGGCTATATATTTCTGTAATACAGGGATTACTGCTAAAGGTCAAACCCTCTGCTGATAGGAATGTCCCCATCCCTGGGTTAACTCGGTGCTGAATTCTACTCCCAGCTGAATAGACACTGAATTAATTTCTAGTCTGTACTAGGTTGGACTAAACGGTTATTGAGATTACTGCTTAGATGAACTAAACTGAGTTCACTGAGTTTCATTGACTGACAAAACACTACTAAATTCTGTTAGCTGACTGAGTTTAACAAGGTCTGAATTGAATACTGAATTAGGCTAGATTAATATGGATTCTACTGAGTTTATCTAAGTTTTGTAACTGACTGAGTATACTACTAATTGTGTCGTGACTGATACTATTCTATGACTAACCATGGCTCTAGGTAATCAGCTAAATTGTTAGGTACAAGTACCCCCGATTCTCGATAGGGTAAATTAAGAGACATGGCATAACATGAAACATGTAAACTATGAACTTGATCATCATTCATTCATTGGGGCATTTTGACAAAGACTTGCATGATATAACTTGCAAATAAGCTAACTTGGCATGATTTCATTCTCTCAATAGTTCACATGAATAATTTATCAAGCAATTGGTGAGAATAGTATATGCACATAGTATTGAACAACAAGTGAGCATCATAATTTATTTCTAATTTCACAAGTCAAGGGTTTATCATGGATTCACATGAATCTACACACATAATGATCAATTTCACATGAGATACATATATATAATCATGAATTAAGAACTTAATCCAAATAGCAATCATAGATACACTTTAATTCCAACCATGGAAATCATAAAATCAATTACTTAAAGTTCTCAAGAGATTCTTGGACTCCAAGGGTGGAAGGAACCCTTGGATAAACACTTCACGTACCTTTGTTGAAGAATTTCTAAAATTTTATGGTTGAATCTTGAGTTCTTGATTTGCAGTTGGATCTTCTACGGTCTTGTTCTTGTCCGAAAACACCTAAGGATATTCTTGATCATAAATCAATCTAAACATCAATATTTAATGGATGCAAAGGTCATGAAATAACACTGCCAACCTTCGTAGGTTAAAATAATACTATGTATGAGTACTTAGCTAAAATATTCTAAGTCTGGGACCCCTGGACAAGCCTAAAGGATTGAATTAAGCTTAGGATTTTGCAAGGTCTTACATTATCTCCCCCTTGGGAACATTCGTCCTCGAATGAGATTACTGAGACTGAGAATACTGAGAGACTACTTACTTACTAGACATGAACATCTAGAACATGGCTATATGACTGATATTAGTGGTATTCTGAATTCTCATACTAAACATGCATATCTAATGCATGGATATAGCTGAACATGATTTATGTATGCATGACTGAGATTACTGATAAACTGAATCTATATACTGAACATACATATCTGATGTATGGATACATAACTGAACTGGCTCATAAATATATAATTGAACATGTAATGGTAACTAATACCAAGTTTGTAACTGAAATCTGAATATGAAACTGAATAAGCTTAAGGAAAACTATTACCTTGAGCTGAGTCTAGATTAGCGGAGAATAGATGAGGATACTTGGTTCGCATGTTTGCTTCTTCTTCCCAAGTAGCTCCTTAGTCTGCGAATCTAATAGTCAAGGATTTTGACTGGATCTTTTCATAAAAGAGGCTGTTCTTAATATCTATGTCCTCAATAGGGACTATAACTGATGGGTCACCTGTGCATTTATTTAGCAAGGAGACATGAAACACTGGATGAACTAAAGATAAATCTGAAGTTAACTCAAACTCGTAAGCTACCTTTCTGAAACAGTTAAGAATTCGATTAGAACTAATATTTTGGGGACTAAGTTTCCCTTTCTTTCCAAAATACTTCACTCATTTCATAGGAGAGATCTTCAAGTACACATAGTCACTAATTTCAAACTCGAGATCCTTTTTGCGCTCATCTGTGTATAATTTCTATCAGCTCTGAGCTGTCTTAAGCCTTTCACTTATTACTGGACCTTCTCTAAGGTATCAAACACTAAGTCAGGCCCTACCACTATGGAATCACCCACTTTAAACCAACCAATGGATGATCTACACCTCCTCTCATAAAGTGCCTCAAACGGAGCCATCTGAATACTGGAGTGATAGCTGTTGTTATATGAAAACTCAAGCAAAGGCAAGTGATTATCCTAACAACCTTTAAAGTCTATCGCAGATGGTCACAGTATATCTTCTAAGGTCTAAATAGTACTTTATTCTTAACCATCTGTCTAAGGATGAAAGGCTGTACTGAGATAAACTCAGGTACCAAGACCCTTTTTGAATGCTTTCCAAAAATAAGAGGTGAACTGGGTACCTCTATCTGAGATAATGGACAATGGAGCATTGTGCAATCTGACCAACTCCCTGATATAGAGTTTGGCTTAATCTATGCCTGAATAAAAGGTATGAACTAGAAGAAAATGAGCTGATTTGGTCATCCTATCTACAATGACCTAAACTGAATTATGCTGACGACGAGTATGAGGCAAGCCCATCACAAAGTCCATGTTCACTTTTTCCCATTTCCATGTGGGAATACTAAACTCCTGCATGGACTCACTAGGATTTTTATGCTCAATATTAACCTGCTGACATGTTGAGAACTTAGCCATAAACTCTACAATGTCTTTTTTCATTCCTCTTTACCAATAGATCTCCCGTAAATTGCGGTATATTTTTGTGGCCCCTGGATGAATAGAGTAACGTGCACCATGCGCTTCTGCAAGAAATCGCTTCCTTAAGTTATCTGCACCTGACACACATAGATGACCCTAGCAACGCAAAATACCATCTTTCTCTTGGGAGAAAACCTTTACCTTCTAATTTCTAACTAATTTTTTCAATTGGACTAGACTAGGATCCCTATCCTACTTTTCCTTCACTTCGGAAACTAGGGATGATTCTGAGCTACTCTGTACCTACACACTACCTTCTGCTAAATCAACTAAGCGAATACCTAGTCGGGCTAGCTGGTGAACTTCTTAGGCTAACTTCTTCTTACTTTTCTCAACATGAGCAACACTACCCATAGACATTTTACTGAGAGCATCAGCTACTATATTGGCCTTTCTCGAATGATACCGAACACTTATGTCATAGTCTTTCAACAATTCCAACCAACATCTCTGATGGAGGTTAAGGTCTTTTGGAAAGAACACATATTGCAGGCTCTTATGATCAGTTAACACATCAAAGTGCACACCATACAAGTAATACCTCTAAATTTTTAAGGTAAAATATACTACTGCTAACTAAAGATCATAAGTAGGATAGTTCTTCTCATGAGGCTTAAGCTGTCTAGAGGCATAGGCTGTGACATTGCCTCTCTGGTAGGGTCAATACTGGAGCTGTGGTGAGTCGAGTCTTGAAATCCTGAAAACTCTTCTCACAAGAATCTGACCACTAGAACTTGACTTTTTTCTGATTCAATCAGGACATAGGGGATATAATAGACAAAAATCCCTTAATAAACCATCGGTAAGATCCTGCCAAACCCAAGAAACTCCTAATATCAGACGGAGAGATGGGACTGGGCTAGTTTCTCACTACTTTGGTATTTTGGGGATCAACTTTAATGCCATCACTGAAAATTATATGGCCAAGAAACGCTATCAACCTTAGCTAAAAGTTGCACTTACTGAATTTGAAAAATAGCTGATGGTTTCTGAGAGTCTGTAATACTATTCTGAGATAGTCTGCATGATCGTGTTCACTACGAGAGTAAACAAGAATGTCATCTATGAAGACTATGATGTACATGTCAAAGTACTGCTTGAACACACGGTTCATCAAGTCCATGATGGCTGCTTGTGCATTGGCAAGACCAAAGGACATGACTAAAAGTTCGAACTGACCATATCGAGTTTGGAAAGCTATTTTGGGATGTCATTTTCCCTGACTCTAAGCTGATGATATCCTAATCTGAGGTCTATCTTAGAGAAATAATTGGCACCCAGAAGTTGGTCAAATAAGTATCAATTTTGGGGAGTGGATATCTATTCTTAACCGTAACTTTATTTAACTGAGGGTAATCTATGCAAATTCTGAGAGAACTGACTTTCTTATGCATAAATAAAATTGGTGTGCCCCACGGGGACACATTGGGTCTGATGAATCCCTTATCTAAGAGATCCTTTAACTATTCCTTTAATTCTCTAAGTTCCCAAGGTTTCATTCTGTATGGCAGGATAGAGATGGGCTAAGTATCTTGGAGAAAATCAATTCTAAAATCAATTTCCTTTTTGGGAGGAACTCTGAAAAGATCTTTGGGAAACACATCTGGGAATTCACATACTACTGATACTAATTTAAGAGTAGGGGTTTCTAAACTAGAGTCCTGGACTCAAATGAGATGGTAGACATATCCCTTAGATATTATCTTTCTAGACCAAAGGTAAGAAATAAGTTGGCCCCTAAGTACTAAAGTAAAACCCTTCCACTCTAGGACAGTTTCATTTGGAAATTAAAATTGGACAACTCTATTTCTACAGTCGACTTACAGTCGACTAAGGCATAGTAGAATGAAGCCAATCTTTGTCGAGAATGACACCAAAATTAGTCATCTCTAATTTGACTAAATCTGTTGAAGTGACTTTCTGAGATACCATAACCGGATAGTTCTTGTATACTCGCTGGGCTACGATGGATTTACCCACTGGGGTATAAACTGAGAAAGGCTCTACTAGAATTTCAGGACTGAATCCGAAATCAACTGCTATATAAAGAGTAACAAAAGACAAAAAAGATCCTAGATCTAGCAAAGCGTAAATATACAAATGGAAAAATTGTAATGTACCAGTGACTACATCAGGAGAACTTTCTTGATCTTTTCAGGATTGAAGAACATAAAGTCTATTTGGGTGCTGCCCACTAGTGGCACTAAAAAAGGCACGCTGCTGATTCAAGAGACCGGATTGAGCTGTGGTACGATTATCCTAACTCTGCGAACCCACCTGAGGACACTGTATGACTCTGTGGCCTGACTTGCCATATCAAAACACACATTGCTTACAGCTCTATAGGTAACCTAGTGGTTTCTGCCGCACTTCTAGCAAAGAAGATTGGTTTGGGCACTACTAACACTGCCCTAGGGTTTAGGGCCTGATGCCCTGTATCAGTTGCCATCTCTAAATTTTGGCACTGAAGCACTGGCTAAGGAAGGAGCTAGAACTGAGGAGTTCGAGCGGAACTGAGAATGATTTTCACCCTCTAGCTTAGGCTGAGTGAAATTAAAACTACCTGTTTTTGCCCTCTAATTCTCTCGCTCATTCTCTTTATTCTTAGCCTCCTCTATCTGCTGAGCATGGACCATGAGCTTGGCTATTTCTATCTCTTTAATAAATATTTCAGTCCTATACTTCTTGACCACACTGCTACACCCCTGACATAAACTTACTCATCTTTGCTCTGCTATCTGCTATGACATACGGGGCATATCTATCTAACTAAGTAAACTTGAGAGAATACTTCTGCACTGTCATATTGCACTGCTTTAGATTTATAAACTTCAAAACCTTTGCTTCCCTTAATTCTAGTTGGAAGAACCTATCTAAAAAAGCAACTACAAACTCCTTCCATTCTATGGACCCTGCATCTACGACCATCTCTACCTTCCACTATTTGAACCATGAGTGAGCCACATCCTATAACTAATATGTGGCTAACTCAGCGCTTTCAATAATAGTCACCCCCATGATATTGGTAACCTTCTACACCTGATCAATAAATTCTTGAGGGTCCTCATCTGAATTAGACCCGGTAAATGATGGAGGGTTCATTCGGGTAAAGTCCCAATTCCTTGAAGCAGTAGTATTGGCCACTGGGTTGGCCAAAACCATAGTTGGACATTCATTTTGAGCTACCACAAAATGATCTAGGGTGGTGAAGGCTACTCTGAACTTCGTATGGGAGACATTCTTGCCCAAAGGATCTGGATAGATGGGTTGAGAGGCTGAATGATCTCCCGTTCCTCTTTCCTGAGTCCTCTTTAGAGGAATATTCTGTAAACAGAAGAGAAGGTAGGATTAGCAAGAGAGTGTAACTGGATTTCATGCTCACTCGCACGACATGAATACTGAAAGAAGGGAAACTTTTCCTAAAAAATCTCATAGCCTCTTGTCCATAAGTGTGGCGTGGAATACACCCATGAAAATGACTTTACTAGATGTGGATTTTAGACTTCCTAGGACACTATTGAACCTTAGGCTCTAATACTAAGTTTGTAATGCCCTGTGTCTGCACCCTGGATGCTACATGGTGCTTATAATTCTGAAGGACTACAAGCTAACCCATGACTGGTACCTGCTATAATAACTGTGTAATAACTACTGAATAATATACAAAATTAGGCAAAAACATGACATAAGGTTCAATATATAAATAATACTGATAAGGTATAGCAATACCAAACTGAAAATCAATACTAAAAAACTAAACAACTTTCTGAAAATACTCTAGTCTGAAAAAGGCTCTAACTATCTGAACTATGGAATTGATGGGACAAGCCCCTAACTAACTCCATCTATAGAAATAAAACTGAAGTACTACAAATACTAAGCACGTCCTCAAAATTTGAGGACTCACCACTACTTTAAAAACTAAGAATCTGAACCGCTAAGGGTGCTCTAGAGCCCATCCATCTGAACCTATAATATAAGACATCATACCACAAAGAAAAGTATGCGTTAGTACTTTGAATGCACTGGTATGCTCAGTGAGGTAGGTTGATATGCATGGGTTCATATGCATGCACAATAATAACTAAATAACATAAGTATGACTAAGTAAAAGTACATTTGTAGTACATAGACTGTAACTAAGATTGTGCTAATATAGAGTACTGAACCGAAATATTGATAATCGATATCTGAGTTTATGAATACTGTATTACTAATTATTTGAGTGATTGTATCTGGCAATTTTGAATATTGTGGAACTATATTAAGTTCCATACTGAGCTGAGTGACTATGATTAATAGTCCTGAATCTGTAAAACTGAGCTGAGTTCTATTCTGAGACTGAGACTAGAACTGAGAATGTGGAAGGTAATTATCTAACCGACGTACACCTTCTCTAATAGTATTTAGTGTCCAAACCATAACCCCAATTGGAAGGGTGTTAATACCGTGCAATGGGTAAGGAAAAGCTATGAGTTAACCCTCTCTGATAGGAAACTCTTTCGTCAGCCCTCGTTGGCAGGATAACTCAGATGAGAAGTATCAACCCTCATAATGTCTGGCAGGAAAATACCTCAACCTACGCTGGCTACATAGTTCTATAACGTAGGAATTACTGATAAGGTTCAAACCCTCTGCTAACAGGAATGCCCCCATCCCTGAGTTAACTCGGTGCTAAATCCTACTGCCAACTGAATAGACACTGAACTAATTTCTAGTATGTACTAGGATGGACTGAACGATTACTGAGATTACTATTTAGCTGAACTGGACTGAGTTTACTGAGTTTCGTTGACTGATAAAATATTATTGAATTCTGCTAGCTGACTGAGTTTAACGAGGTCTGAACTGGATACTGAATTAGACTAGACTAATAGGGATTTTACTGAGTTTTTGTTTGTTCTATAATTGACTGAGAGTGTTACTGATCGTTTTGTGACTTACACTAATCTATGAATGACCATGGCTTTAGGTAATCAGCTAAATTTTTAGGTACAAGTACCCCTAGGACTTGATAGCATAAATTAAGAGACATGGCATAACTTGAAACATGTAAACTATGAACTTGATCATCATTCATTCATTGGGGCATTTTAACAAACACTTGCATGATATAACTTGCAAATAAGCTAACTTGACATTATTTCATTCTCTTAATAGTTCACATTAACAATTTATCAAGCACTTGGTGAGCATAGTATATGCACATAGTATTGAACAACAAGTGAGCATCATAATTCATCTCTAATTTCACAATTCAAGAGTTTATCATGGATTCACATGAATCTACACATATAATGATCAATTTCACATGAGATACATATATATAATCATGAATTAGGAACTTAATCAAAATAGCAATCATGGATACACTTTAATTCCAACCATGGAAATCATAAAATCAATTACTTGAAGTTCACAAGAGATTCTTGGACTCCAAGGGTGGAAGGAGCCCTTGAATAAACACTTCACATACCTTTATTAAAGAATTTTTTGAAATTTTATGGTTGAATCTTGAGTTCTTGATTTGAAGTTGGATCTTCTAGGGTTTTGTTCTTAAGAAAATTTGCAAAAGAATGACTATTTTCTCTATAGGGAGATTGATTTCATGTTTTAGGGGCTGAGGTTTGAGGGAAAAGACCTAAATACCCCCAAGAAAGCGGTCTTTTAATGATTGAAAACTGGGTTACCGATCGCAGGTCGATGCAATAGCCAACGCGTCATGCCATATTTGTGTTGATTCACTGGAATTAGACGTTGGTAGCTGGAGAAAATAGCAATCAACGTGATAGTCGATGTAGTGCACCAAGATCATGTTGATTCACTGTTTTGGGATTCCAAAGGTGCTTCAAACGAAGTCCAAAAATCCAAAACTTGTCCAAAAACACCTATGGAAATTCCTGATCATGAATCAACCTAAACATCAACATTTAATGAATGTAAAGGTCGCGAAATAAGACTTCCAACCTTCATAGGTTAAAATGACACTAAGTCTGAGTACTTAGCTAAAATATTCTAAGTCTGGGACCCCTTGACAAGCCTAAAGGACTGAATTAATCTTATGATTTTGCGGGGTCTTACACAAAAATAGGCGAAGGAAAATTAAATGACCTTGCGGTTGTCGCTTAAGTGGCCATTTTATATCTTAAACGATCACCGCTTAAGCGACATATGGTCTCTTAAGCAGTATATGGTCGCTTAAGTGACTCATGCCCAGGCTGGCCTCCACTGAAGCAGATAATATGTTGCTTATGCAATATCTATTTAAGTAATTAAGTCTCTACTAAAAAACCTAGGCGAGGGCCCCAACTTGTTCGCTAAAGTGGTCACTTGTTCGCTTAAGCAACCAAAGGTACACTTAAGAAGCTACACCAGTAGAGTTAATGCACCAACTGAAACATAGATTTATCCATACTTTTGATCGGACCCTCGTAATTCTTTTAAAATTCCATGAACATAAATAAATAGTGCTACCCTATCAAATTCAATATTTCAAACTTAATGGCGCCATCAGAATTTCCATCCAAGATTATTTTGATGAAAAGTAGGCCCTACACCCAAAGGCCACATTTATCAAAATCCACCCAATAGCCTGAAATGTGTCTTGAGGCCTGGGACCCAAAACAAAAGTCCCCTAGCCTAATATAGACCTTTTAGAGCTGATGGAACTTTCAAAATTGGATAAAAGATCATTAACCTGATGTTTATTCCTGATAGTTAATCCTTAACAGAGAAACTTAACGCTGGGGATTTGGTCTTCAAACCAAATGAACTACCTGATAACCTAACTGGCAGCTCTAGCAAGTCATAAATGACTTGAGGCATCTATAGAAAAGCTGTAAATGGTGGATGAGTGTGGAAATGCATAAAATGACCTGGCGGGTCATTACACTAGTTCTTGAAGCCTCATTCTTTGCTAACATGGGGCACATAATACTATCCCCAAAAAGGAATTATTCATCTTTACGATTGTGAGGGGTGGGATACAATTGCAAAGGTGTCAATTTTGGTTGAGTGTCTAGCCCTTTATTACAAATGCAATAGGGTTGCTGTGAATGAAAGGATCCAGGATATATACCTTCATGAATGCAAAGCCCTAGCAATAAAAGTGAAGGCCAATTAATTCTCATGTAAAACATTAACCCTTTCGATCGCAAGGTGGGATACCGATTGTGAGGAACTGTTCATAGAACAATAGATAAACCTCATTTTTGAAAATTTCACCATGTTTTTAACCTCCAAACATTGGGAAGAGGCAATTTCTTATTTTTTTTTCACTCCATTCTTTCTTGGGTAAGCTTTTAAACTATCTTCCTATTATTTTCTATGTAAAATAGTCCATTGGACCCTTGTACTTTTTGAGTTTGTAAAGTGGAAACCTCTACTTAGCCCTTTGTCACCTGAACACCTTAACACATCAAAATATGAGATTGTAAACCCCTCCTACCCCGTGTGTAAATCACTCGCCCTAAAATAATTAAACATCAAATCCAAGTCACATAAGTTAATGCCATGTCATAAGTATATTCATTAATTAATTTTTAAAAATATTAATAAAAAATATTAAATAATTTTTTTTAAACATAAAATTCATATTTCTTACCTTCCTACATATTCTCAAACCAACATCCACCATCACCACCATCTCCACCTCCCCCAATCCACAACTACAGGAAACACAACCCCCATCTCCCTCCCACCATTTTCCTTTCTTTACTCTTCATGCAATAATTAGAACAACAACTAGTATTCCATCCATTGAAAATACGAAAAAACACACCGACCTCCAATTTTATCTTCTTTTCAATAAATATTTATTTTTTATATGTATATTTATTTTCATAGAAAAAGGAAATTTACAAAGAAAATAGGTGATGCAATTTATAAAAAGAATAGGTGGTTGTGTTATCTGAGTAGATATTGGAGTTGAGATTTATTTGCTGAGGCATAGGGAAAGGGGAAGGTGCATTTGAGAAGTTTTTTCTTTTGGTTGGGTGGGTGGGTTGAGATAGGGGGATGATGTTCGAAGAAGAAAAAAAGAGTAGTGGCAGGGTGGAGGCCTAAAGAAAAATAATAAATTGAGAAAGGGGGAAAAAGAATGAGTAAGGCGGGGTTGGGAGGCAATGGTTAGCTGGGTGTGATGGTGGTGGAGGTGCGTGGGGGAGGGTCAAAGAAGAAAATATTTAGGATTTTTTTTTTCTTTAAAAAAGAAAAGCTTTCTTCAAAGTCTATTATTGTATTTTAAAATTTTAATATTTTTAAATGTAAAATATTTGTTGCACTCACTTTAAAATGCGTTCAATTACGTGTTTTTATAGCTCAACAATATTAATGCCACATATGCTTGTTCAATGGTCAAAAAGGTTTAAAATATTGTGTTTCATTGAGTTTAGGGGTTTAGTTGACAAATGGGTAAGTAGAAGGGTTTAGAATACAAATTCAAACAACTGCAAGGGTCCATTAGATCATTTTTCCTTATTTTCTATCAATACATCTTTAAAAACACCTTTTAATCTTTATTTCAAAATGGAATTTTGGGGGTTTTGCTAGTTAACCTTAAAAATTAGTTTTTTCTTTGATTTGGACCTAATTTTTAAACCATTTTTGCATGGGTTTCCAACTTTAGAATCCTATAACTTTAGGGAATTATTTTTATAATAAAATTTTAATTCTACCCCTTTTTGAACCCTTTCTGACCTGAATTAAATATGGGTGATATAGGTATCATTAGCTTTTTTTATGGTATAGATGCAATATTTGATTGTTATAGTCAATTCCAAGGCTATTCAAAAGGGGAAGGCACCGTGTTTAAGTCTTTTAGGGTTTGATTTTATTATTTGAGGTAATTTATCGCTTAACATTTTTTAGACTGGACTGGGTAGTTAATAAATAATTAAAGCATGCTATGGGTTGGAAAAAATAACTATAGGATATGATATGTATTTTATATTGAATTCTCATGTGTGGGAGATTTATTTGACATTATTGGCTTTATTTTAACATTTGACTACCTTATTTATTGATGTGATGCACGTACGAGGGCTTGAATAGATATTGTAGGCCTAGTTGATCACTATTTACCTACTAGTCCTACTAAAATTCAGAGTTTTATTTGTTAGTAGGGTATTACTTGTATTTGTAGAGGATTTCTTATCTATTATGGCTCTTTTGACCAAGTTGATTCAGAAAAAAAGGTTATTTTTTATTGGTCGGATACGTGTGAAAAGAGCTTCCAAAAGTTCAAGGAGTTGTTGACTTTGACCTTGATTTTGACTTTACCTAAGATGGTGGTAGGTTTTATTATATTTTGTGATGCTTTTGGTGTTGGTTTGGGTGTGGAGTTGATGTAGGAAGGTAAGGTAATTGCTTATGCCTCTCGTCAGTTGAAGCCTCATTAGAGAAATTACCTTACTCATAGCAGTCGTGATGTTTGTGTTAAAGTTGTGGCATAATTTTTTGTATGGATTTCCTTGTGATATTTTTCCTGGATCTTGGTATCCTTCAGTACTTCTTCAATCAACGAGAACTTAATATGAGACTACAGTTATGACTTGAGTTACTTTAGAATTATGATGTTA
Source organism: Capsicum annuum (assembly GCF_002878395.1). Lineage (NCBI taxonomy): Eukaryota > Viridiplantae > Streptophyta > Magnoliopsida > Solanales > Solanaceae > Capsicum > Capsicum annuum. The sequence continues at coordinate 34,925,154 of NC_061120.1, read as the reverse complement.
CTATTCTTTATAATGAGGGAAAGGCTAGTGTGATAGTGGATGCCTTGGGACAAAAATTGACAAGTATAGGGAGTTAAGATCGTCTCTTGACCTAGGAGTGGCTATTAGACTTAGAGGTTCAGTCTTTAGATAACCAGATAGTTAGGCTTGATATTTTAATACCCAAATATATTTTACCCTTTGTTGATGCTAAATCTTCTTTGATGGAGCAGATTCAAGATCACCAGTTTGATGGTGATAGTTTAAAGGTGATTCAAGATAAGGTGCTGAGTTATGAGGTAAAGGAAAAATCTCTTGATTTTAATAGTGTTTTGAGGATTAGAGGTAGAGTTTATATATAAGGAGTTGGCAGATGGGTGAGATTGATTTTAAAAGAGGTACATTATTCAAGATATTTTATCTATTAAGAGATGACTAAGATGTATTGTGATTTAAAGCAACATTACTGAAAGGGTAGTATAAAGAATAAATGATGTAGTGGACTTATTACTCATTGCTTATGTTTGCAGTAGGTGAAGGTTGAGCATCTGAGACTAGATGGTTTGCTTCAGACATTATGTATTCCTAAATGGATGTAGGAATGGATTACCATAGACATCGTGAGTGGGTTGCCTCATACTTCTTATAGTTCTAATAGCAATTGGGTTATTATAGATCAGTTGTCCAAGCTGTCCCATATCATAGCTATTAAGATTTTCTTTAGTGTTGGAAAGTTTGGCCGTATATATGTTTGTGAGATGGTTCATCTTTATAGGGTATCCGTGTCTTTTATTTCAGATTAATGTTCACTTCTAGTTTCTGGTAGACTTATTAGAAGGAGTGGGGCACTTAGGTTAACCTTAAAATATCTTTCCACCTATATGGATGGTAAGTCAGAGTGGACTATTAAGGTTTGGAAGATATACTCTGTGCTTGTGTTATAGACTTTAGAGGTCAGTGAGAGCAACATTTGCCCTGGTAGAGTTTTCTTATAAAAATAGATACCTTTCAAAATATTGAGGTAGCATCTTTTAAGGCATTGTTGATATCTTATTATTGGTTTAAGTCTTCAGAGGTTCGATCCCATGGTATCTACTAGCTTCATGAGTATTTGGACAGGGTTTATATGATTCAGGATAGGCTTCGAGCAACCCAGAGTACGAAAAAAAGTTATGCATGCCACATGCTTCATGCATTTCTGTTTGGGATTAATGATTCAATTTTCCTTCATGTGCTTCCCATGAAGGGTGTGGTGAGGTTTGGGAAGAGGGAAAATCTTAGCCCAATGTACATTAGACCTTTTGAATTTCTTCAAACATTTAGAGAGGTTACTTATGAGTTAGTGTTTCCTCCATACTTATCAGCCATTCAACCAGTATTTCATACATCAATGCTTCAGCGCTATATTACGAATAAGTCTCACATGGTTCATTGGGACTTGATTTAGTTAGATGAGAGGTTAACCTTTGTAGAGGAGCCAGTGACTATTTTAGATAGATATGTTAGACGGTTGTATTCTAGAGATATTCCTATGATTAAGGTTTAATGGAGACACATTCTAGTTAAAGAGGCTAATTAGGAGGTCGATTCTGACATACATAATAGTTACCCTTAGCACTTTACCAATTCAGGATTTCCTTGCTTTTTAGTTTGAGGATGAACTACATTCTTAGTGGTTGATATTATAATGACCCGATTTGTAAAATTTTGTTTTTATGTGATTTGACCATTTTTCCATTTTTCTATAGTTACATCATGCGATTTTGAGGTGTGGGGATGGTTGGCATAGTTCTCAATATGATTGAGTATGATTTAGGAAAGTTTGTGATTTTTAGAGGATTTAAAAGCCATATAGTTAATTTCAACCAATATTTGTTGTTCTAGGTACTAAATGGCAATTTAGACAGTTCCATTAGGTCTGAAATGTTGAATTGTGTTAGTAGCAAGGTTGGTTTGGGTTTAGAGCCTTCAGTTTGCATTTTGAACCTCCATTTGAAAAATTAGTAAAATATGCCTTAAAAAGGTCCTAGGGTTAATTAGTCAAAAATAATCTTCTTTACAAAAATTCAATATTTTCATTGAGTCTAGAACGTAGAAAATAGCCTAGTAGCACATATGGTTTGATTCTATTGGGTCGAGAACAAATCCCAAGGACTCGCTTAGAGTATTTTAAAACATACAAAATCAACAAAGTTGGTGATATCTGGTGCATGAAGCCACCTTTTTAGTGAACATAATAAAGGGATTATTTCATTTATTTCCATAATAAGAGTGGTGGCTACGATCACAAAAGTGTTGGTTTAGGTCGGGTATTTGTCCATTTGTTAAAAATAAAATATTCCCTTTATCGATATCGCGAGGGTGGTGGCCACAATCTCAAAGGTGTGTTCGATTTAGGTGTATGTACTTTCTTTGGACATATGATAGGGCTATCACGAATATGATAGTTCGGGTCATGTTCCTTCGTGAATGTAAAGCCCTGACCAAGAATGTGAAACCTAATTAATTGGCTACTTAAACATTGGCCCTAGTGATCGCGAGGTAGGATTCACAATTGCAAGGTGGGATGCACAATCGCTAGGCATTGTTCTAAGGATAATATAGAAACCCTATTTTTGTGAATTCCACTATTTTTTAGACCTCCAAGCTTTGGGAAGATGAATTTCTTAAGGTATTCTCACCATTCTTTCTTGGTTAAGCTCCTAAATAATCTTCCTATTATTTTCTATCAATTATATCTTTGAAAACACCTTTTAAACTTGATTTCAACATGGAATTTTGGGGCTTTGATGGTTAAACTTAAAATTTGGTTTTTCTTATTTTTGGACCTTGATGTTGACCCATTTTTGCATGGGGTATCAACTGTGGACTCCTATAACCTTGAGGAATGTGTTTCTGAAATAAAGTTTTTGTTTTACCCTTTTTATTTTGAACTCATTTTATAAACCCGTTGAACCGACTTAAATATGGGCAATATAGTTATCACTAGCTTTCTTTTAACGCATAGTTTGATTGTTGTAGTTTATTTTGGATCCGTTTAAAATTTTAAGGCTCCATGTTGAAGGACTTTAGACTTGGATTTCATCGTTTTGAGGTAGATTATGGCTTAACTTTCTTCAGACTAGCTAGGTAGTTAATGAATAAGTAAAGCATGCTATGGGTTGGGGAAAATTACTATGAGATGTGATTTTTGAGCTATTATACATCATGTATTTCCCATGCGCGGGCTTTATTGGACATCATGGCTTTGTTTGTACATTTGACTGCTCTATTTCTTAATGTGATGCCCGTATGAGGGCTTAAATAGAGACATTGTAGGCCTTATTGAGCACTTTTTTCCTTTATTGTGATAGAAATACCTGAGTTATGGGTTGATATGTTATTAATGACGTCTTACATATATGTTTATTCAAATGGTGCCCAACTAAGACCAATATTATTAATTATTGACATACTAAGTTGATTTATACGTTCACTTGTATATGTATTAAATAAATTGGATATCTTTATAGTAATTTGATTGTAAGCATTATATCCTTATTGCATAGATACACATTAATGAGATATCAATACCATTGAGGAACATTAAATTTTAAAAGAAAATGAGACACTTTTGAAACTGCTTAGATTGAGCGATGTGTTGGCTGGTAAATTGAGAAATAAGATTGATATTGATGGGAATTCAAGATAGTATATGGTTTTCAAACCCCCCAAGCGTCTAATTTTTGAGGCATTGGGGATTGACAGATTTATATCAAAATTCATATGAAGACTTTCTACTATTTTACTTCATCATACAATGCATTGCATTTGCTTATTTTGTATTTCCAATTATGTATTTACTTTTTGTGTATTTAGATTATATCTATACTTTCATGCAGGCATTTCCCACTTTCATGCAGGCATTTCCCTACATGATATATATATATATATGTGTGTATATATATGTGCGTATGTGTGTGTGGATGCATGTGTGTGTATACGTGTGTGTTAGAACTATTAGGGGAGACAGTGTGAGCTATCATTTGTGAACTTTTCTACTTGCAGGTTGCGTGCTCATAGTATTCTCTTTGCTTATCTTATTTTTTCTTTTCTAAGTCGGTTGATAATACCTACTGAGTACGACTGGACCGTACTCACTTTTATTGTTCCCTTTCAGTACAAATCCTAGCATGAGTATGACATGCAAAGGTTGATTCTTGTGGTTGAGTTGGTGATTTTCTTAAGGCACTGGCCCGCTTTGGAATTTTTAGAGGTGACTCTAGACCCCTATTGTCAATTAGTTGTCTTTATTTATATTTTGGATATAGACTATGTATTATTTAGGTTTGGTTATGTATTAGATACTCTTACACTTGTGATTCTATTTTTGGGGTTTTATGATGTTTTGTTCATACTTACGCTATACTATACATGTGTTGACCTGACTTCATTCTAGAAGTATTACTTTGTGTATTATTTCACATTTCTTTCTTTTTGGGTGATTGGCTAACTTATCAAGGCTGGGTCATGATAAGTGTCATGATGACCTCATTTTTGGATCATGATAAAAATGCTTTGTGTTCTTATTCAATGGGAAAATGACAAGATTTCCCAAAGACTAACCTATATTGGCATGTTCCTATTGGCGCTTTGAACTCCATTCGGTAGGCCCATAATGCATTATCTAATTTAAGCGCCTAATCCTTTTTTGAGATTCCAAACATTTTTTCATAATTTTTTTAACTCGTGATTTGAAGCCTCAACTTTTCCTTGATTTTGAGCTTGATATGGTGTTTCTATTTTTTGAGTCATGCCATATTTTGACAACAAAAAAGAAAATTGCCTATTTAAAGTGAGTTCCCTGACACTAATGAAGACCCTAGGCATACCAAATCTGGTAAAAAATATTCTTTTTGAGAAAATCACGCATAGTTTTAGCATCATCTTTTCTTTTGGAATGGATTCAACCCATTAAGAAACATTATCCATTGCCATGAGAATATATTCAGAAGAATGAGATGGGGAAAACGACCCAAAAAATTTGTTCCCTAGACACCGGATATTTAACACACCTGTAGTAGTTGTAATGGTATCTCATTTTTTGGTGATATTACCTTTTCTTTGACATTTATCACTTTGTGCGACGTATGCTTGTGTATCTTTGAATATTGTTGGCCAGAAAAATCATACCTCCAACACCTTAGAGGCAGTTCTATTTGCTGAATAATTTCCTCCAGTGGTTCCATCATGACAGTGATACAATATTTTGTTCATCTCTTCCTAGAGTACACACTTCTAATGATATTATCTACATAAAATTTATACAATTATGGTTTATCCCATGGATAATAGTTAGCATCAAATATAAACTTTTTTATTTTTTAGTAAGAGAGATCTTTAAGTATCCATTTTCCAACCAAGTAACTTGAAATATCTGCAAACAAGGGTCATTGTGTCAAAAATGAATTAACTTACACTATGTGCTCATTAGGAAACTCTTCTTTTATATCACAAAGTTCAAGAGATGGATTCTCAAATCTAGATGAATGATCGGCTACCTGATTCTCCATTCCTTTTCTATCGTTTATTTTTAAGGTCAAATTCTGTAAGAAGTAAAATCCATCTTAAAAATCTAGGTTGGGCATTTTTTTTCTAAGAGGTACTTTAAAGTTGCATGATTAGTAAAAATAGTGACCTTGGTTCCTATCAAGTAGGAACAAAATTTATCAAATGCAAATACCACTGTCAGTAATTCTTTTTTAGCTGTGGCATAATTCAATTGAGCTTTATTCAAAGTCCTACTAGTGTAGTAAATGAGATGAATATTTTATCCTTCATCTTACTTGACACAACTCCCACAATAGTATCACAAGCATCACACATGACCTCAAAAGACCAATTCCAGTCAGGAGATACAACTACATGTGCAGTTGATAATTTCTCTTTAAGGGTTTCAAATGCCTTCAGACAATCACTTGAAAAATCAAACTTAATATCTTTATCAAAAGGTTAGTCAAAGGTTTTGAAATTCGTGGAAAGTATTTTATGAGCCTTCTGTAAAAACAAACATGACCTAAAAAACTCCAAATGCCTTTTACAGTTGTAGGAGGGGGTAATTCTACTATAATAACATTTTATGTCATATCAATTAGATTCCTTTAGCTGTGATTTTATGTACTAAAATTATTCCTTCACTTACCAACATTTATATTTTTCCTAATTTAAATCAAGTTTGTCTCTTAATTTCTATAAACAACTAAGTCAAATGGTGAAGAAAATCCACAAATGTTCTACCAAAGAGTGTGAAATCATCCATGAAAATTTCAAGAAATTTTTCAGTCACGTTAGACAAAATTGTTGACACATAGTGCTAAAATGTAGTAGGGGCATCGTGTAGATCAAATGGCATTTCCAATACACATGTTTCATGAGGACATATGAAAGCTGTCTTATCTTTATCTTGAGATACAATATGTATCTTGTTTTTACCTAAATAAACATAAAAAAATAGTAACTACCATATCTTACAATTCTTTCCAACATTTGATCAATAAATGGCAAAGGAAAATGATTTTTGCTGGCTGCATCATTAAAACATTTATAATCAATATAGATTCTCTAATCTATGACTATTCTTGTAGGTATGATCACTTTATTTTCACTCTTTATAGCTGTCCTACCTCCTTTTTTGGTACTATTTGAATATGAATTATCCAAGGGCTATTAGAAATGGGGTAGATGATACCTTTCACTAGAAGTTTTATCATCTAATTTTCACCACTTCCTACACTGTAGGATTTAATCTACACTAAGGCTAGATATTGGATTATAGATATCCTTCATGAGAATTCTATGCGTGCATATATCTAGATTAATCCCTTTGTTATCTGCTATAGTCCACCCCAAAGCTGCCTTATGTTCCGTAGTACTGCAAGCAAACAGTCCTCCTGATAGCTAGATAGAAAAGATAAAATAAGTACTTGGAAATGTTTCATGCTGAAGATAAATAAATTTTAAATAAGATGGAAGAATTGTGAGTTCTATAGTTCGTTGAAATTGCTTTGATTGTGTCTCATCATATTATTAATCTTTTTCCAATATTTTAGCTTCTCTTTATATGGTATGATCATTAACCTGTATGGTGGCTGAGGTGGACAAACACTTTCTGTTGAATCTAAAATTAACTGATCATTTTGAATTCATCCAAAAGATCACTAATTATGTTAATGGAAAAACATAAAGATGATGTCTAGTCTTTTGAAAATTTTAGCATCTTTTGTATCTTAAAATACCCTTTCTTCATCTACTCTCAAAATTTGATGTATTTGATGGACATCTATGATTTCACTACTTGTAGCAAGATATGGTCTTCCAAAAATTGTTTATTTATCATGACATTCTTAATTTTGAGTACTATGAAATCTACAAGAAAAACAAACTTATCTACTCTTACGATCTTACTTTTAATTATTTCCTTAGGTTTCTTAGTACTTTGATCTTCAAATCAAAGAGAAATAATTGTATCTTTTATTTAACCAAGATTCAACTTTCAAAATATAAGAAATGACATAAAATTTATTGAGGATCCATAATCACAAAGCGCCTTTTCAAACTATGCACATCCTAAAGTGCGTGGAATTATGAAACTACCTGAATCACTAAGTTTTTATGGTAACTTATTTTGAAGTATAACACTTCATTTTTTAGTAAGCATCACCACAAAACCTTCTTTTCCTTAATAAAATATCTTTTTAAATTTTGGCATAAGAAGACATTTAGAATAAAGCATCAGTGAATGGAATATTAATGTGAATCTATTTTAAAATATAAAAAAAAAATTCAAACTATCTGTCAATCTTTTATTTTTTCAATTTTGTTGAAAAGGAATTATCATAAGGAATACAATCATGTTTACAATATTTTTTTCTTTTCTTTTAAAGTTTTCTTCCAATGGTTAAGATTGTGTTTTAACATTCTTATCTTTATTTACATGTTGCTATGACAAATCCTTTTCTTTTTTCTACGTATATGGTTCATAAAGATCCCTACCTAACCATAAGGTGATGGTCTTAAGGTGCTCTTTTAGATTTTTCTCTATATTTCTTGGTAAAGGGCCTTTAATAATTTCCAAAACAATAGTTGCTAGTTGGTGTATCTGAATCTATATATTCCTTATGCATGAATCTCAACCCTTATTTGTTTCATCATTGTTCTTGATGTAATTGTAAAAAAAGGTATTGACATTTGAATGAACTTGCTGAGGCCTTTGATAATAGGGAGTTATTAACTGAAAACCTCTAAAATTTGGTTGCCCACCATTTTTATTCTAATATCTAGGTGAAATTTGTACCTATTGCATTTGAAGACATTGAGAATTTTCAACACCATTTGGATTGCTCCATTGAAATCCTGAATTTTTGGGCAACCAGACTACAAAAAACTATGATTTGTATCTGAGGACATTAACCTACTTATCATTTTATTGGTTTCTTTTGACATTCATGGTTTAAATGATTTCATTAACACATGTCACAAACCTCAGACTGACTTGATTGTTGTGCATTCACCTAAAAAGATTCAAATATTTATGACAAAAAACTATTTTTTGTGTTAGTGTATTTAATGCGATTGCCTAATTTACCGTAGAGGCATTCTTGATGGTTACATGGATGGATGGGCACTAAATAGAATTCTCAGAAATTTCATTCAACAAGTGCAATGATTCTTCTACTATTTTATTTGTCACAACCCAACATGAGGTCTTGATGGAGCTTGTGGCCTAGCCTTGATACATAAGATAATCACCCAAAAAGAAAAGAAATTCTAATTATAAGATGGGACTTCTAGAATGTAAAAAAGCCAACTTAAAACATAAATAAAGTTGAACTCTGAAAGAAAAAAAAACATAAAATCCCCAAAAATCTAGTGTCACGAGTGTAGAGCATCTAAAGCAACATCCGAATACATGAAAGATACAATGTCTGTCTTCAAAAACTAGTAAAGACATAATAAAAGTACAAGGAAGTCCAGAAGTCAACTCTGGTCTCTAGAGTAACCCAATACCTCAATCACAATCTCTAATAAGCATGATCAGTCACCGCGTGTTCTCAAACTAGGTTTTACACCACAAGGGCACTGTAGGTATAAGTATGGTTCACTTGTACTTAGAAGGTATCATAGGTCGATTGAGAAAAGTAGAAAAAAATATAACTAAAGAAAACTATGAGCACATCCCTTGCAAAAAAAAAAAGTTCTCAAATGGTATCTCACACCGTCTCCACTAACAGTTTTAATATTAATACTAAAATAAAACAACACAAACAAACATACATAGTACAAAAAACCCAAACACAAGTCAAAGGAAAACTAATGAAATCACAAAAGATGCATATGCAATAGAATACAAAGAAATGATGATGGGATGAATTGCGAATGTCATCACATGACATTGTATATTCACCTACTGACCTCACAACACCCAAAATAGGATTCATTGGGGTTTCTGAACCCACATGCTATAACTCATATCTCAAATCTCAAGCCACCTCTCTGACTCATGTTCAGGTAGAGGGTTCTTATACAAATATTTATTTTCTTTCAAAAATAGTGTTTCTCAATGGTACCTTTATCTCAAGAATGTATATGTATGAAATGAGGATGTAATGCTCACAACCAAATAAGCATGGATTTATTAAGTTCTTTCAACACGTATCTATTAGTTAGCCCTGAAATCAACTCAATATATCCATACTTCATGATTGTCAACTGTAATTAGGTACTATTAAAATAAATATGTATGTAAGACATCAGTAATAATATATCAACCTCTAACTTAGGTATTTTTATCATGATAAAGGCAACCAATGCTTAATAAGTCCTATAGAAATTATTTAAGCCCCTATACAGGCATTATATATAGAATAAAGGCATTTAAATGCATAAGGCCAATGATATCAAATAAACCGCCTTTCTATGGAAATAAGCAATATCAGATTTGACAAGTCAACAACAAGAAAATATCAGCCCCCACTTAGGCATATAACAGTAATAATAATCTCAAATATAAGATGCATAGTTATTTTACCCAATCCATAGCATGTTATACTTATTTATTAACTACCCAGCTAAATAAAAAAGAAGTTAAGGAATAACCTACCTAAAAACGATGAAATCCAAGCCTAAAGTGCTTCAATATGGAGCTTTCCCCTTTTGAACAGCCTCATAATTAACTATAATTTTTAAATATATTATATACACACTAAAAGAGAGCTAATGATACCCATATTTGTCATATTTGAGTCGGTTCCAAAACGGGTTTGAAAATTGAGTTCCAAAATAAAAAGGGTATAACTGACATTTTATTTTAGAAATACATTCTCGAAGATTATAGGAGTATATAATTGAAAACCCACGATAAAATGGGTTTAAAATGAGGTCCAAAAGAATGACAAACAATTTTTAAACTTTACTGGTAAAGACCTCAAAATTCCATTTCAAAATCATAATTAAAAGATATTTCTGAAGATGTAATCAATAGGAAATAATGGAGATATGATTTTATAGGTTACCCATATGAAAAATTATGAAGAAAACCTGGAAAATGACCTTTCCAAAAGCTTGAAGGCCTAAAATAGAGTAAAGTTACAAAATTGAGGCTTAAATGTTACTCTAGGAATAGTGCCTTGTAATCATAAACCCCATTTCATTATTACGATGGTCAATATTGATTGGAAAATTAATTTTCCTTCATGTTCGTGGCTAGGGATTCAAATTCGTGAAGGTTCATAACCCAAACCCTCGCATTGCGATAGCCCTATCATGTTTACGAAGAAGGGAAACCACCCGACCCGATTCAACTATTATTAATGATCGCAACCACAACCACCACAATTGCATTAAAGAAATAATTTCTTTTCTGTATTTTCAGATTGGGGCCATCATTAACGAAGGATAACCCTTGGACTAGATATCAATAAAAATATTGATTTGCATAGTTTCCAAAACCCTAGAACAGACCCTCAAGATTTGTTTGGAACCCAACAAAATTAAACCATATATTTTACCAGGATATTTTTGATATCCCAAACTCAATGGCAACATTGGATATTCAAAAAAGTATTATTTTCAATAGATTAATCCCGGGGATGTCTTTTAGACAAATTCATTTGTTTTTCCAACGCAGGATCGAAACACAAACTAAAGGCTTTGAATCTAAACCATCCCTGCTGCTAATCTAAATTCATAATTCTAAATCTAATGAAACTGTCCAAGTCTCCATCTTGTACTTTGAACATCAAATGTTGATCAACTAAGAAACTTTTAAAGCCTCCAAAAACCATACAGTCATCCAAATTATTCCCAATCGCATCGAGAACCATGCCAACCATCCCACAACCTAAAATCAACAAGTAGAAAAAATTTAACCAAATTATTCCCAATCACATTGAGAACCATGTAAACCATCCCACACCCTAATATCACCAAGTAGCAGCTATGGGGATGTAACACTCTCAAATATTTAGTTATTCTATTTTTGTCCTTCCCATATTTGAAATATTAATTTTTGACTCAAATTATGCTTGGGAATGTTAAAAAGGTAACCCAAAAGACTTTCAAAATTTTCGAATAGGGTTTGGAGCATTTTTGGGTCACAGAGGCAGTAAACCTCCGTAGTAGCCTTGTATCATGGAGGCTAGTCTCTATGATATCCTGCGTGTCATGGATGATTGGAATCTCTAATAGGATCTACGGTATAAAGGATAGCCTCTACGATGAGGTTCGTGCCACAGACCTATGCAAATTTTGGTTGTTTTGTTCAATTTTAATTAGGATGAAGGGTAATGAGGTTCTTTCACTTATAGAGGACCTTAAAACATTACATAAGAATATTCTCACCAACTTTTATGACACAACATCAATTATTTCACTCTCAAACCCTATACCCCAAACCCCAAGAAAGCATAAGGTTTTCAACTACGTTCATCATTTGGGTTCCAAATTCTCAATTACTCATAAATGCTTGTGTGTATAAGGCATGTATCTCTTTCTCTATACTTATACCTTTCTTAAAGGTGTGAATTGATTATAAATGCATCATTTTAATATGGGTTCTGGCATAGTTGAGGGCATTTTACAGATTGGTCATTAAATTAATTTTTCCATGGTATATTATACAATATTCATGTTTTATAATTAATTTTGAACATTTGTGGGGTGCACGGGAATGGTGAATAAACTGAGCGGTCATGTTTAAACCCCAATTTGATGATTTTTCCTTTATTTATGGTTTGAAAAAATGTGCCCTCAACCTATTTGTGAAATTAATAATGAATATGATTTTTTCACACAAATTGGTTTATTCACTTGAACTAATGCATTGATATAAAAGGTTAATAAAACACCGTTTGATCTTATTGAATTTGGGTTATGTGGATTCCCTGTATGAATGTCAATTGATTTAATGGGTTAGAGTCTCAAATAACTAAGAGTTGATATGGCATAATAATGAACTTGAAAGTGATGTTGGTATAACAATAACGATGGGATACCTTAATGCATAATTAGTTTCATTAATGAGAATATGTGTTAAATGTTTTAGTTAGGCTTAGAAGAGGGTTTTGTAGCTAATTATAGAAGGTGGAGATCCTGGGAGAACCAATACTTGAAATTGCTCTAGATGGTGTGGGGCTCAATATAGATTGAGGGTTTGAGTACCCTTGCTAAGACCATATGGTTTGAGTCCACCTTATTATATGATTGGGAGGTTTGATTCTGCCATATTACATTACATTATCGGGTGCTTAACTCACCTTAGTATATGATTGGTAGGTTTGAGTCCCTCATGCATATATATAAGATTATTCTCTAGTTCATGCGACTACATAACTGGGGGTGAGAGCAGGGGCACATATAGCCTGTGGGTACTATTATATGACAGTTAAGCTACCTAGTACAGGTTAATATTTTTAAACGTCCATATTAAGCCTTATTCCCTACCCCGACATATGATATATATATATTTGATGGTATGCATGAGTTTTGACCAGTTTTGAATTAATATGCATATAATTATTTTTTTTTAATCCCTGAATTACATGCTAGCACTCCAACTATTAAGGGTCTTTAGACGTTGTATTCCCACACAATGTAGTAACTTTCCATACTTCTACTCCTCTGGCACAACGATCATTATGTTTAGTTAGTGATTTGACTTGAAGTGGTGAGCTTTCATGCTTTGGAAGAATTCATTTCATGTTTGGTTTTTCATGTCGTATACTTTATTTTATATTTGTCTTGGCTATGGTTGGGGGTATTTCCCGACCCTTTATTGGTACTCAATTTTGTTAGAGGCTTTGTGGATACTATGGACTTAGATATTATGGATGGTTTTTAAATATTTATTCGATATGGAACCTTCTAGACTTCTTATTCATTTTGTCTTATATTGGTATTCATTTCCTGCTAGGTGTTCTTAGTTGTCTTCGAATAGGTTAAAGGGGCGGTCTCTAGTCCTTGGTGGAATTGGGATGCCCATCACGGCCAGGCCCTGATTTGGGTCATGATAAAGTTGGTACCAGTTCCTAGGTTTTGGTGTCATGGGGTGTCTACAAAGCCATGAAGAGTAGAGTCTCTTTTAGGGGTGTGTAGCATACCACACTTATACGAGGTATTTAGGAATATTTTCCTTTCTTATTGTCTCATTTTTAGGATAAATAGTCTAAGGTCTTGGATTCTTAAATAGTCTAAGGTCTTGGATTCTTCTAATTCTTGTTTAATTACCTTTCAAAACATAACTCCCAAATGATCTGAAGCTCATGAAAACTCATCTATCCTACTTGAGGACAATATTGGCAGATCTCATCCAACTTATGGGGTACATACTCTAGGGTCATTATTCTCAATTGACCCTATGAAGTTTCACCTATCTCCAATGATACTTCTCTAGATAATGATACTCATACCTAGCCACCTCAAGGAGATATTACTAATGCTGAGTTTCACCAATCCATTTATCTGTTGGCTCAGTTGGTGATATCTTAATCATGTTAGATAGGTCCTGCTGGTATTGCGAGGAGTTCAGAAGACTACTAGAGTTTGCTAGTTTATGAGATTGAGCCCTACCACATTAACTGGAACAAAGGTTTAGAAGAATCCTTAAAGTTTTATAGATAAGATGGAGAAGATCTTTTGGGTTATGCATGCTACTGAAGTAGAGGGTGTGGAATTCTCTTCTTATTATTTGAAGGATATAGCATACCAATGGTATGAGAAGTGGGAGCAACTTAGGATTGATAATAATTACTCTACTTTATGGGATGATTTCTCTAGTGCCTTGAGATTGGGAGTTGAGGGAGGCAAAAACTGAGAAATTTGTGAATTTGAGGCAAGGCAAGATGAAATTAAGGGAGTATGCCTTAAAGTTTCATCAGCTGTCACATTATGCTACTGAGCTAGTGTCTAGCATGAGGGCTAGAATGAGGAAATTTGCTTTTGATTTATCTAATGAGTTAATTTTTGAGAGTAAGTCTGCCTTGTTGAACAAGGATATGAACGTCTCTTAACTTCTATTGTATATGAAATAGGTTGAGAAGGAAAATAAATGGCAAAGAGATATGGGGGAGAGGCAGAGAAGGAAGTTTTAATAGTTAGATCAGGGTAGAGGTCAGTAAAGTAGTATAGATGGTGGGAAATAGTCTGAGAGGAGCTGAGGCAACTTAGGTTCATATTCAACGGTTAGTGCTCCTTATTCGAAACAATTTGAGGATCCTCATTTTTAGAGTAGTAATGGTTATAGGGCATAGGGTTCCTAATCTCAAGCTAGTGAGGCTTAATCAACTCCATCATATCCTTTTTTAAAATTTTATGATTGCTTACATCGTTGTTTCTGTTGTGAGGGGAAAAATAGATGTTTTAGTTATGGTTAGATTGACCATTTACAGTGAGAATATCCTTCAAAGGTTACTTCTGGGTCCAATAAGGTTCCTATTGCTACTTCATCAGCTCTTGCACTAAAGGGTGCCACTTCTGGCTTAGACACTATTCGAAACTTTCACTATACTCTTGCTACTCCGTCAGGAGTCTAAGGTATTCCCTAATGTCGTTACTGGTATGTTAAAACTCTTCTCTCATGATGTGTACTATTTACTTGATTGTGGGTCTACTCTTTCTTATGTGACCCTATTTATGGCTGTGTATTTTAGCTTTGGTCTCGAGTGTATTTTGAATCCTTTTCTATTCTACCTTTGTGGGTGACTTGGTGGTTGATATAAGGGTCTATAGGGATTATATGGTATCTGTTGGAGGTAGACAAATCATGGTGGATCTGTTTGAATTAGACATGCTAGATTTTTATGTTATCTTAGAGAAGGAATGGTTGCACTCATGCTATGCCTCTTTATATTATTGAACCCATAAGGTTATTTTCAACTTTCCTAATGAGCTAATTATTAAGTGGGAAGGGAGTTCCGTTGTGCCTATGGAAAGATTCATATCTAACCTTAGACCCTAGAAATTGATTTCCAAGGGATGTTTTTATCATTTAGTCCGGGTTAAAGATTCTAACTTGAAGGGTCCTTATTTACAATATATTCCCGTGGTTAGTGAATTTTTTGAGGTTTTCCATAATGACCAGTCTGATATTCCTCCTAATAGGGAAATTGATTTTGGGATTGATCTTATTACAAAAACTCATCCTATCTCTATCCTTTCTTAAATAATGGCTCCGACTGAGTTGAAGGAGCTTAAAGAGCAGTTGAAGGATATTCTTAACAAGGTTTTTATCTGTCCTAGTGTGTCTCTGTGGGTTGCTCTTGTTCTCTTTATGCAAAAGAAGTATAGTTCTCTTCAGATGTGAATTGATTACCGTCAATTGAAGAAGGTATCTGCAAAGAGTAAGTACCCTCTTTCTAGGATTGATGATTTGTTTGACCAAGTTAATGGTGCTAAGTTTTTCTGTAAAAAAGACCTCCATTCAAGTTATCATCGGTTAAATATTAGGGAAGAAAATATCCCTAAGACATCCTTCTGTACCCGGTAGTAACTTTTTGAGTTCATGGTTATGTTTTTTGGTTGACCAATGCCCCGATGACATTTATGGATCTCATAAAACAAGTATTTTATTAGTTTTTGTACTTGTTCATAATTGTCTTTATAGATCACATTTTGATATATTCGAAGAGTGAGGTGGATTATGCCAATCACCCCCGTGTTGTGTTGTATACCCTAAAGGATTAACAATTGTATGCTAAGTTTTCTATGTGTGAGCCTTGGTTCGATGTTGTTACTTTTTTGAGTCATGTTGTTTGTATTAAAGAGATCATGTGTTGCGACCAGAGGCTACCCTTTAGTCGCGACACAGTACTTAAAGCGACAAGTGACCCTAAGCTAACCCATGGTCTGGTATCTGCTGTGTGTATTAAATAAAATGATAGTAAAAAAACATGTGCGGATGATAAGCTAATAAAGTACTGTTAATTGGGATACTAAAATATATAGAATGACATGTCTGAAGTATCTGGTAAACACTGGAAACTAGACTATCTTTCTAAAAGCCTCTAAAAATATGGAGTTGATGGGACAAACCCCCAACTAACTCCAGTTGAACTGAATATAAAGAAATAATAAAATAACTACAATAATATGACACGTCCTCAATGGATGAGGACTCACCAATACTGCTGTGGGGAACTGCTAATCTGTCTAGGGGTGATTGGAAAACTATGTGTCCGAATCTATGTAAAAGACAACATAGCGCATGAGAAAAATGTGTGATTAGTACTTTGAATGTATTGGCACGTGTAGGACTAACTAAAGTATATGTAAAATCTGAACATAGATACAAGAACATGTAAAACTAAAAATGCAAGACCAACTATTGTACACATTGATAGTATTTGAATAATTGGTGCCATTTCTTGCATAATTGGCTAATTATATCTGAAAACTGACTACTTGGTCTAGTAAAAATAAAATAAAATATACTTTCAATACTTAATGAAACTGTGGGGCTATTATGTAACTGACATAAACCATGGGTGTTATCATGGAGTCCAATATCTAACCCATGTTAAGGAGGGTTGTTCCATTCTGCCATCAGAGTAGAACCTGAACTAGAGTGATCACTAAACTGAGCCCATGTTGGGCAAGGGGAAGTTTTGGAATTAGGATGCCCTGAATCCACACTTCCTTCTTGGTGCTAAATCCTACTCCCAATTGAATGACACTGGTGTTACAAATGGTTTAACATAGCATGGTACTATACTGACAAGACTCAACATAAACTTGAATATAGTAATGTAATCATGGTCTGCCTAACTTGTGATTTGAAAAGTTTGAAATAATAAATAAATACATAGGTATTGGGTGTTCATAACCCACCAGCACTGAATGATTATAGAATTTTGATTCAATATTTAAAATAGTGATCTAAAGTCATAATTCAAGGACCTAACACATGAGACATTTCATAACTTGATAATTTACGTGAATGTATATATGAGAAAGAGGTAACCTTGGGATCATAAAATGTTTATATAGTTTAAAGCTTAATTCGAGAATTTGACGTGATGCCAACTGGACATGACTTAGGGTTTTGAAGGTTCAAACAATTAGGAGCATAATTCACATAGGATAAAACTATTAGCTTGGCTTGAACGTAAAACTAACAAGAAAACAAGGATTGATTTCATAGTTTACATGGAGGATGATCATAATTATAATATAATTCATACTAGAATCAAAAAGAGGCTTTTTAGGTTCAATGGCTGAAATTAACTCATTGATGAATAGCCCACATATCTCAATTGGATAGATTCTTGTAGAAATCTTGAAATTTGAACTTAAACTCTTGAGTTCTTGAGAGGAGAAGCTTGATTTTTTATTCTTGGGAAGAGGGGAAGGGTTTTTAAGTCGCGTACTAAGGTTTGGAGTTAAGAGAGTAAAAATAACATGTTTTAAGACCCCTTAGTTCATTTAAGGATGACTAGAAATGGTTTAGGGGTGTGAAAAAACCTCAATGCCCTTAAATTAAGTCAAAACAAAGAAATTTTGATACTTTGCTTTTGGTCGATGGTGCACGCCAAAAGTACACCTGAGGGTGGGTGGCGTATGCCAAAATCACATCTAAGGTTGTGTGGGGCATAAAAAAGAACACCCTAACCAGTGGCTATTGGCATTTGCCATGCATGCACGACCTCAACATAGGGTTTAATATGCAACACACACTCATTTTTAAGGCCTAAAAGTACCCTAACTCAACCTATAACATTTGCACATGGTCTACAATTGAAATGGGAGTCCTAAAGGCCATTTTGAATGCATTATTTGAGCATTACAATTATGGGTTATTACATCATGGTGGATCCATAGAAGGTTGCATTGGTTAAGAAGTGACCTAGACTCGCGACTCCATTCGATAGTCGGAGCTTCTTGGGTTTAGCAGGTTATTATAGGAGGTTTGTGGCGATCTTTTCATCTATTTCCACACCTTTGACTAGGTTGACTCTAAAGAAAGTAAAGTTTCTCTGCTTCGATGATTTTGAAGGGAGTTTTGAGAAGGCGAAAGATAAATTGACTTTTACTCTGATTTTGACCCTGCCCCAAGGGGAGTAATGGTTTCGTGGTTTATTATGATGTGTCTTGTATGGGACATGGTTGTGTTTTTATGCATCACAGAAAGGTGGTAGGGCATGCTTCTAGATAGTTGAAAGTTCATAAGAGAAATTATTTGACTCATGATTTGGAATTGTTGGTTGTGGTATTTGATGGAAGATTCGGTGACATTATCTATATGAGGTTTATGTTGACATAATTTTAGATCAAAAAAGCCTATAGTATGTTTTCACCTAGAAAGAGTTGTATCTTAGGTGGAGGAGATGGCTTGAGCTATTAAAAAACTATGACATGAGTCTTTACTATCACCTAGGTAAAGCTAATATGATTGCTGATGCTCTTAGCAGGTTATCTATAGGAAGCTTGGCTCATGTAGAATAGGAGAAACAGGATTTGGTGAAGGATCTTTACCATTTGGTTAATTTTGAAGCTTATCTCCTAGATTTTGAGGATGTCGGTATGTTTTTGCAAAAGGTGGCGAAGTCTTGTCTTTGTTTTGAGGTGAAGGAGAAATAGGTGTTGGATCCAATCTTGATCCAAATTAAGGCTGATGTTGGTAGGGAAAAGTGATGGCTTTCGAGATTGGTGGTGATGGTACTTTGAAGAACTAAGGGAGGTTGTGTGTTCTTGATGTGGATGGTTTGGTAGGTAGACTTTTGGCAGAAGCTTATGAGTTTCATTATTCGGTTTATCCTGGTTTGACTAAGATGTATCATAACCTTAAGGAGATTTATTTGTGGAATAATATGAAAAGAGACGTGGCCAATTTGGTTGCTAAGTGCATGTTGTTTTAACAAGTGAAAGTTGAACACTTAAGGCCTTGTGGGTTGTCTCAAGAAATTGAGTTGCCTATATGGAATTGGGAAGTGATAAGTATAGATTTTGTAATAGGTCTTCCATGATCTCAGAACCAGTTTGATTCTATTTGGGTCCTTGTGGATATGATGACTAAGTCTGCTCACTTCTTACCGGTGAGGATAAATTATTCTGTCGAGGATTATGCAAGGTTATATATTTAGGAGGTCATGAATTGTCATGGCACTCATTTCTATTATTTTAGATCATGGTACTTAGTTCTCATCTCAATTTTTGTGGTCGTTTCAGGAAGGTTTGGGGACTAAAGTCACCCTTGATACTACTTTCCACCCAAAAGTGGATAGATAAGTGAAAAGAACCATTCAAACCTTAGATGATATGCTTCAGGATTGCGTAATTAACTTTGGAGGTAACAAGGTTAACCACTTACCTCTTATTGCGTTCTCTTATAATAATAGCTATCACTCTAGCATTGGTATGTCACCATTTGAGACTTTCTATGGTCGGAGGTATAGATTCCTTATTGGGTGGTTTGAAGTTGGTGAGGCGAGGTTTTTCTGTTCTGATTGAGTCCATCAAGCTATGGAGAATTTGAAGGTGATTTAGGATAGGCTTAAGACTGCCCAAAGTTTCCAAAAGTCCTATACGGAAGTAAGGCAAAAAGAGTTGGAGTTCGATATCAGTGATTGGGTGTTCTTGAAGGTGTTTCCTATGAAGGGAGTGACGCATTTTTAAAAGAAGGAGAAGCCCAGTCCCCGTTATGTCAGTCCTCATTTGATTTTAAAGAAAATGGGAAGTGTTTTTAATGAGTTAGAATCGCCTGCGAGTTTGTCTTCTATTCTCCCTTGTTTCACGTTTCCATGTCGAGAAAATGCGTGGATGATCCTTCCTTGGTGGTTTCTATTGAGAATGTTGGTGTCTCAGATTCCCTATCTTATAAAGAGGTACTGGAGGAGATCTTGGATAGACAAGTTCGTAGATTGCAGACTAAAGATGTATCATTAGTAAAGGTCCTTTGGAGGAACCATAAAGTGGAAGAAGCCACTTGGGAGGCAGACGAGGATTTAAGGCTAAGTTTCCATTTCTATTCCATATGATGGATGAAGAATCTTGAGGTATGAATTCCATTCCACTATGTTGTTATCTGGGTTTATCTTTTGATTCTGGTATGTAGTCATCATTCTCGTGCGAAACGTGTCCTTAGTCTTCAATCTAGGATGAATAATCTTGGGTAGGGGGATAATTTAACACCCTCAAAATTTTGGATATTTTATTTTTGGCCTTCTTATTCTTGAAATATCTATTTTTGACTCAAATTATATTCAGAGGCATTAAAAGGGTAGCCTAGAAGAGTTTTAGAATTTTTGAATAGGGGTCGGGCCAATTTTGGGTCACGAAGGCAGTAAGCCTCTGCGATAGCCCCGTGTCAATCTCCATGTTACGGAGGCTGGGTGTCCACGATAGTGTTCGTGGCATGGATGATAGCCTCCACAATTAGGTTTATGCCACAGACCTACACAAATTTTAGATATTTTGTAATATTTTAATTGAGATGAAGGGTAATGAGGTCCTTTCACTTATAGACGAACTTTAAACATTACATAAGCATATTCCCATTAGTGTTCACAACAGAACATCAATTATTTAACTCTTAAACTCCAAATCCCCAGAAAGCATAAGGGTTTTAACTTACATTCATCATTCGGGTTCCAAATTCTCGAGTGCTCACAAATGCTTATGTGTCTAAGGCATGTATCTCTTCTCCTATACTTATGCTTTTCCTAAGGGAATAAATTGATGATAAATTTATGGTTTTTGGCATAGTTGAGAGATTTTGACATGATTGGTCATTAAATTAATTTTCAATGGTTTATTATGAAATATTCATGTTTTATTCATGAAATATGCATGGGAATGGTGAATACCCCAATTTGATGATTTTTTCTTAATTTATTATTTTAAAACAATGTGCCCTTAACCTGTTTGTGAAATTGACAATGAATATGATTTTTTCATGTAGTTGGATTTGTTCACTTGAACTAATGCATTGGTATAAAAGGTTAATGAACCATGTTTTGATCTTATTGAACTTGTTGTATGTGGATTCCCCGTGTGAGTGTAAATTGAGTTAATAGGTTAGAGTCTCAAATGACTAAGAGTTGATATGGCATAATAATGAACTTGCAAATGATATTACTATGATGAACAGATGGGAGACCTTAATGCATAATTGGTTCCATTAATATGAATGTGTGTCAAGTGTTTTAATTGGTCTTAAAATAGGGTTGTGTATCTAATCAGAGAAGGTGGAGTTCCCAGGGGAACCCATACTAGAAACTGCGCTTGCCGGTGCAGGGGTCGGATGGCTTGAAGGTTTGAGTTCCCTTTCTAAGACTAGGTAGTCTGAATCCACCTCATTATATGATTGGGTTGATTCCCCTATATTACATTGTATGATCGGGAGCTTAAGTCACTTTAGTATATGATTGGGATGTTCTAGTCCCCCATGCATATATATGAGATTGTACTCAAATTTGTTCAACTACACACACTAGGGCCCGGCCAGAGGGTGAGAGCTAGGGCCCATATAGCTCGTGGGTATTATTATATGACAGTTAAGATACCTATTCTAGGTTAATATTTTTAAACGTACATGTTAGGTCTTGTTTCCTACCCTGACATGTGATATATATATATATATATATGTATGTATGTATTTGAATTTTATGGTATGCATAAGTTTTGACTTGCTTAGAATTATTACACATGTCATTATTTATTTCCTTATCCCTGAGTTACATGCTAGCACTCCAACCGCTAACCATATTCAGAGGCTATATCCCCAAACGATGCAGGAACTGGCCAAACATATACTCTTGCACAGTGATCAGGGGTTCGTGTTTGGTTCATGAGTTGACCTAAAGTGGTGAGCTTCCATTTTTTGATGACTTTATTTCATCTTTGGTTTCTAATGTCATAGACTTTATTTCATATTTGTTTTGGCTATAGTCTGGAGCATGTACCGAACCTTTATTGGTGCTCAATTCGTAAAAGACTTTGTGCGTACTGTGGACTTGGGGGTATTGTGGATGGTTTTTGGTTGTTGATCCGATACAAATCCTTCTTGGATTTCTTATTTCATTTTGTGGTATATTAGTATTCATCTACTGCTAGGTGTTCTTATTGTATTGGAATAGGCTCAGGGGGCGGTCTCCGATCCTCAATAGACTTGGGATGCCCATCACAGCCAGGCCCTAGTTAGGGGAGGGTGAAATGGACAAAGCACATCAAAAGTAAAAATTTACAAATCAGTTTATTACAGCATCCACCTCTAAGACTCTAGTTCATTCTCAAACTAAAAGACAAGAAAAATATCTAAATTAGTAATGAGCTGAAATAACTACTACTTACATCAGACGTGACCTCCCAAGTGGCCTTCTGAATAGTACATTATCTCTACTAAATCATATCCACAAGAATATCTCAAGAACACAACTATGTAACATCTCTAGCTAATTGGACACTGACTCCTCTACAAAGGCCAATGTTTAATCTATCTGATTTGAGTCCGATGAAGCATGTAAAACTTATACGGAATATATAATCAATTAATAGATACATAAAATTTGGATAAACAACTGAAAAGGTTTGAGGTAAATACAACTCATAACAAACCCCTCACACTATTCAAAGAATTTCAAATGATCTAATGTTTCTTAGGCTAATCTTGCCCATCATTTCAAACCTCATCACACCCTTTACGGGCAACACACAAAGGAAGACTCTATCAGCAATCCCAAATTTCAAGGTATGAAGACTACTATCTGTATAACTATTTTTCCTACTTGGGGCTTCTTGAAGACAATTCTGAATTATCCAACCAATAGGAGATCGACAATGTCTACCATGCAACTCCTTAAAAGATGCCATCTTGATACTCTAAGGGGTTGTTTCGTTGGATAATAGTTATCCCGAGATAATTAATACAGGATTAATTATCCCAGGGTTATCCGGGATAACTTATCCCACCATCCATATGGGATAACTTATCCAATCACTATGGTGTAAATGGAGGGATAAGTTATCCTGGTATTAACTAATACCTCTAACCAAAGATGGGATAAAATAATTTTTCATTTTATTGCGGGACTACTTATCCCTTGTACCTCACAACAAATGATCCCTAAGGGTAACTATTATTATAAGCAAACTCTGCTAAGGACAAATATTTCTCCCATGACCTCCGAATTTCATAACACATGCGTAAAGCATATCCTCTAAAACCTAAATATTTTATTTCAATTGACTATATTTGGGGGTGAAAAGTTGTGATAAGGTCAATCAGAGTACCTAACTCCTCCTAAAAAGTCTGCTAGAAACTAAAAGTAAACTCTAAGCCTCTATCTGAAGTAACAGACACTGGTACGCCATGAAGATGAGCTGACGTATCCTAAATTACACCTCCTAAAAAACATAACGTGATCGCTTGTAGAATATAGAACCCAACAAGTTCGGGTTGGAACCCTTAGGGAATTGGATGGAAATCAGTAAGAAGATTATTGATGTATCTAGAAAGTACAGAGAGTAAATGGATTTTTTTTGTAAGAATAGTAGTAAAAGTAACAATTTCTATCCAATAAGGTTGTTATCAATATAAGAAGATCACTAGGATTGTATTCCCCCTGACTTCTTAACACTATGTACTTATCATGCTTGTCAAACTACCTTGGTGTCTTACATGCAAAATCTAAAAAGTTATGTATCACCTAACCATCTTTCAACCTTGGTTTGAGTGAATTTTACTCATATCCTCCCGGTCTTAGTGTGTCATATTACTAACCTTTATCTTAGATCCCAGATTAACTATCTTCTCTCGATCTCAAGTTAATTAGATGAAGGTTGGTAGTTTCAAAATATTGTTTTGATCTTTTTCTCCCAATCTCAACATCTCCCTCGAGTTGGTATTGAATACAGACAGGTTCCTAATATTTCAACCATTAAGAAATCAATCAAAGTGAATAAAACCACAATACATACGAAACCCTAATCAAGAATGACTTTGCACTTCCACTACTATGTTAATCCATTAGGGTTCCCACAACCCTAGTTATGGGGTTTAGCTTGTCATGATAATAAGAAAACACATATCATTCATAATTGAAAGCATATGAATGATCTCACAGATAATTAAGAATGAAAACCAAAATATCAACTTTATATCAAACCCTAAAAACTAAACAATAATTCTAAGATCAAAAGTGTATCTCAGAACTTAAAATGATGTCATAAGTATTTGAAGTGTGTAAAATAATAATGAAACATCCCATGGCTATTGATATATACATAAAAAAACCTAGAAAATCTATCCAAAAAAAAGTAGAAAAATAAAGTCGGAACCCCTTTTACGGGTCATAAGTAGTACCTAAAATCCGTCGGTGGGTTCGTTGGAATCATAGAAATCTTCAAATTTCTGAACCCCTACATATGATGGGCATGTACGGGGCTATAGGTAGTACCTACGTATGGTAGGTAGGGTCAGTAGGAGTCAGAATCAGATTTCAACTCTCAGAACTTCAACTCTACTGCCTACGTGGGCGACCTATGGCCCATAGGTAGGGTCCATAAGTAGCTTTTTTGCTTCTCTTCATCACTTTTGCCCTTTCTCTACTCCGAACCCTGTTTCCTGAAAAACTAACATAAAAACACATCATATCAAACAAAAAGGCCTAAGTACTTACGTAATTTCTTGGTTTTAAGCGTCGAAAGTTCCATGAAATCATTCCATATCAACACTCTAAACTTTGAACATTTGCATGTACTCAGACAATAAATACATAACAAAAAACACTATTCTTAACTAAAGAAACCTAAGGCACCTACGACAATCATCTCGATTTCAAACTTTTCAAAACCACTATGTGGATCCATATAGAATAATAGTATGATACAAAAGAATCATGTGATGGCATTACAGTAGCAATAAATAATCAAACGGATATACAATTTACACTATTCGAATAGATAAGGAGTTTATAGTATAACCAATGTACCCTCAAAAAAAAGAAGTCCCAACTCTCGCAGTGTAATAATACATGTTAATGTAGTGATGATATCAAGATACTTAAGCTATCAAAAGAAGTTGGAACAATGTGCATAAAATACCATAGGCTTGCCCTTATTTTCTATATCTTAGTTTTTTAGATAGTTGGATTAGGATCATTATAGGACTTTTCTTGGCTTGTAATGTAGGCTTGGGGATATGTATGGTACATTTGGGGCATAGTGACTCACCCTTCTTGACACTAAACTTAAATTTTTTGTTTTTTTCTTAGCCATTCTTCTTTTATTCTCCTTTTTCTCCTTTATTGATTATTCATATTGGGTGTGGTTTCTTTTATTCTGTTCACTTATTCAGTTCTTTTTTCTTCTTCTCATTTTTTCATTTTTGTTCTTTTTCATACTTTTAAACCATACCCAACCTACTTTATTTTTGTTTTATTCGACACCCTTATGCATATCCAATTTTAACTACGAACCCCTCTAATAGCTACTCTCAACATAGGTGATTTGCCTAATATGTACAATATCCAAGGAGGGACCATGGCTAAAACAGGTTCATTGTAATTAATTGATAAGGTGACAAGGGGAAAACAAGAAAATATGTCAACTTAGGCTCTCACATTTGGTAGGTCCATTAGGCTAAGAGTATACTTATTCAAACGTTCCCTATGATCATGTCCTAACCAACAATCCTATAAGATAAGCAAGACTAACCAGGCACGTTACGGATAAAATGCACAAAGTGAACTAGGTATATAACTCACACACACAATGTACAGGATTATATTTCTAACTAATACCTAGCAAATTCATGAAATGCTAAGAACTAATTATTTTGTCCTTAATACTAATGCAATAATAAGATTCACATAATGGTTGCACATATATTTACATCACACAATTAATAAAAATTTGAAGGGGTATTATTTTTTTCAAACTCTTAAGAACACAAAACAAAACATGTCAACTGCACTTAAGTTCCTTGTTTTTCATCAAATTAAACATAAAGAACACATATTACAAAGAAACGTAAATAAAGCCTAAACATACCAATTCTAACAAAGACAAAGCAGTCGACAGAAAAAGAAACACAAAAACAAAAACCCTCAGTATGGTACACCCCCACCCCTAACTGAAAGCTGATGCATTATCCCCAGTGCATACTAGAAACTAAACAACAATAGGGTGTAGGGACATACTTGTGATGCTCTAAGTGCCAGAAGCTGGTTTTCCCCCTTTTGGGGCATCACATAGCTCATCACTAGGAGGTGGTGGTGGTGCGTGGCTAGAAGAGTCTACCAGTTACATCTGGGCATGCCTATGCTCATCTATGTCATGCTAAACTCTCAACTCTATGGCAGCCTTTTTCAAGTCCCACTGAAACTCCACCCCAAGGTCACCTAAATCCTCTTTATCACGTCCTCTATGGCCCAACAGGTGGGGCCTCAACATCCTTATCAAACAAATTAAAGATCATTAAAAGTGGTCTAGGAAGTGGTGTGTGAAAGAAAAAATCACCAGACGGATGATTGGGATGTGGCTCTTAGCTAAATAGTGGACCTCTAATGTCAATACAGCCACCTCCTCATGTAGGACTGATAAATCACATATTTAGACCTTGCAAAGTCATGTTCCCATCTAGGACTCAAAATTGTCAATCCACCAATAAAACTCTCTTATGAATTGCTCAATGATTGTCATTATCCTTTCCTCAACTCTAGCCTCAACAACCTCTAATATAGATCGAATCCATGGCTAGATCTAACCAAATAACATGGAAAACTGGGTCTCTAACTATGTAAGGCAATCAACTAACTCTTGTTGTTGCTCTATTATCTATTATAAGAAATCCTAAGGCATATTAACAAAACTAGCAATTGATGAGTAAGGGGGAAAAGTATAAGTCGCAACTGGTGCTAAAATAGAAGCTGAGGCTAGTGATGAAGTGCCCGCAACCCCCTTGATGCCCGTATTAGTAGTAAGTTCCACCTATTGACTACTAATATCAATATCCCCAATTAGTGTCAGCCTCTGAACCTTCTCGACTGATACGGAAGACCCCTCAAAGTGGGTTGCCACACCTGATAAAGGGAATGATTATGATCTCTATAGTACAATTGGGTTGGTTGCATTCTTAATAAAACCAATGTCTGACATGCAGGTCACCTCCACCCTCTGATCAATATCCAAAATACCTGGTACCCATACATCATCACATAAAATTTGTATCAACCATGGAAAGGAAAAGGTAGTGAACTCTTTGAATGCCCTCTCATGGATCTTAATCCAGATCCACCTAGAAAATTCAATATCGTAGCCAAATGTCTGGCTGGTAAGCAATACATCTCTATCCAAAGTGAGCACATTTCTCATAGTTGTCTGACTCAAATGAGGCCTCACTATCATCCACCAAAACTTTACTGCAAAATTCAGTGATGCCTTCTTAATTTCTCCCTTCCCCTCTACCTAAGGGTAATCAGTACCCAACTCTACAACATGCTCACTAACCCATCTAGCCAAGTCTGCTCTCTGTACTATCTGCACAATATCTCATATAGTGCTCCTACTCCTCACTTACCTCAGATGGTAGCCAACCTTATCTATGGTGGTCAGTACCATATATTTTAGCCAAAAAAATATGCCTAAGTGTCTCTTCAGATGTATCAACCTAATCGCTCTGACTAATATTTAGGTTAGAAGGGGCTGGTCTATTCCTTTACAATCAGCTGGGCTAAAAAAATAAAATAGCACCGTATATAAAGCATAGAACTCCCAAACAATCTTCAGGCAGTATAAAATAGCATTTTAAGGCCTCATCATCATAGATATATAATCTTTAGGCCTCATTAATACATTATTTTCCTTTGCCCCATACCACAGAGATGCATATATATATATATAATAGGTGTATGTACTTAATCCATGGCTAAAAAGAGTGTAAATACGTATATCCATAGCCTAGTGTAACTTGGAGACAAAATCATTATGAAATTGTAAAAAGGCTTGGAATCTCTCATGACCGGAGTAATTAGTAGTATTAAATCATAGATCGAAAACGGTATCGGTCAAATCTTTAAGACATCATTATTAATCTCTTACATATAAGTTATTCATTAATATAGGAAGTTATTTCTATGAAGAAATACATTTTAAGATGAAAAGTGGGCTTTAACCCTTATTTTGAGAAAACAGTAATAAGATCATTTCTTACCTAGAATTGCATCATTTATTGATTTAATGATCATGATTGTACTGAATCTATACATGCCATCGCCACTATTCAAACAATGAAACCACAAGCATCAATAAAATTATAAGCTACAACCACGTCCTTTAAAGGATAAACACTTCCCAGATGGCTAAGTTATATCGTAACATGGCCTTTGGCCCAATAATGTGTCCAAAATAAAACAATATCATAATCTCAGTATTCAGCCCACATATATATATCTGGAAACCATATTAATAATAATATCTATAAGTTATCTCATATCTATAAGCCATATCATATTTAAGAGTCATATTACATCAATAAGGCATCTCACATCTAGGAGGTATAATACATTAATAAGGCATCTTATATCTATGAGGCATAGTACATCACAAACAATCTTACATCTAGAAGGCAAAATATCAGTAAGCATCTTACATATAGGAGGCATAATATTAATAAGCATTTCATATAAAGGAGGAGTAATATCAATAAGCATCTCACATTTAAGAGGCACAATATCAATAAGCATTTTACATTTAGGAGGCATATTATCAATAAGCATCTCACATCTAGAAGGAATAATATCAATAAGTATCTCACATCTAGGAGGCATAATACATCACTAATCATCTCACATCTAGGATGTGTAATGTTAATAAGCATCTCATGTCTAGGAGGCATAATATCAATAAGCATCTCACATCTACGATGCAGAATATCTCAACTATGCCTATGCCTATATTATTAAGCATATTGATGGACAGTATCATAGATCAAGTCCAAAATCAATATCATAACTACAAGCCATTAATCATAATCCAGGGAAAGCCATCATCATTAACCAAGTCATGATGCAACCTTATACTAAACGTTCATTAGTCTCTACTATGCTTGGCTTCCAAAAATAAGTCCATAATGGCTAACATAAGTCTTTCCTTAAGGTGGGTTAAAGAACCCACTTCTAATCCTTGAATTCTATATTTAAGAAACTTATACTCTGGGCTAGGCTAAGGTACCTATATTAAACTCTAGGTGATAAATAAGTCATAATCAATCCTAAGATAGGAATTCAATCTAGAATATGAGCAATTAAGTCAATTGCATATAAATTATGATTTAAAGGTTGCTAAATAGCCCAAATAATGTTAATCAAACTATCGTTACTTCCAACACATAAACCACATCCTAAACCTAGCATCATATTATAACCATTCTATGAATTAGTTTAATCTATGAGGAGGACAATATGATCCTTGAGATATAAAAAGTATTTCACCTTATGAGTCAAATCCCTTATCTAAACCCCAAACTTGAACAATAAAGAATAAGTTTCGGTGTTCTACCCATAATAAATCTTAGCATTCATATTCACATGTAATACATAGTACATATCATCTTACAAATAAGAGTAGAAAGAAGCCTACCTCGATGCCGAACCGCAAACCCTTAAATCATCCACAAAACATCTTTTACTTTACAATCTTGAAATGCCACTACTCTATCAAAATTGTAATCTACACGTTATTAAGAGTCAAATGAGACCCATATTTCCATATAATGAATCGGGTCAAATTTTGGGTCAAGAACGGGTCTATGAGGCCCGCTAATTGAATCCAAAAATTGAGATTGTCATGAGGTCCCTCAAAGAACAAGGAAGTAGGGTTTAAAATTTAAGCATAAATGAAGCACAATCCGGGTCTCAAATCAACCCTTAATGTTTGGGAATTCAAAGCCCTAATTTATAAGAATTTATCAAGAAATTGAAAGAAACTATAGCACCCCAGATTTTTGTCCTTGAAAAATTAAAGCTTTGAGTGCACTGCAGAACCTACGATTCACTATATGAGTTGTAAGGTATCTATACGGGTCTTAAAGACACCAAAAGTAGCTAGACAAATGTGCTATCCTAAAGATTCTACTGTGACTACGGCTAGGGGTCACGAGTTGTAATGACTCTATACAACTTGTAAGGTACCAATCTTACGGTGACTAGTGATTATCCTAATGTTTTGTCTTGATTATGACTAGGAACCTACAAGTTATAGGGTATCTTGACAAGTAGTGTGGTGTTAGTCTTAGATCCACCAAAGAAG
Source organism: Capsicum annuum (assembly GCF_002878395.1). Taxonomy (NCBI): domain Eukaryota; kingdom Viridiplantae; phylum Streptophyta; class Magnoliopsida; order Solanales; family Solanaceae; genus Capsicum; species Capsicum annuum. The sequence goes on along the minus strand of NC_061120.1, from coordinate 34,894,401 downwards.
GGTTCATTAGCAACTGTCCAGACTACGAATCATGGTGACAAGTCATAGTGTATCCATATAAGTCGTATAGTATCTTTTAATGAAGGGCATTTTAGATAGTTTTCTCTTTACCCACTTAAGACCCATGAACATAAAACACCTTTGGGGAATTATTTTCAACACTTATCAATCATAAGCTCTTTTTCAAATACCTAAGGCAAGAACAAGCTAGGTTTTTAAGAAATTGGCATCTAGAGCTTCTAAGGGTTAATTTCTCTCCGTAAATCTTGATATCTCAGGCATGTTGCTCTTCCTCAAGTATTATTTTGTTAAAGACCATGTTCTTAAATTTTCATTCATGTAATTTTAATGTTGGTTTTTTGAACATGGGTTGACGTTTTGAATGATTGTTTTCTTAAACATAGTTCCTATATTTTATATGTAATATTTCATGCTTTATTGATGGTTTTAAACTTGTGGGGTGCATGGTCATGGTGAATGAACTAGGGGGTTGTGAATTCCCCTAATTTTGTGAGTGTTGACAATTGAATTGGTAATAACCTCAACCTAATCTTGTGAATTGGTTTTGAACATGAAGTTATACACATTGAACTATTATTGAAGTATTACATAGAGTAAGAGGCCTATTGAAATAGAAAAGGCTTTAAGTCCCAATTGACTATATTAGTTGAGTCCTAATTGACTAAACAGGTTTGAGTCTAAATTTGTTAAGTATCTTGAAGTCCTAGTGGTTGATGGGTTAGAGTCCAATTTGGCTAAATAGGTTGGAGTCCTTTTGGATGTTTGGTTAGAGTCCCAAATGGCTAAATAGGTTGGCACCCCATGTTTAACTTCTATAAATAAGTCCACAAGGGCTGATAGATATCTTGGCCTAAGTTGGGTCTAAAGAACCTACTTCTAATCCTCAAATTCTATATTTAGGCAATTTATACCCCAGAGTAGGACAAGGTATATATACTAACCTCTAGGTGATTTAATAGTCATAGTCAATCCTAAGATAAGAATTCCACCTAGAACAAGAGCAATTAAGTCCACTTCATCTAAATTATGATTTTAAGGTAGCTAAATAACCCAAATACAGTTAATCATACATCCACACTTCCAACACTTAAACTATATCCCAAACCTAGCCTCGTATTATAACCTTTCTATAAATTAGCTTAATCTATAAAGAGGACAATAGAATCCTATAAATATGACAAGTATTTCACCTTACGGGTCAAATCCCTCATCTAAACCCCAAACTTGATTAATAAAGACTAAGTCCAGGTATTCTACCCATAGTAAATATTAGAATTCACATTCATATACAACACATAACACACATCATCTTATGAATAGAAGTAGATAAAAGCCTACCTTAAAGCTAAACTGCAAGCACTTTAATCATCCATAAAACATCTATCTTTATATCATGATCCTAAAATGCCACTATGCTATCAAAATTATAATTTATGCATTATTAGGAGTGAAACGAGATACATATTTACATATATGAGTCAGGTCAAATTTCAGGTCAAGAACGAGCTTCCAGGACCCGCTAACGGAATCCAAAAATTGAAACCATCATGAGATCCTCAAAAGTCAAGGAAGTTGTGTTCAAAAGTTGAGTACAAATAGTGCACAATTTGGGTCTCAAATCAACCCTTAAATTGTAGGAATTCCAAGCCCTAATTTCTAAGAATTTATAAATAATTTGAAGGAAACTTACCATTAATTCAAAGGAAAATCACGGAATAATTGATGACCAAGCTCTCCAAATTATCTACAATCTTCAATCCCACTTAATCTCACTCCTAGGGTTTTTTATCTTAATATATGGGTGAAGAGTGAGCTGAAATTATGGAAAAAGGGCTTTATATACCAATACTAGGTAATTAAAGTCGTTATTGCGACCAACAAATGTGAAATCGGACCAGCTTAGCTACTGCATATCAAGTCACAATCATCACCTCTCTATGTGATTGCACTAATTTCCTACCAAATGTACTGCGACTGCGACCCTTGGCTGGCGATTGCTGTGCACCAACTGATATTAGTGGACTTGGAATTTTCAAGTCCCTGCCAAGCCCATGGGATTAATTTAGAACCCCATATATGCAAATAAACTATGTAACCGCACTAAATTCAATATTCTAAACTCAATGGCATAATCAAATTTTCTATTTGAGGTGTTTCAACCAAATATAGGTCCCATAACCAAATCTCCAATTTCTCAACTTTTCGTCCAATAGGTCAAAATTAGCCCAGGTGTATCAAGGCTTAAACCAAAGGTCTACTTAGCCTAAAATTGACATTATGGAGTTGTTGTCATATTTGGAATTATCATACGAGGCCATCCACTAGGAGTTTCTATCCAAGACCAAATCCTAACCATTGAAAGCTCTAAAATAGGAAACTGAGAATAAAATCCAATTGAACTATCTGATCACTGAACCAAAAGTTCTAGAAAGTCATAAATGACCTATAACTACTATAGGAATGCATGAAATATTGAGTATGCACACAAATCAAGGACCTGTAGGGTCATTATAAGGACATACTTAATAGAGTTAGTGTGAGCTAAGAACCTAGTTGAGTAGCTGCCCTGGCTACAATCTACCTCTATTTCTGGCCTCGAGTCTTGCATGGGACTAAGGATGTAGCTTACATAGGACCAAGGCTGTACTATCCGTACTTATAGGATACTCCCCAATGGATCCATTCTTCTCAGGAGACTCATCTCTCAACCCAAGTTTTACTTTCTTCTTAGATGTAGCCTTAGGTGCCATAGTACCTTAAAAAAGAGTTGTTAGTGATTGAAACACAAAACCAAAACAAGAACTAAGAAGAAAATTGACTTCCCAAGTTAGAGTCTACCTATGATGCCTACCTACGGTCTATAGAAAGTCTTCGTAGGTTGCATACAAAGCCTTGAACCTTAAGGGCTTCAAGCTTGACACTTATGTGGCCATCTACAGGCTCGTAAGTAAGTTTTGTAAATTCTAATTAAGGACCGATCAATATTTTTCCAAAATTATCATCCAACCTAGATAATTTTTTAATTTTTAGACTAATTTCAAACACTACACCATGCATGACTAAGGTCCATAGGTATTGCATACATTATTCAAATTATTCAACTTCTACTTCTATTTTAATGTGATTACATGCTTTATAATTCAAAAATCAAGCATACACTGAGTTTTCAGAAGTTTTAGTCTCCAACTATTTCAAGAAATATGAGAATTGCATAAGGTCAATTTTATTTTAGGGCAATCTCAAGTTTAATATTCTTCAGTAAATTCATAAACAAATTAGAGCCAAGAATTATTACCTTAAAGTAATGAATGTGGAAGTAGAAGATGAATAATTGATTTAACCCTTAAATTCTGTGGATATTACGTGCAATTAGGTTAAGGAATAATGAGTTTTTTCTTTTAAACAGAGGAATAGAAGTTGGATAGGTTGAATTGAAATGGTAGTTTTGAACTTGAAGATTTGGGGAGATAGAGGGTCAAATCTTTGGTTAAATAGCATTGTTGATATCGGTTCAAATCGGGTCACATAGGCTCGATCTAGATATTTTTTTAAAACATAAACCACTGCTGACCCTACCTATGGGCCCAACAAATAGGTCGTAGGTCGTACCTACGGGTCCATAGGTAGGTCCCATATGTAGGTTCTTGTAATGACCTAAATTTTTATAATTTATGTGAAATAATCATTTTATGTAATTTGACAACTTTACCCCTCCCATTGGTTGTTATGTTGTATTTTTGGGATTTAGGGATGATCAACATGGTTCCTGATGCATTTTTATACTATTTATATGATATTATGGTTTTTGATGGCTTTGAGAGCCTTATATTTGACTGTAGTCAACATATTTTGATTCGTGTATCGGATAGAAAAATAGACTGCTCCAATAGATCCAGAACGTTAATTTAGGGTGGTAACATGTTTGGTATGGTTTTATTGCTTTTAAATCTCATTTTGACCCTTGGTTTGAAAAGTTGTAAAATTGGATTTCGGGGGTCAACTTTGTGAAAATGATGTCTTTTTAAAAATTTGATACGACATTGAGTCTAGATTGTTGAATTTGATAGGATAGAATAGTTTGTTTCCATTTATGAAATTTAAGATGAATCCTAAGGTTTTCGCGTAGACTTGGAAATATTTAAGGTCTCCAGCTGGTGCTAGTGTACCTGCGATGGTGGTTGGCCAGTCGCTTTTGTGACTCATCTGATCATCCCAAGTATCATGTATGCAACATCTTGGTTGTGCTCGTGTATCCCACAAGTGTGAGGACTAGGCTGTATAAGAGAGTATCGCGAACATGACTCAGTGGTCGCGAACACGATGCTTGGGTCTATTTAAATACCATATTTTCACTATTTTTGAGACTTGGAGCTTAGGGTTTCATGATTTTGAGCAATTTTCTCAACTTTTAATCTTGGGTAAGCTCCATTACACTGATTTCATCTACTTTATTCAAATCTCATTATGTAATTCATGTTTAAACGCGAATCAAAATGATACAAATTGGGAAATTAGGAATTTTGGCCCGTATGGCATAAAAATGGTATTTCTCTAATTTAAACCTCGATTTCAACCCTTTTTCACTTGGATGGGTTTCCAATCTCAAATTTATCCTTTTTCTCTCAATTTTATCTTCAAAGGAAGTTCATTTCTTGATTTTTAAAATGGATTCTGAGGAGTTTTATTGGTAAAATATGAAAATGGTTTTTCCTTAATTTGAACTTCATTTGATAACTTGTTTTCTCTTATGCTTTCAATTGTAGACTCCTAAAAATATGGGGAACGTGTTTTTGAAATAAAATTATTATTTTTTCTTTCTTTTTTGTAAACCCATTTCGGGGGTCAATTTTGATCCCGACTAGAAAATAGACAATATAGTCATTGTTGGTTTGCTTTTTACATGTATATTTTTCATTTTCATATTTTAGTTAATTTTGAGTCTTTTTGTAAGGAGTAAGACTTTGGATTGAAGGTTCTAGAGCAGTTTTTTGGCTTTTGAGATAAGTTATGGACAAATTTCCTTTAGATTGGGCTATGTAGTTAATTTTGATACAAAATCATGTTAAGGGTGTGGAAACTAATCATGAAAATGGCTAATTATTGTGTCGCGCCCATAAGGGGGACTATATATTGGTGTATTTTATGGGTTTTTGAACCCTATGTGCTATATATGACCACATGGGGACCTACATGATATTGTTGGTCAGGGAACTTAACTGTATCTTGTTGTATGAAAGATCCTAATGTGGTACCTATAGTGTATTTTAGTGCATACTTACTCTATTGGCATATGAACTGTGTTGGATTCATGGATGGTTGGATTAATAAGTGGATTTCAGTTCTCTTGGTTGATATACTTGTTAGATATAGAACATCTCATTCTGGTTGATTGTGAGTATTACATCCTCATATCATACTTTCATGAAATATTGTTACCACCATGGAAATACTGGAAATACTTGAAACAATGGCTTCTTCTGATAGAAAATGTAATATCTTAAAAACCCTCTACTAACGGATGTGCCATAGAAGAGATATGGGTATAGATTGGATATGGATTATATATGGGTTAATAAACCCCTCATAGGTCCTACAGTAGGAAGTTTTTGATCCATATGCATATACAGAGGTTGTGCGACAATCTCGTGTATCATTATCTTCATCATAGTCTTCATTGCATTGTATTACTTTGTACTTTATATGTTGTATTACTTTCCTTGATATGATACCATCTATGTGTTTTCCTTACTCGTACTTGTATGTCTGAAACCTATATACTTGTAATCCTCTATTATTTAATATCTAGTAAATGGTTCGATCTTCCTCTACTTGTGTTTGATTAATATGTATATTTGTCCCTCTTCTATCTATTTTTATCTGTTACATATGTGTATGTTAGAACTATTGGTGGAAATAGTGTAAGCTGTCATCTGGAATATTTTTAGGTTGTAGGTGACGTGCCCTTAGTATGTATTTTTTATGTTTTGTATTATCTTTGCTCAGTTGGCCTAGAGATACCTATTTAGTACAAATGGACCGCACTTACTCATACTACACCCTTTTGATGCAAGTCCTAGTTCGAGTGCCCTGGCGATGGTTGATTCGGGCGACATTTGAAGCTTTTAAGGTATTGGTTGATTTCAGGCATCTGGAATCCATTTCTATCTTTTCTGTTTAGACTATATCTTTATTTGCATTCAGAGACAGAGTTTTCCTATTTCAGACAACTTGTGTATTTTTTCATTCGAGTTGTACTAGTTATGTTCTTACACGGTGACACTAGGTTTTGGGATTATGGTATGAAATATTTGGTTTTTAATTTTCTTCTTTCATCATAATTGTATGGTTCAGCTTTATTCTATAAGCCTTGTCTTTAGGTATTGGTGTTATTTCCCTTATTATATCAGTGTGGGTGATAAGCCTATTTGTTAAGGCTTGCCGCGACAAGTGCTATTATGACTTTTGATATTTGGGTCATGATAAATTGGTATCAGAGAAACTAGGTAAAGTTATCTCAACAGTGTAAGAATGGGATATCTAATAGAGTCTCGCGGATTAGTACGTAGATATTAGTATCTATCTTCGAGAGGCTATAGGATGTCCTTAGGAAACTTTTCTCATTTTGTTCCTTATCATGCGACTTTCCTTCACACCTTGTGTTCTAAGTCATTTTTAAATACTTTCTGCATAGATAGTGATGACAAGATCTCATGAGGTTAGAGATGCAGAGCCTTAATCCAAGGAGAGAGAACAATCTACAAGGTAAGTTACGAGTTGTGGACGAACTTGAGGTAGTGAATGGACATGCGGATCTTCTCTATCCAAGAGTAGTGCTAGGGGACTCTCCCCTAAGCCTCATGTTGAGCATGTTGGATGTGTGGATCCTAATTTTGTTCCACCAAGTTCTTCTACTCCAGTTTTGGAAGTGTTATTGATTCTCTTGCTCATCCATTTGGAAGGTTCTCCCTTGGGTGCTCATGGTGTTCCTCCAGTTCTGAGTATTGTACCTCCGTCTGTGCCAGAGTCTGGTTATGGTGTTCCTCTAATTCTGCGTGTAGATCCTCTAGTTGCACCTACTTCTACTTTTGGGACTCCATAGACTCTGAGTGCTTTTCCTTTATTACCTGCATCTGAGTATGATATTTCGAGGACAAGAGTTCAGCCTTCGTCTATGTTGCCGTCACAAGTGGGATCTTAGCTTAACAGATTCACCATACCCCCTCTTTTTGCAAGTACAGTTATGTATTCTGAGGATCAAAAGAGGTTTGACAAGTTCATTCGCTTGGGTCCCCCTAGGTTCAGTGGGACTATGGACGAGGATGCCTATGAGTTCTGATTGACTATTGTGAGAAGTTGAATAACCTGGGTTCTCTTGAGGTGCATGACTCTGCGTACACTACTTATCATTTGATAGATGTTGCGAGAGATTGGTGGAGGTCACTTATTCATTGTAGACCTCTCGATTCTCCTGAGATGATGTGGGATTAGTTTGCTGAGGACTTTTTGGAGAGGTTCATGCCTTATTGTTTGAGGGATCAGATGAGAGATGAGTTTGATCGCCTAGCGTAAGGCTCCATGACTATTGTAGAATATGAGGCACTCTTTCATGACTTATACAGATAATATTTGACCAGCATTTCCACCGAGTCTGACAAGATTTAGAAGTTTGTGAAGGGGTTTGATGTTTTTCTTCAGTTAGCTAGGTCTCATATGGTGGTATTCAGAGTGTCTCTTTAGAGTATAGAGGATCATGCTAAGATGATTGAGAGTATTCTTCAAGCATCTCAGGGAGGCTCAAAGAAGGTGCTTCATGCGAGTGAGTTTAGAGGTCACACTTCTCACGACATAGATTCTATAGGCTTGTATAAATGTCATGGCAGACTAGTGCAGGCGGCCTTGTAGAGCTCTGATAGTGGGTCTTCAAGATCAGTAGTTTCGTGTGGTAATCTAAGTCCAGTCATGTGTCATGACCCGATTTTCAAGTCATGATAGAACCTATTAAATCCCTCCAGTAGGTAAGCCAAACCATAACTAAGAGCTAAATGCAATGGGTTAACTTGGTGGAAATGCCCCAAAAAGGGCCAAATAGGCAGTCCAACACAAGAAATAAGCAAGGCAATCTAAATAGTTTAAAAATATTCACTACATAAATACCAACCCATTATCTGGTAGAGCCAGTACAAGAGCATCTAGTAATAATAGCACAAACCAAGTCTTAAAATAGTCAACATAATCCTCTCTTGAAACTAAAGACTAGACATAGAAAGATAGAAGGAAATAAGAGACTCCGACTCCAAGAGCTCACCTATCTCTGAATATCAAGACAACACTAATGTCAATTAATGGCCGTAGCTAGTACTCGGATCTACACCAAAAGGTACAAAAGTTTAGTATGAGTACCAAAACCATGGGTACTTAGTAGGCATAATCTTCCAACATAGCTAAATTATGATATAAATATGTTAAAATGATAGATAACATAACTAAGTCAAGGTAGAAATGAACCTGGATCATCTCTAAGATCGCTATGCATAGATAAGTAAGTAAATTGAAATAATAGCATACTTTAACAAAAACATAAATCACACGCCTTCATAACTACAAAATTGGCTCCTATATGCCAATTTGTGCAAAAAAGTAAATAATCCATCGTAAGCCACCACAAGCCTGATAGATACAAACTACAAAGTATAACCCCCCACTGTTATTTACAAAATTTAAACATTCCAACAGAATCCACTTGCATCATGCCATATTATAGCCATTTCCTCATTTTCTGACTTAGACAAATTGCTATTTTCAATCTTACACCCCGATATTATCATATCATATAAATTGCATCATTGTAGTATAATATGCATATCAAGACTCAAACCGGTGCATATAATCAATAGCGGACTTGAACTGGTAAATATAATCCATAGCCAGACTCAAACTGATAAATATAATCAGTAGCCGGACTCGAACTAGTAAATATAATTAATAGACGAACTCAAATCGGTAAATATAATCAATAGTCCTCATCATCTGTCAGACTTGCACTACGTAAATATTATCACTGTCATATACATCTCCCGAACTCAAACCGGTAAGTATAAGTATATCAATATAATCAGTAGTATCATCAATATCATAAGTAATAGTATAATCAATAAGCATCAACCGTCACATCAAATAACATATCCATCAAGTATCAGTGTCTCTTAATAATACTTCAAGAGTCAAACAATTATATAAAGGACCACAAAAGCTAACTTATATCATAGCCTAAGGTGGGTCAAGGACCCACTTCTAATTTCCAAAGTTCCATTTTAGGAAAATTCTACCCAAACTAGGCTTAAGGTATCTAATTTCACTTTTAGATGTTAAACAAGCCTCAATTATTCCTAAGATAGGAAATTCACCAAAAATTTGAGCAACCAGGCCAATTAGTTTTAATTTATGGTTTTCGAATAGCCTAAATGGTCCAAGTAACACAAGCATTTCAATTCATCATACCAACACCTAAAACCCATCCCCAAATCTAATACAATATCATAAAAATACTATGAATTAGCTCAATCTAACAAGGGGTAAAACCTAGCCTACTCAATGTCAAAGAAATCTCAAAGATCCACTAAATCATCGCTTTTCCCTTCTGAGTAGCTTCTGCAAGATACCAAGCTATTAAAACCACATTCTACTCATCAATATGAGAATAAAGATAACCATATTACACCATTGTGCTTCAGGTCCAAAAATCACATCAAAATCCTATGTGGGTCCTATTTATGGAAAATCACATTTCTGAAGCCAACCCAGTGTTCCCACATGCTCAAGGATTCATTATCCTAAAAAATGGCTGAATTCCAAGCTAATTCGGGGCTAAAATAAAGCCCCTAAAGTTTTGGGATTTCTGAAAAAGAAATGTAAATTTCTACTAGGAAAAGGGTAAAATCTTACCATAAATTGGAAGATAATCGCATATACAAGTATTAGACAGGCTTCCAAATCACCCACAAGCTCCAAATTTAAGCTATCTCACTACTTAGGGTTTTAGCTCTTAAGAAAATGGATGAAGAATGGGAAAAATTGTGCAAACAGGGTCTATTTATACTATACAAGGTGATCGATCTTGATATAATGACCCAACTCTCGCTTTCATGATGCAAGGCATCAGACAAGGATGTTACGATTGCAATATTACCTTTCTACGATCGTGGTTCTGTTAGCCTTCCAACCGAGTCGTGTTCACGACTTAAAGTGTCACAATCGCGGCACTTGCTACCCTACTCAAGGAGTCGGATTACGGCCTAAGCCATTGCAATCGCGATCCAAAACCCTACATATGGAAAAAACAATGTAACCATAAAAAAATTGATATTCTACACTCAATGACATAGTTGAAACTTCTATCCAAGGTCATTTTTACAAAATGTGGGTCCTACACTCAATTTTTAATTTCTTAAGTTTTTAACCAATAGGTCAAAATGAGCCCGAGTGCCACGGGACCCGAACCAAGAGTCCACCTTGCCTAGAATTGATATCCTAGAGTTGCTGGAATAGTTAAAATTTGTATTCGAGGTTGTTTGACTGAAGTTTTTTCCCGATGGCCATTTGGAACCAACAAATCCTTCAAAATAAGGAATTTTCTCTAAAATCTAAATAAATTGCTCGGTAACCAAATTGACAGTTCCAACAAGTCATAAATGGCTTAGACCAACTATAGAAAATCTTTAATCGTGAAAATAAGCGGAAAAATGGAAAATGACATGAAGGATCATTATAATATCAACTACTAAAGGAACTTTCGTCCGTGAAAGTTAAAGGATTAGGATGTACTTGAAGTCTGAAACAGGTGAGGATACTAGGTCAGCATGCTTCTTTGATCTCCCAAGTGGCCTCCTCTACTAGGTGATGCCTCTACTGAACCTTAATTATAAGAGTCTCCCTAGTGCGTAACTGCCGAACATTACTTTAAAGAATGAGCATCGTCTCCTCCTCAAAGTTCAAAATCTCATCCAACTAGACTGAGTTCCATCTAAGGACATGAGATAGATCAGGAATACATTGCCCTAACATGGAAACATGGTAAATTGAATGGACAACAATAAAATCTGGAGGTAGAGATAACTTGTAAGCTACCTCACCAACTATGCGATGAATTTCAAAAGGTTCAATATATCTAGGGATGAACTTGCCCTTACTCCCAAACCTCATCACACCCTTCATGGGCGACACTCAGAGGAATACTCGATCACCAACTCCAAATCTCAATGCACAGAGTATATGGTCTGCATAGGCCTTTTACCTACTCTTAGCTTCTCTCAACCAGTCCTGAATCACACTGACTCTATCCAATGACTCCTGAATAAAATCAGTACCACGAGGTTAAACCTTGGAAGTCTCAAACCATCCAATCAGAGAATGACATTTCCTGCCATACAAAGGCTCAAATGGCACTATCTCAATATTCAAATTATAACTATTGTTATAAACGAACTCTGCCAAGAATAAGTGTTCCTCCCAATAGCTTACAAAATCCATAACACGAGCTCAGAGCATATCCTCAGCACCTGAATGGTCCACTCGAACTGGCCATATGTCTTAGGATAAAAGGTTGTCCTTAGATACACCTGAGTACCCAACGTCTCCTAAAAAAGCTCTCCAAAATCTTAATTTTGACTTGGAATACTAGTCGGAAATAATAGATATGGGCACACCATACTTGGTCAACCGATCCACGATGACCCAAATACCATTAAAACCCTAACAAGTACGAGGCAAGCCACCAATAAATCCATGGTAATCCATCCCACTTCTACTTGGATATGGGCAATCTCTAAAACAAACCACCTGGACACTGATGCTCGACCTTTACCTGCTAACAAAAAAGGAAATGAGCTACAAAGTCCACCATATCTCTATTCATCCCACTCCTCAAATAACGTTGTTTCAAATCTCTATACATTTTAGTTGTGCGTGGATAAATAGAATATGTAGAGTTTTGACCTTCATATAGAATCATTTGAATAAAGTCATGAATCCTTCGAACACAAATGTGGCCATCAAATTGCAAAATACCCTCAGACTCTATGTTGTTCCTCCCAGACTCACCATTCAACACCCGATCACAAAGGAAACAAAGCTTACTATCCTCAAACGATGATACTAAATCTACTCAAAAAGTGAAGATCTCACTTTAACACTAGCAATAATACTCCTAGGATCTAAAATATTAAGGCAAACCATTAAGTTGGCTAACGATTGAATGTCCCATCACAACGGCCTCTGAGAAACTAATATACAAGAAAAGCTACCTATAATTACTACCTTTCAACACAAGGCATCTGCTACCACATTAGCCTTTCCCAAATAATACAAGATAGAAATATCATAATCCTTAAGCAACTTCATCCATCTACGATGCCTAGCATTAAGCTCTCTCTGGGTCATAAGATGATGAAGACTGCCAAGATCGATGAAAATCGCACAATACATACCATACAGATAATTCCTCCAAATCTTAAGAATGAGAACTACCACTGCTAACTCCAAGTCAAGAATGGGGTAGTTGCGCTCATGTGTCTTAAGCTATCTTGAAGAATACGTAATAACATGACCCTGCTGCATTAAAACATAACCTAGGCTAACAACAAAAGCATTATAAAAAACGATAAATCCCCTACCCTCAATAGGAAGAGCTAGAACAAGAGCTGAAGTAAGAAAATCCTTGAGTTTTCTAAAGCTCAACTCACACTCCTCGATTCATCCGAAAGGAACTTGCTTCTGAGGTAATCTTGTCATAGATTCCAAAATAGTAGAAAAATCCTCAACAAATCATTTATAATAACTGGCCAAACCACTAAAGCTATGAACCTTAATTAGAGATGTAGGTTAATCCCAATCAAGAACCGCCTTAATATTGCCTGGGTCTACTATAATACCATCATTAGATAGCACATACCCAAAGAATGTCACTGACTCGAGACAAAACTCACACTTAGAACTTAGCAAAAAGCACATGATCTCTTAAAGTCTAGAGGATGATCCTCAAATATTGTGTATGCTCCTCTCTACTCTTTGAATACACAAGGATGTCATCAATGAACATAATCACAGAGGAATCTAAGTGAGGCCTGAACACTCAATTCATCAAATCCATAAATGCGCCTAGGGGTATTAGTCAAGCAAAATGACATCACCAAGAACTCATAATGATTGTAACATGCCCTAAAGGCTATCTTCAGGATATCCTCTTCCCAAATACTCAATTGATGGCAATTAGATATCAAATCAATCTTAGAGAATACTACCAAACCCTGAAGATTGTCAAGCAAATCATCAATGCAAGGCACAAGATAACGGTTCTTCATCATTACCTTATTAAGCTACCTATAATCAAATACACATACGCATAGAGCTATGATTCTGCTTCTCAAACAATATAGGAGCTCCCTAAGGAGACATACTCAGTAAAATAAAACTCTTACCAAGTAGATCCTAAAGTTGAGAATTTAGCTTCTTAAATTTGGCAGGAGCCATACGGTAAGGCACCATAGAAATGGGCTGGGTGCCAGACTTAAGATCAATAGAAAACTCAATCTTATGGACAGGGGGAATACCAGGAAGGTCGGTAAAGAACATATCCAAAGCCTCACAAACTATAGGAACAGAGCCAAGCAACTGGCTCTCTATATTAGTATCATAAATATAAGAAAGATAAGACTATAAAACCCTCGAAATAAGCCTCTTAGAATGAACAAAAAAAATAATCCCCACCAGTACATGGCTAACCACTCTTTTCAATAGAACTGAGGTATGCCAGATATTGCTAAGGTAAGAGTCTTTGCAAAATAATCAATGACTATATGATATTGGGATAGCTAGTCCATACCCAGAAACATATCAAAGTCAACCATATAAAATATAATAAGACCAAAATGAGTATCAACATCTCCAATAGTCACAATGAATGATCTGAAAACCTGATCTACTATTAAAGAATCACCCATGGGAGTAGATACATGCAAGGGCACAAATAATTAATCCTTAGATAACTCTAACCATGGAGCAAAATAATCAAAAACATAAGAATAAGTGGATGCTATATGAAATAAAGCAAGGGCACACCAAAATGGTAGTTGTAATAATAGTATCTGAAGACTCAGTCTTGGGTCGAACAGGTACTATATAAAACTAACCATTCCTTCTACTTAGATGGGATCCTGACCGAACTCATATCCTGCATATCTGAGAACCACCTTGAGTACTCTAAAAACCCCCCCTATGACCCTGAGAACCACTTCAAGCTGAGGGATAATCTACTCTAATAGGGGGAAGACTCTGAGTTAAATCAATAATTGCCCTACAACTAAGGCACTCTCATAAATAATGATCAAAAGATCCATAACTAGAACCAGCTCCTTGTGTTGAACCAAAACCAATAGATCAAGCCAATCAAAAGTAACTACCCCAACTAGAATAGAAGAAAGAAAATCCCCTTAAGGACTAACCGCCAACTTGATAAGGGAGATCACTAGCTCTAGATAGAACTCTATCAATAATCTGAAGATCTTCCTAAATTGATCGACTGTGTCAATGATAGGATGGACACAAATTTTACCCACTATAAGAACTAGTACTTATGTATTAGGACTACTGCAGCTCCAAATGAAACTACCCTGATATCTAGTCCTCTAATCGTTGCACCCTTGGTTGTCATAATACATATCCTCTATCATATAAGCGTGATTTGAATCCTCAATAAAAGAACTACTCGTAGCAACCAAACTTTGAGTGTACATGCAAAGAATAAGTCTTAATCCTCGAACAAAGCATTGAACTCACTCATACTTAGTGTCCAAACTAAAAGTAGCATGTCTAGCCAACTCATGAAAAAAACCATCATACTTAAAAAATTTCATGGAGCCCTACTTCAATCTAGAGAACTGATCTCTTAGACATTCTCTATGGCTGCGATACATGTACTTCTCCAAGAATATCTCAAAGAACTAAATCCATGTCAAAAGAGAAGATCAAGTTAGTCTATAATCCATATAACTTATCCACCAATGGTACATAGATAATCCAATTGAAATGTGGTGTAATCCATACCACCAGTCTCAACAAGGCCCAAATTATGGAGCCTATCCACACAAGCAATGCAAAAATCATTTGCATCCTCACTCAAAGCACCAAAAAACCTTGGCAGAACTAACCTCAAGAATCTACCTAACATTTTGTGCTCTTCAATAAATACAATAAGATGGGCAGCCACAAGCTAACCAATCAATGGCGTAGGAGGGACCTCAACTCTGGGAGCTGCAGCTAAAGGTAGCACGTGTCTTGGCCATCTATAAAAGAGTAAAATCAGACGAATGTTAATTAAAACAACTAAGACTTTTAGCATAATATGAGGTAAGGAAGTGAAGAACTCCTAAGAATATCTCATAGCCTCTTAAAGATAGAAAATAGACGTTATCATTTTGATCCACATAACTCTACTTAACATTTAATCTTATACTAACAATACTGGTGAAACCTATGCTCTTAGATAAAATATAACCAAGAGCGAAATCCAATGGGTTAACTCGATGGAAATGGCCAAAAAGTGGCCAAATAGACAATCCAACATAGGAAATAAGTAAGGTAATCTAAATAGTTTAAAGGTAGTACCTACATAAATACCATTCCATGACCTAGTAGATCTAATACAAGAGCATCTAGTAAAAATAATACAACCTAAGTCTTAAAATATTCAACGTGATCCTATCTTAAAAATAAAGACTAAACATAGAAAGATAGAAGGAAATAGGTGACTATAACTCTAAGAGCTTACCCTATCTCAAGATATCAACACAATATCATAATTTACCATTTCGAATAGCCTAAATGGTTAGACTAACCCAAGTATTTCAATTCATCATACCAATACCAAAAATCCATCCCCAAATCTAATACAATATCATTAAAGTACTATGAGTTAGCTCGATATAACAAGGTGTAAAACCTACCCTACCTCAATGTTGAAGAAAGCTTAAATATCTACTAAATCACTATTTTCCCTTTTAAGAAGCTTCTATAAGATTCCAATCTATCACTACCATATTTTACTCTTCAATATGAGAATAATGATACCCATATTGCACTATTTTGCTTCAGGCCCTAAAATCACATCAAAATCTAACGTGTGTTCTTTTTATGAAATATCAAATTTTCAAAGCCAACCCAGTATTTTTACGTGCTCAAGGATTTATTACACTCAAAATAAATGAATTCCACAATTATTTGGTGATAAAATCAAGCCCCTAAGGTATTGGTATTTTTGAACAAGAAATGTAAATTTCTACCATAACAAAAGTGAAATCTTACCTTAAATTGGAAGATAATCGCTTAAAAAAGTATTAGACAAGATCCCCAATGCTCTAATTTTAAGCTATATCGCTATTTAGGTTTTTATCATTCATAAAATAGATGAAGAATGGGCAAAATCAGGCAAAAAAAGGTCTATTTATACTTACACCAGGAGTTTCAATCTCGCTATTGTGACCCAACCTTCGTGATTGCAATATTACTCCACCACAATTATGGTTATATTAGCCTACCCAAGTAGTTCTGTTCAGAACTTAAAGTTTAATGACTACAACACTTGCTACCATGCTCAAGGAGTCTCAATCGCAGCCATAGCTATTATGATCGCGATGTGACAAAAATATCAGATACAATTGAGTCTTTGATACTAAGACCTTGATATTAATTTGAAATCCCATATATGTAGATAAACTATGTAACTATACCAAATTTAATGTTCCAGACTAAATAGCATAGTTGAAACTTCTATCAAAGGTCATTTTGATGAAATATGGGTCCCACACCTAATTTTCAGTTTCTTAATTTTTATACCTATAGGTCAAAATGAGCATGGGTACCTCAGGACCTAAACCAATAGTCCACTTATCCTAAAAATTAATACTCTGAAGCTGCTAAAATAGTTTGAATTTGTATTTGAGGTTATTTTGCTGAAGTTTTTACCTGGTGGCCATTAGAAACCTATGTGCCTTAAAAATAGGGAATTTGCTCTAAAACCCAAATGAATTACCCAGTAACCAAACTATTAATTCTAGTAAGTCACAAATTACTTGGGAAAACTACATAAAATCTCTAACAGAGAAAATAAGTAGAAATATAGAAAATGACCTGAACGGTCATTACATCGTGCCTTCTCCTATTGACTTAGGCCATAGAGGTTGATTTATGTGTGATATGGTCTATTTATCCAAGGACTGTCTCTACCATGTGTTTAGAGTTACTTTTTGTTTAGCTATGAAAGGTAGGGACTCTACCAAAGATATGTGTGGAAGAGGTAGGGGTGGCCGCAGTGTTAGTTTTGGAGCCATTAGGTCGTTGGTGGTCCTAAATAGTGCTATGAATTACCTACTAGAATAGAGGCAGAGGCTTTTGACATTTTTATCATAGGTGTCATAACTATTTTTTTCCAGATCTGTATCTTTGTTATTTGATCAAGGATTGATTTCTCCTATGTGTTTGTATATTTTGTTTTGGGTTTTGATTTTGTTAGTGAGCCTCTTTCCATGCCTATTTGTGTATCTACCCTTGTAGGATATTTTTTAAAGATGGATCGAGTGTACCGATCTTATGTTGCGACTTTACTGGGTATGTAACTTGGGTAGATTTGCTTGCCTAGATATGGTTGACTTCAATGTTATTTTGGGTAAGGATTGGTTGGCACCTTACCATTATGCCCTAGATGGTTTTGCAAAGATTGGGACTTTATCTTTACCTAGTATACCAAGGATAACTTAGAAGAGTGCTTTTCATTTGGATCTTAAGAGGGTTATATTTTATTTTTCAGGTTCGTCGTTTGGTTTAGAAAGGATATCTATCTTATTTATCTCATATTCATGATACTAGTGTTTTTTAACTCCTTTATTAGATTCTATTTGTGTTGTCAGAGAGTTCATAGATATCTTTCCTATGGATTTACCTAGTATGCCGCCGGATCGGTATATTGACTTTGCTATTGATGTTAATCCAGGTATAAGAACTATATTTGTTCTTTATTATAGGATGACCCCAGTAAAGTTGAAAGAATTAAAGGATAAGTTGCAAGAATTGTTGGATAAGGGATTTATTCAACCTAGTATATCACCTTGGGATGCATCTATCTTGTTTGTGAAGAAAAAAGATGGGTTTGTATATATATGTACTGATTATCAGCAGTTGAGCAAAGTGACTATTAAGAATAAATTTCCTCTTTCTGATATTGGTGATCTGTTCAACTAGCTTAAGGGTGATTTGGTATTCTAAAAGATTGATTTAAGATTCGGTTATGATAAGTAAAGGACTAGAGCATCAGATATTTTGAAGATAGCTTTCCAAACTTGACACAGTTATTATAAGTTTTTGGTCAAGTCCTTTGGGTTTACCAATGCCCCATCCACAATCATAGAGTTGGTGACCTGGGAATATTTTTGTGTCTTGTAAGACCTCGCAAAATTCTAAGCTTGATTCAGTCTTGTAAAAGCTAGAAAGGGGTCCCAGACTTAGAAAAATTCAGCTAAGTGTTCATAAATAGAGTTATTTTCTCCTTCATAAGTTGGCAATCCTTTTTCATGACCCTCGTGACCTTAAAGTAATGATTTTTATGTTGAATCATGATTAGGAATGTTAGTAGGTGTTCTTATACAAGTTTTGAACTTTTTGGACTTCGTTTGAAATGCATTTGAAAGGTTAAACCAATGATCGAGGCAATCTCGATGCTCTGCATCGCCCATTGCATCGATGATTATTTTTTCCCAGTTTCCAGCATGAATTCTAGTGAACCAATGTAGACTCAATGCAGTGCATTGGCTATAGCATTGATTCCAATGATGCAGCGCATCAGTCTTTGCATCACTAGTCTAGTTTTAAATAATAAAAAACCCGAATCCAGAGGGGTAAATGGGCCTTTTCCCATCTTATATCAGCCTCTAAAACATGTAATTAAGTCATCCAAAAGGCAAAATTTACTCATTCTCTCTAGAAATTTTCAAGAATAAACCTTAGTTCATCACATCAAGAATTCAAGTTCCAAGAAAATCCATCAATCTTTCAGAATTCAAGCTTTAAGGTATGTCAAGTGTTCATCTGAGGGTCCCTTCCACCCTTGGAGTTCAAGAAACTACTTTTTAAACCTCAAGTGTATTGATTTCATGAATCTCATGTTGGGTTTGATTATATTCATGATTATAATGATTAATTGGGTTTCTAATCCATGTTTTGTTACAATTTTCAAGTGGAGCTATTTG
This sequence comes from Capsicum annuum, assembly GCF_002878395.1. Classification (NCBI taxonomy): domain Eukaryota; kingdom Viridiplantae; phylum Streptophyta; class Magnoliopsida; order Solanales; family Solanaceae; genus Capsicum; species Capsicum annuum. The sequence goes on along the minus strand of NC_061120.1, from coordinate 34,875,091 downwards.
ATATATGTATAGAATTATGTGAACCCATGCTGAACCTTTGAAATTGTAAATGGGGATTTGAATTATGATGACTATGTGTTGTTTAGTGTCATGTGCATGGATTATGTTCTCCAAGTGTTTGATAAATTGCTCATGAGAACAAAGAAAAAGGGAAAACAAGCATGTCATGTTAGCTTATGTATAAGTTATATTATGCAAGTATTTGATTGAATGTCTCTATGAATGAGTTATGATAAGGTGCATATGGTTATGCCTTTCAAGTTTATGCTATGATTTATTTCTCATGCTATTGAGTTCTGGGGGTATTTAATACCCGATAATTTAGCTTTTTACCTAAAGCCAGTGTCAGTTACAGAATAATATCAATCATGTCAAGATAAGTAGTACTCTTTGTTAGTTACAGAACTCAGGAAAAACTCAGTAGAGTCAGTATCAGTCCAGTCCAGTTCAGTATTCAGTTTAGACCTTAGTAAATTCAGTAAGTTAACAGAATTCAGAAGTATTTTGTAAGTCAACGGAACTCAGTGAACTCAGTTCATTTCTATAGAAATTAGGACTGTCAAACATAGTTACTTAGTTTAGTACAAAACTCAGAATAGTTCTATAGAATTAAGACTATTAGATATAGTCATCCAGTTAATAGTAATACAGTATCAGTAAATTCAGATATTACTTAATCAGGAATTCAGAACTCATTATCCAGTGTTATCATGACCTCAGTTACAGTTTATGTATTCAGGCATATTCTTTTATTCAGTTATACTCATGTTATTCAGTCAGTATTGTTCATGCATATGAACCCATGCATCTCAGCCTACCTTACTTAGTATACCAGTACATTCAAAGTACTGACACATACCTTTCTTTTATGCTATGATGTCTTATATCATAGGTTCAGACTCGTGGGCTCCCGATCATACATAGTAGCCTGATCCATTAGTAGCAAACTAGTGGTGAGTCCTCATAGTTTGAGGAAATGATTATTACTTCAGTATCTCAGTTTATTAGTTTTCAATAGTCGGGGTTAGTTAGTTGTCCCATCAATCCCTTATTCAGATAGTAAAGGATTATCAGACTAGAGTATTTTAGACAATATATCAGTATTAAGTTTCACAACTCAGTATTTAGTTATAGTTTTGAACCTTATGGAAATTTTCTTCCTATTTCTGTATAATACAGTATTATTATTCAATTATTATAGCAGGTACCAGTCATAGGTTAGCTTGTGGTCCCTCAGGATTATGAGCACCGTGTAGCATTCGGGGTATAGAATTAGGGCGTTACAAACTTGGTATCAGAGCCTAAGGTTTAATAGAGTCCTAGGAAGCCTGAAAGCCGTGTCTAGTAGAGTCTTGTGCATGGGTGTATAGCCACCACACTTATGGATAAGAGGCTAGCAGATGTTTTAGTAAAAGTTTCCCTTCTTTCAATATTCATATAGGGCAAGTGAGCATGAGATCAAGTTAAACTCTCAGTCTAATCCATTTTCTCCTTTTCATTTATAGAACATGCCTCCAAAAAAGACCAACAAAAGGAGAACCAGAAATTAGTCAACACCTCAGCCCGTCCATCCAGATCCCCTGGAGGAACTTGTCTCCCACACTAAATTCAAAGCAGTTTTCACCACCCTAGCTTATTTATTAGAAGCCCAGAATGAACGCTCAGTTACCATTCCAACCAACCCAGTGGCCAATACTGCTGCAACTAGGATTTGGGACTTCACCCGAATAAACCCTCCATCTTTTATAGGGTTAAGTTAGATGAGGACCCAAAAGAATTTCTTGATTAGGTGTAGAAAGTTACAAATATTATAGGGGTGATAACTACTAAGAGTGCCGAATTGGCTGTATATAAATTGCAAGATGTGTCTCACTTATGGTTCAAATAGTAGAAAGTAGAAAGGGCCACAGATATAGGGCCTATAGAATAAGAGGAGTTTGCTATTACTTTTATTGGTAGGTTCTACCCACTAGAGTTGAGGGAAAAAAAGTTTTGAAATTTATAATTTTAAAGCATGGTAACATGACGGTACAAGAGTATTCTCTCAAGTTTACTCAATTAACAAAATATGCTCCTCATGTGGTAGCAGATAGCAGATCTAAGATGAGTAAGTTTGTGTCTAGCGTGTCTAATAATATGGTCTAAGAGTGTAGGACCGTAATGTTAATGAAGGAGATAGACATATCCAGGCTCATGGTCCTTGTTCAGCAGATAGAGGAGGCTAAGAATAGGGAGAAGGAGAGGAAGAATAAGAGAGCAAGAACAGGTGATTTCAATTTTTCTCAGCCTAAGTCAGAGGGGAGGGGGAATTATTCTCAGTTCTACCTAAAATCCTCAGTTCTATCTCCTTCCTTAGCCAGTGCTCCTGTGCTAAAATTTAGAGACGGCAATAGAGATAGGGCATCAGGACCTAAACCCCAGGGTAGTGTTAGTATTGCCCTAACAAATCCTCTCTGCCAGAAGTGTGGTAGAAACCATCAGGGTGTCTGTAGTGCTTGTAGTGACATATGTTTTGGATATAGAAATCCAGGTCACAGAGTTAGACTCTGTCCTCAGTTGGTTTTGTAGAGTTAGCATAACCATCCCTCAGCTCAGTCTGGTTACCCGAATCAGCAGGGTGCCACTTCCAGTGCCACTAGTGGGAAACACCTAAACAGACTCTATGAACTTTAATCTTGACAGGATCAGGAAAGTTCTCCTGTTATGATCACTGGCATGTTATAAGTTTATCATTTTCATGTTTATGCTTTGCTAGATCCAGGAGCTTCTTTGTCTTTTGTAACTCCTTATATAGCTATTGACTTTGGAGTCAGTCCTGAAATTCTAGTAGAGCCTTTTTCAGTCGCTACCCCAGTGGGTAAATTATCATAGCCCAATGGGTATACAAGAAATGTCTGGTAAGGGTATCTCAGAAAGTCACTTCAGCAAACTTAGTCAAATTAGAGATGGCCAATTTTGAAGTCATTCTCAGCATGAATTGTCTTCATTCTTGCTATTCCTCAGTCGACTATAGTAATAGAATTGTCTAGTTTTACTTTCTGAATGAGCCTATCCTAGAATGGAAGGGTAGTACTTTAGCAATTAGGGGTCAACTTATTTTCTACCATAGGGCAAGGAAAATGATATCTGAGGGATGTGTATACCATCTCATTCGAGTCTAAGATTCTAGTTCAGAAACCCCTGCTCTTAAGTTAGTATCAGTAGCATGTGAATTCTTAGACGTGTTTTCTGAAGATCTTCCCAGAGTTCCTCCTAAAAGGGAAATCAACTTTGGAATAAACCTTTTTCCTGATACTCAACCCATATCTATTTTGCCATACATAATGGATCCAGTAAAACTCAAAGAATTAAAAGAAAAGTTGACAGATCTTCTAGATAAGCAATTCATCAAACCAAGTGTGTCCCTGTGGGGTGCACCAGTTTTATTCATGCATAAGAAAGATGGTTCCCTTAAAATATGTATTGACTACCATCAGTTAAATAAAGTCACGCTAAAAAATAAGTATCCACATCCCAGAATTGATGACTTGTTTGACCAACTTCATGGTGCTAGTTACTTTTCTAAGATAGACCTCAGATTAGGCTATCATCAGCTCAGAGTCAGAGAATGTGATATTCAAAATTTTTTTTTCAGAACTCGGTATGGTCACTTTGAATTCTTAGTCATGTTCTTTGGTCTTACCAATGCTCCAGCAGCTTTCATGGATTTGATGAATCGTGTGTTTAAGTAGTACTTGAATATATTCCTCATAGTATTCATAGATGACATCTTTGTCTACTCTCGAAGTGAACATGATCATGCAGACCATTTTAGAATAGTATTATAGACTCTCGAAAACCATTAGCTATTCACCAAATTCAGTAAGTGTGAATTTTGGAAAAGGTTAGTAGCTTTCCTCATCTATATCATTTTTGGTGATGATATTAGAGTTGATCCCTAAAAGACCAAAGTAGTGAGAAACTAGCCAAAACCCTTCTCTCCATCAGATATTAGGAGTTTCTTGGGCTTAGTCTGCTATTACTGATGGTTTGTTGAGGGATTTTCATCTATTGCATCCCCCATGTCCAGATTAACTCAAAAAAAGTCAAGTTTTAGTTTTCAAATTCTTGTGAGAAGAGTTTTTAGGAGTTGAAGACTCGACTAACTATAACCCTAGTTTTGAATATACCAAATGGTTCAGACAAATTTGTTGTGTATTTTGATGCATCCAGAGTAGGTTTGGTTTATGTCCTCATGCATAGAAGTAAGGTGATATCCTATGCCTCTAGATAGCTCAAACCCCATGAAAAGAACTATCTAACTCATGATCTTGAGTTAGCAGCTGTAGTTTTGGCCTTAAAGATTTAGAGGCACTATTTGTATAAAGTGCATGTTGATGTGTTCACTGACCATAAGACCCTATAGTATGTGTTCTCTCAAAAATACCTAAACCTCCATCAAAGAAGGTGGTTGGAGTTGTTGAAGGATTATTACATGAGCATTCTATATTATTCGGGTAAAGCCAATGTAGTGGCCGATGGTCTAAGTAGGATGTCTATGGGTAGTGTTGCTCACATGGATGATGGTAAGAAGAAGTTAGCACAGGAATTTCATCAGCTTGTCCGACTAGGTATCCGCTTAGTTGATTTAGCAGAAGGTAATGTATGGGTACAGAGTAGTTCAGAATCATCCCTGATTTCTGAAGTGAAGGAAAAGCAGGATAGAGATCCCAGCCTAGTTAAGTTGAAAGAATCAGTTAAAGATTAGAAAATAGATATTTTTTCCTAAGGGGGATATGGTGTATTACGTTGTCAGGGTCAGTTGTGTTGCAGGTGTAGATAACCTGAGATAGCGGATTCTTGCAGAATTGCATAGTGCGCGTTACTCTATTCATCCAGGGGCGACTAAGATGTATCGTGTTTTGCAGGAGATCTATTAGTGGAGTGGGATGAAGAGAGACATTGTAGAGTTTATAGCTAAGTGTTTGACATGTTAGTAGGTTAAGATTGAGCACTAAAAACCTAGTGGGTCTATGTAGGAGTTCAGTATTCCCACTTGGAAGTGGGAAGAGGTGAATATGGACTTTATGATTAGTTTACCTCGTACTCATTGTTAGCATGATTTAGTTTGGGTCATTGTAGACATGATGACTAAATTAGCTCATTTCCTACCAGTCCATGTCTCTTATTCAACCGAGGACTATGCCAAACTCTACGTCAGAGAGTTGGTCAGACTGCACAAAGTTCTGTTATCTATAATCTTTGATAGAGGTATGCAATTCACTTTTCATTTCTTGAAGGCATTCCAAAAGGGTCTTGGTACCCGGATGTGTGTAGAAAGGATCTCGATATCTTAGAAAAAGTTTAGTTGATCAGGAAAAGGCTTAAGACATCTCATATCCAATAGAAATCGTACGAAGATGTGCGTAGAAAGGATCTCGAGTTTGAGATTGGTGATTATATGTATTATAAAATCTCTTCTATGAAAGTAGTGAAGAGGTTTGGCATAAAGGGGAAGCTCAGTCCTTAATATATCGGTCCTTACCAAATTCTTAGCCATTTTAAAAAGGTAGCTTACGAGCTTGAGTTGCCTTCAGACTTAGCTTCAATCCATCTAGTGTTCCACATCTCCTTGCTAAACAAATGCATAGGTGACCCAGTAGTTGTAGTCCCTATAGGTAGTATAGATATTCAGAATAGCCTCTCTTATGAGGAGATCCTAGTTGAAATCCTTGATTACTAGACTCACAGACTGAGGAACAAAGAGGTGACTCTAGTCAAAGTTCTTTGGTGGAATTATTCTATTGAGTGAGCTACATGGGAAGTAGAAGCAGATATGTAGGCCAAGTATCCTCACCTTTTCTTCGTAAACTCAGACTCAGCCCAAGGTAATATTTTTTCCTTGAAATCACTTAGCTTCATGCTCAGATTTTCTTTATAAACTTGGTATCAGTTACCATTACATATCTAGTCATACATTTATGAGTCCGTTCAGTCTGATATTCATGCATCAGATATGTATGTTCAGTATAAGAGAATCAACTTATCAGCAATCCCAGCCATGTACTCATGCATCAGATATACAGGTTCAATTTGAAATTTCAGTATATTAGTAGTGTCAGTTATGAAATCAAGTTGCAGTTGTGCATATCCAGTACCTAAATTCAGTCTATCAATATTCCTAGCTTAGTTAGTCTTATTCAAGGATGAATGTTGTAGAGTATGAGGCACACTCTTATGCCTTGTCCAGATATTATTATGCCAACATTCCACCAAGTTAGAGAAGATTTGGAAGTTCATAAAGGGGTTGGATATTTTTCTTCAGTTAGCTATGTCTTGGATGGTGGTATTTGGATCATCTTTTCAGAGTATATTAGATCATGCTAAGATGACTAAGGGTATTCTTCAAGAATCTCAAGGAGGCGCCAAGAAGGTGCATCATATGGGTGAGTTCAGAGGTCACACTTCTCAAGGAAGATATTCTAGAGGTTTTCATAGGTATCATGGTAGACCAATGTTGGTATCTTTACAGTGTTCTGGTAGTGGGACTTCTAGTTCAATAGTTTTTGGTGGTTGTCTGAGCCCAATCATGCCTTTCCTTATTGAGTCGGCTCATTGAGGTAGATTTCTGTGTGATGAGGCTATCCATCTTTTCAAGGACTGCCTTGTTGTGTGTTTAGAGTTACTCTTATTTTAGCTATAAAAGATAGGTTCTCTACTAGAGGTGTATATGGCAAAGGTAGATATGTCCTTAGTATTGGTCGCAGAGCTATTCAGGCTATTGGTGGTCATGGACAGTGCTAAGCTTTACATACATAACTATAGGTAGAGGCTTCCGACACTGTTATCACAGGCATTTCCCCTATTTGTTGTAGATTTGAATCTGTGTTATTTAATTTGGTATCAACTTTCTCCAATATGTCTGCATATTTTGCTTTCGATTTTGATTCTGCGAGTAAGCCTTTTGCCATGCCTATTCATGTGTCTACCCCGATAGGAGATTCTTTTATGGTGAATTGGGTGTACCGATCTTGTGTTGTTACTTTTTTGGCACATGTGACATGGATAGATTTGCTTGTCCTAAATATAGTTGACTTCAATGTCATTTTGGGTATGGATTAGTTGGATCCTTAATATATTTTAAAAGATTGTTATGCTAAGAGTGTGACTTCAGGTGTGCCAAGGATAGCTTGGAAAGGTACGATTTATTCGGGTCCCAAGAGGGTTCTTTCTTATATTCAGGCTCGTCGTTTGATAGGGGGATATCTATTTTATGTGGCTCATATTTGTGATACTAGTGTTTCTTTATCTCCTTTCTTGGATTTTGTTCATGTTGTTTGAGAGTTCTTAGATGTTTTCCCTATGAATTTGCCTGGTATGCCTCTGGATTGGGATATTGACTTTTTTATTGATGTTTAGCTGGGGAGCCAAGCCCATTTCTATTCCTCCATACAAGATGACCCTAGCCAAGTTAAAGAAATTAAAGGATCAATTGTAAGAATTATTGGATAAGGGATTTGTCCGACTTAGTATATCACCTTAGGGTGCGCCTAATTTGTTTGTGAATAGAAAAATAGGTCTATGTGTATGGGTATTGATTATTGAGAGCTAAACATGGTGACAATTAACAATAAGTAACCTTTTTCTTGTATTGATGATCTGTTTGACCAACTTCAGGGTGCTTCAGTATTTTTGAATATTGAATTGAGATTTAGGTATCACCAGTTGAGGATTAGAGCTTCAGATATTCCAAAGACAACTTTTCGAACTTTGTATAGTAATTATGAGTTCTTGGTCATGTCTTTAGGTTAACCAATGCCCCATCCATATTAATGGAGTTGAAGATCCAAGAATTTTGATCGTGTCTCAACTCTTGTGTTTTTGTATTTATAGATAATATTATGGTTTATTCAAACAGTGAGGCCGATCAAATATAGCATTGCGGATAATGCTTTAAAGATTGAGAGATGAGGAATTGTATGCTAAGTTCTCCAAGTGTGAGTATTGGTTAGAGTCAGTCTATTTCTTGGGTCATGTGGTGACTAAGAAGGGTATTATGGTTGATCCAACCAAGATTCCAGCGGTTCATGATTGGGCTAGGCCTACTTCATCCACTGAGATTTGGAGTCTTGTCGGCTTGGCAAGTTACTAGTGACATCTTTTTAGGGTTTCTCATTCATTGCAGCTTCATTGAACAAGTTAATTCAGAAGAAGATTTCTTTCCTATGATTAGATTCTTGTGAGATAATCCTCTAAAAGCTCAAGGATTTGTTGTCTTCGATTCCTATCCTTACTTTGCCCAAGGAGGGTGTAGATTTTACAATCTTTTGAGATGCCTCAAGTGTTGGGTTAGGTGAGGTATTTATGTAGGAGGGTAAGGTAATTGGTTATACATCTCCTCAGTTGAAGGTCTATGAGAGGAATTACCCACCCATGATTTAGAGTTGTGCGCGGTCATCTTTACTTTGATGTTTTGGAGGTACTACTTTAATGGAGTCCATTGTGAAATTTTCTTGGATCATCGTAGCCTTCAGTACTTCCTTACCTAGTGAGATCTTAATATAAGGTAGTGTTGTTGGCTCGAGTTGCTTAAGGATTATGAATTGACTATTCTCTATCATCCAAGTAAGGCTAATGTGGTTGTAGATGCCTTGAGTCGTAAGTCAACAAACATGGGCATTTTGGCCTATCTTTCGACCCAGGAGAGGCCTTTATCCTTAGAGGTTCAGTATTTAGCTAACAAAATGGTTAGGCTCGATATTTCAACACCTAGTTATGTATTAGCATTTGTGGAGGCTAAGTCTTTTTTAATGGGGTAGACTTGATCTCACTAGTTTGATGATGTTAGGTTGAGATTAATTTATGATAAGGGGTTAAGTAGCGAGGCTAAGAAAGTATCATTTGATTCAGATGGTGGTTTGAGGATTAGAGGTAGATTTTGCATACTGAGAGAGGGTGATTGGATTAGATTGATTTTGTAGAAGGCTCATTGTTACAGGTATTTCATCCATTCAGGAGTGAAAAAAATGTAGAGTGATTTAAGCCAGAGTTTTTTAGATTTTTCCCATTGTTGCCAGTAGGTGAAAGCCAAGCATTTGAGACCTAGTGGATTCCTTCAAATGTTACCCATTCTCAAGTGGAAGTTGAAATAGATTACAATAGACTTTGTAACTAGATTGCCTCATACTTATGATGGTTCTGATAGTGCTTAGGTGATCATTGATCAGTTGACCAAGTCTGCTGATTTCATTCTAGTTCAGGTTTTATTTAGTGCTGAGAGGTTGGCGCATATCTATATTCGTGAGATTATGCGTCTTTATGGTGTGCCAGTGTCTATCATCTTTGATGAGGTTTAGTTTTCATATCTCAATTTTGAAAGACTTTTCAGGAGGAGTTGGGTACTTGAATAAATCTTAGTACAATATTTCTCACTAGACCGACGGGCGGTCAGAGCCAACTATTCATGTTTTGGAGGATATTCTCCACGCTTGTGTGATGGATTTTGGTAGTCAGTGGGAGCAGCATCTAGCCTTGGCGGAGTTTACATATACTAACAGTTACCATTCTAGTATTGATATTGCTCCTTTAGAGGTTTTTTATGAAAGGCATTGTTGAACTCTAGTTGGTTAGTTTGAGGTGTCTGAGATTAGACCTGAGGTACGAACTTACTTTATGAATCTTTAGATAGAGTTTGTATCATTCAAAAAAGTCTTCGAGTTGCTCAGAGTAGGCAGAAGTGTTATGCTTATAGTAGATTTCGTGCCTTATATTTTTAGTGTGGGTGATTGATTTTTCCTTAACGTTTCTTCCATGAAAGGTATGACGAGGTTTGGGAAGAGGGGAAATCTTAGCTCCAGGTATATCTAGCTATTTGATATTCTTCGGGCTATTGGTGATGTGGCTTATGAGTTGGCTTTTCCCTTGGTTTTTATGTGGTTCATCAAATTTTTCATGTTTTCATGCTTTGCCATTATATTTCGGATGAGTCTCATGTCATTCATTGGGATTTAGTTCAGTTAGATGAGAGGTTTTCCTTTGTTGAAGAGCTTGTGTCCATCTTGGCTAGAGATGTTAGACGGTTATGATCTAGAGTTATTCCAGTAGTTAAGGTCTAGTGGAAGCATCGACCTATAAATGAAGATACTTAGGAGGTCGAGTATGATATCTGTAGTTCCTATCCCTTCTCTTTAATTGTTTTAAGTTTCATTGCCTTTAGTTCGAGGACGAACTATAATTTAGTGGTAAATGATGTAACAGCCTAATTTTTAATTATTTATGTGAAATATTCATTTCTGTATGATGTGACCATTTTACCTCTCCCTGTGGTTGCTTTGTGGTATATTTGGGGTGTGGGGATGATTGACATGGTTTTCAATGCATTTTTATATAATTTATGTGATATTATGATTTTTTATGGCTTGGAGAGCCTTATAGTTGACTAAGTCAACATATTTTTATTCGTGCATCAATTTTAGGGTGGTAACATGGTTGGTATGGTTTTATGGCTTTTAAATCTCATTTCTACCCTCAATTTAGTAAGTTGTAAAATTGGGTTACAGGGGTCAACTTTGTGAGCATAACATCTTTTAAAAAATTAGATATCGTTATTGAGACTGAAGCATCAAATTTTATAGGGTAGCATAGTTTGTTTACGTTGACGGCATTTCTGATGAATCCTGAGTGGTCCGTGGAGACTTGGGAAAAATCCCAAGTCTCCAGCTGGTGTTGGTGCACCCGACATCGCGATTGGCCAGTCACATTTGCGACTAGGCTGATCTACCCAAGTGTCGCGTGTGCAACATCTTGGTTGTGATTGCATGTCCCCCAAATGCAAGACCAGGCAACATAAGCAATATTGCAAAAGGGACCTAGTGGTCGCGAATGCGATGCCTGGGTCCATTTAAATATCCTATTTTCATCATTTTCACCAATTTTGAGACTTGGAGCTTACGGTTCCATGATTATGAGCAATTTTATCTACTTTTAATCTTAGGTAAGCTCGATATCACCTATTTTATCTACTTTATTAAAATTTCATAATGTAATTCTTCTTTAAACACGAATCAAAAAGGTAGAAATTGGGGATTTTTTCTCGTAAGGCCTAAAAATGTTATTTCTCCAATTCAACCCTAGATTTCAACTTGTTTTCAATTGGATGAGTTTCCAATCTTTAAATTATTCCTTTTATCTCAATTTTATTTTCAAAACAACTTTGATTTTTGATCTTTAAAATGGATTCCGAGGATTTTTATCGGTAAAATTTGAAACTAGTTTTTCTTTGATTTGGACCTCTTTGTTGGACTCATTTTTGTTGTGTTTTTAGCTGTAGAATCCAAAAATATAGGGAACATGATTTTCAATAGAATTATGATTTAGCCCTTCTTTTTTGAAAATCTATTTCGAGGGTTCATTTTGACTCCGACATGAAAGTGGACATTATGGATAGAATTAGCTTGCTTTTGATGCATACATTCTATATTTTAAATGTTTTAGTTGATTTTGAGTCAGTTCGTGAGTAGTAATGCTTTGAATTGAAGGTTCTAAATTGGCTTTTTCGGCATTCGCAGTAGGTTACAACAGAACTTTCTTTTGACTTGGATAGGTAGTTAATTTTGATACAAAATCATGTTAAGCGGTTGTGAACTAATCATGAAAATGACTAATTATTATTTTGTGCCTGTGAGGGCCTATATACTAGGGTATTCTATTGTTTTTGGAACCCCATATCCTATGAGTGACTGTGTGGGGTCCTATATGATATTATTGGCTTGTATACGTGAAATTAACTGTGTCTTATTGCATGAAAGATCTTAATATGGTACCTATGGTGTATTTTAATGCATTCTTACTCTATTGGCATACGGACAGTGTTGGATCCATGGATGGCTGGATTAATGAGTAGCTATTGGATCACTTAGTTCATATATTGGTTGGATATGGAAACTCTTATTCAGGTTGACTGTGAGCATTACATCCTCATATCATATACATTCGTGAAGCATTGGTAACCCCATAAAAATACTAGAAATGCTGTCTTTTTCTAACAAAAAATGCGACTTCATAAAAATCCTCTGCCAAAGAATGTGCTAGAGAGTAGATATGGATATAGATTGGATATCGATTGTATATGGGTTGACAAATTCTCTATGGGTCCTACATCGGAAAGGGTTAGCTCCATAGGTATATATGAAGGTTGTGCGACAACCTCGTGTATCATCATCATCATCATCTTCTTCTTTTTCTTCTTCTTCTTTTTTCTTCTTCATTGCATTGTATAACATTGTACTTTTTGTGGTGAATTGCCTTTCTTGATGTGATACCTGTCTATGTGTATTCCTTCCTCCTACTTTTATGTGTGAAACTCATATACTTGTATTCCTCTTTGATTTGATATCTAGTAAATGGTTCTATCTTTCTCTACTTTCGTTTGCTGAATGTGTGTATTTGTCCCTCTTTTTTCTGTTTGTATCGGTTATATGTATGTATACTAGAACTGTTAGTGGAAATAGTGCGGGCCACCATCTGGGACATTTTTTCTGGTTGCAGGTGATGTGGCCTTAGTATGTATTTTATACTCCTTCCATGCCATAATAAGTTAATTGTAGGAGTATTTTTTGGTGTTCAAAATAAGTGAATCATTGGAAACTTTGTCCAAATTTATCCTTGAGGAGTACTTTTGACAACTAGTTGAATTGTCATAGAGTTTAAAAATTCTTCCGCCGATTAGCATTTAATTAAAAGTACTTTAAAGAATTCAACTTGTGGCTGTAAAGGTATTCAATTAAAGTTGCCTTTGCAGGTTAGTAGTTGAAACTGCTCCCTCCATTAATTGAAAGACTATTATATATATTCCCATTTGTTCATTGTCTTTCTATCAATTTTAAAGGAAAAATTGAAAGAGTTAAAAAAGATTTTAAAGTATGAATTTTAATTTTGAAGACTAGGTTGAAATAGTTTACAATACTATTATGAATGAAGATTCAGTTGAAATAATTCAGGATACGATTATGGAAGACTCGGTTGAAAATGTTCAAGATACTATCGTTGAGAAGTCCATTGAAAAAGTTAAAGACTCAATTGAAATAGTTCGAGACACCAATATTGAAGATGAAATAAGGATTATGTTAAAAATTTATCTTCCCAAATTGTATTAGAATAATTATTTTCCTCATGTTATTATTTTTTTGCATTAAGAATTTCTATTGCCTTATTCGATTGTGTATTTGTGGAGTAAGAGAGATGTACTACTTGTACTTAACAATCCACATCTTGCCCACTCATCTTGAAATTCCCATTTTAACATTTGAATTTATTTTAGAAGTGAATATATTTACATATTTTGATTTTCTTAATTTTATTTTCTGAACTTGTTCAATTCACACTTAAGAACAATCCAGTGTTGGAATGTGTAATAATTTAGGTCTCAAAACATGGAATTTGACATGACAGCAATAACCTTTCTTTTCTTTTTTTGATTGCAAAAAAAACTTTTTAAAGGAAAAAGAAAATTTTCTTTCTCTCTATGAGACAATCTCTTCCTCCTAACATAGAAAAAATTAATTTTAAAGAAGACCAAATTAAGAAGAAAAAAAAAAGCAAATCAATTTTTCCAAGTCGGTTAATTAGACTTTAGAAAAGCAAATCAATTTTGTCTAAGGTGGCTACACAATCAATACATGTTTAACACGAATACTTGTAATATTAACTACAAAAGAATGTTTTAGTATTCCACTCTACACCACCACCCAAATAGCAGAACAACAAACAAAAGGACTTAGAATTTCAGAAATAAAATTTAACCTAAATAATCAAAAGTTTTTTGTACTACTTCTGGATCACATTTCAGTTGTATTGACAGCTGACTGTTCCTTGCTAAATTAGCTTTACTAAGATGTTGAATCTTATAATTATGTGAACCTTTTACTTTCATGATCTCCATCATACATGGCTGCAGCGTTAGAAAAATATAATTGGACTTCTCTGTTGAAAAATCTTCATATGATTTTATAACAGCCGCAACAAGATCATCAACACTCTTAAGACTTTCCTTGTATTGTGTAGATTGAATAAATCTAAAAAATCCAAGGTCCAAGACATTAAAATCTGGAGAATTGGGTGGTTGATACATCAAGCGAATATCGAATCCATCTTGTGCCACTGCTCGACAAACTTCCTCGTCATTAGGTTGAATGTGAGTTCTTGCATTATCTTGTTGTATGAATATTGTAGAATTTAAATCTTCTCTAGGCCATTTAGCCTTGATGGTAGGAAGTACTTTATTAATCAAGAATGATCGTGAAATTTCTTTGGTTAGCAAAGTTAATTCTTTTGTTTCCATAGTGCCCACAGGTTTATTTTCACAAGATCTTTTAGCTTGTTCTTATGTATCAAAAGGAAAAAATCCAATTTTACCGGAGAATATTTCTTCTCTTTGTGCATCTAATCTAGGACGAGCTGCAACAATTAAAAACATAACTTTGTCGATGAAATTTTTGCTCTTGGCAGTGCGGGTTGTATCTTCTTCTTCAGGCAGTAAATAATACATTTTATTTTTTTTGGTCATATAAAACCACTTCTCGTTGATATAAACTGTATTTAACATGTTGGTAAAAATTTAATCATGTGGTATGCTACCACGATCAAGCATAGATATGCAAAATTGTAACCGACTTCTTTTATTTTTCACTTTCAAATAAGAATTTATGGCATTAAAATGTCTCTGTATATGTCTCAACTTCAAATGCCTAAACAAAGTGGTCCTACTCATATTCATGGAACAAGCTAATGATTGTAGAGTTGTCCGCTTCCGTAAAGGAATTGCACAAAAATGATTATGATCCATCTCAGTTTTCTTTCGACCACATTTGTTCATTTTTCTTCCATAGACACCACTAGAAGCACATTCACCATAATTTGATAGTCTCCAAATGCGTTGAATTCTTTTAATAGAAGTCAAACAATGTGATGCCACTATTTTCGTAACTCCTTTTTTTAGTATACCATCGACATACTTTTGTTGCAATATTTCATATGTTGCAATGCATGTTTCATTGCTCAAATTTTTTCTTCCTTTGTGATTGTGATAAATCTTTAATTGAATCTGCTTATTAAACAAAAATAAATAAATTTTACATGTAAATTCAAAACTTGTTTAAAAAAAAAGGCACATAAGGAGCTATTATTTACCATAATTATATTCAAATCTTTCATCGGTTCTTGAAATCTTACTTTAAATTGTGTATCATTATCTTCATTGGGATTCAAATTCAAGTCGAAATTTGGATATTCATCGACATTGTGATCTACTTCTACATTGAGTTCAAAACACTCATGTGTATTTGTAATGACCTGATACTACCCCCTAGTCGTTATATGGTGCTTACAATCCCGAGGGACCACAAGCTAACCCATGAGCTGGTACCTGCTGTGAGCACTGAATAATATAATCATGAATGTGGAAGAATAACTGAAATGCCATAAGGTTTTAATAACAAAATAACTACTGAGTTATGAATCTGATAAAAATACTGAAATTTGAATAGTTTGAATAGATAACTGTAGTGTCTGAAAAGCCTCTATACTGGATATTATGAGTTGATGGGACAGGACCCAACTAACTCTACTAACTACTGAGATAAATATATGAAGCAATATAATTTATCCTCGGATGATAGGACTCACCACTGCTATTACTACTGATAAATCTGAGAATCTAGGTATGATTCGAGAACTGAGCATCAGCACCTATGATATAAGACATCATTGCGCATAAGAAAAGGTATACGATCAGTACTTTGAATATACTGGTATACTAAATATGGTAGGATGATATGCATGGTATCATGAACAGGAATGATAATACTTAACTGGACATACATGTAAAGTATGGAGTACTGAATAAAGAGCATGGAATCTGTAGTTACTAAAAATGCAGGAAAATCTGTAAATACTGTGGATGCATGACCAAGCATATAACATGAACTAAGTAAAATTTGTAAACTGATATACTGAGATAACTAAAATCTATGTGATTTGGTTAAATAATACTAAGACTGAATAACTAAGTTGGGACTATAACTGAAACTATATCTGAGACTGTGGGAGGTATCATCTAAATGACATTCCCCAATTTGAGCTAATCGGGGTCCAACCTATAACCCCAGTTATGAGGGTGTTAATACCATGCCACGGGTAGTAACAATAGTTATGTGGATCCACTAAACTGATATAATGTCCAAAGGACTAAGGGTGTCAAGCCTAACTGATGGGTGACCCCTGTGAGATAGTCAAGCCTAATCTAATGGGTGACTACTCATATCCTACATGAGCTATGTATTTCTAGAGTATAGGGACTGCTACTAATGACTCTACCTAACTGATGGGAAAGACGCTATCCCTACATTCGCTCGGTGCTAAATCCTACTCCCAACTGAAAGACACTGAGATACTAGACTGTTTTGAGTTGAATAACTGATATCTGACTATTCTAATAATGGTCATAATATAATTTGAAGACTATTATGTAATGTACTAAGACTAGACTAAACAAACAACTATGGTTTTCAAGTATTCAATACCCCCAAGACTCAAAATAACAATACTGGAAAGACACTAAAGCTTGAAGGCCAAAATATGAAGGCTCTTATTAAATAAATCACTCTTGTAGGCATTTTATCAAACACTTGTACTTCGTAGTTTAGTCAATTAATGGGAATAGTATAGAACTTAAAATAATAGCATGACTTCAACATTTATATCACTAAATCATGATATAATTCAAAGAATGACAATATTAAAACATGGGGGTTTTGATAACAACGATAATTCCATTGAGGTAGGGTATAAAAATCAATATTCAAGGAAGTTCATGGAGATTCATAGTTTTAAATCACAGTTTAATATCATAAATCTTGAAAAAATGATAGATTTGTAATTAAAATGGATACTTGGACTCCATGGATGAAAGGAATCCATGAATGAACATCTAACATACCTGGAATAATGAATTTTGAAGGATTGATGGAGAGTTCTTGAGATTTGACCTTGATTCTTGAGAGCTAGGTTTCTTGTTCTTGAAAGAGGGGATTTTTGATTTGAGAGAAAGTGAATAATGATAAGTATTTAGATCAATTAGGGGTTAAATTTTGTATTTAGGTTGAGTTTAGGACTTAGGAAAAAGACCCAAATACCCTTAAACAAATTTAAAAACACAAGCCAGAAACTGAAATTCCAATTTTTGGCCTTGGTGTGACGCGCCACTATCATCCCAAGACACTGGAAAAGGGATAATTGGACCTAGACAAATGCCGCGATGAACCATCTCCGTGATGTGCCATGATCACGGAGGCCCATTGGAAATCGACAAATATCAAATTGACCTATGGCATGATGCGCCAGGATCATGGAACCTTACTAGATTTTGAATGGGAGATTGTCCTGCTTCGCGATGCGCTAGTGGTTAAAATGATAGGGTTTTGTGACTAAAACTTTAAATGGCCATAACTTCTTACCCGGTTATCAAATTTGGAAGAATTTTATAATATTTAAAAGCTAATTGAATTTCATACGGAATTGCGGGATATAAACTGAAAAATAATGAGTGTTTCAAAAATTTCATATACGAATACTCATGCACTGGGACTTAGATTATTCTAGAAAAATATGGGGTGTTACAGTATTATGCTCAAATGAAATATTTAGATCAAATTGTATTATAGCCATGTTAAAAATCATATTGAAGGTAAACCTTTTTATAGAAAAAATTTAGAGGGAATGAAAATTTTAAGTTTATCTATATCTAAAATTTCAAGTTATTTTACCTCCAAAAATATGTTAGTGTACCAATTTTAAAATTTTTAAGATTAGAATGGACCAAAAATTTTACCACCAAAAGTTAAATGTATGTAGAGAGAGTAATTATTAGTATTAAAGTTTTGAAATTTGAAAGGGTAAAAATGGAAAACATGATAAATTTATGTCTGTTTCTTTTTCTTAACATGGGTGACAAAATTCAACAATTCAATTATTATGGAACGGAGGGAGTATGTTTTATTTTATACTTTTCTCAATCGGTCAATGATACCTATTGAGTACAAGTAGATCGTACTCACTCCTACTGTGCCCTTTAGGTGTATATCATAGTTTGAGTGTACCTTACGGTGGTTGATTCGGGTGACATTTGAAGCTTTCAAGGTAGTAGTTGATTTCAGACGTCTGGAGTCCACTTCTATCTTTTCCACTTAGAGTATGTCTTTATTTATATTAAGAGATAGAGTTTTCCTATTTTGGACATGTTTTGTATTTTTGAATTTGAGTTGTACTAGTTATGTTCTTACAATATGACACCAAGTTTTTGGATTATGGTATTATATCTTTGCTTTTGTTTTTTTCTCTTTCATTATAATTGTATGATTCGACTTCATTGTAGGAGCCTTGCCTTTGGGTATTGGTTATTTTTCCCTTGTTAAATAAGTGTGGGTGATAGGCTTACTTATCAAGGCTTGTCGTGACAAATGCCATCATGACCCTTGGTTTTTGGGTCATGACAGTTCTGCAACCCATTATTCCCCTAATTCCTACGACCCTAACCAATCGGCTATAGGTTTTACTTATTGTGTTATAGGTAGGGTCCACAGGTTGAACTTCAAAGACCTAAAATTTCTTCTATT
Organism: Capsicum annuum; assembly: GCF_002878395.1. Lineage (NCBI taxonomy): Eukaryota > Viridiplantae > Streptophyta > Magnoliopsida > Solanales > Solanaceae > Capsicum > Capsicum annuum. The sequence continues at coordinate 34,856,444 of NC_061120.1, read as the reverse complement.
TCCTATGACTCAACTATATGTCGTGGGTTGGACCTACAACCTCATAGGTAGGGTCATAGGTCCACTTACCTAGACTTGTCTGAAATTATTTTCTTTTATTGTTGTTCCTCCCAAATACATGACTTACATACCCGACTCAACATTCATGGAAAACAATTGAATCGAGGGTTCAAAGGAGAATTGTCCATTCAATATTATGAACTAGTCGATACCAGAATTGGAAAAAGAGATACGAATGGAGAGGAATAACCAATCAATGAAAGAACATAAAACCATTCAGTTTCAATTGAGGTATGAGAAATGATTTATTTTTATCATTCTCTAGGAGTTTTTTATGCTTTTAACCTACAAAATAGAAAAAAGTGAACACTTAAACTTTGGGTTGCCTCCCAAGTAACACTTGATATAACGCCATGACGTGGATATATTAGGTACTAAGACTTCACTAACAAGCTCATGAGTTTTCTCTCATGCAACGCCTGATTTAATGCCGCGGCAGAACTCATTTACTTTGGCTACTCAGACTTCGCCAAGGATAACATCCTTACACTCTTTCAATTCCTCCATGATTCCCATGTAATGCTTGATGCGATGCTCGTTCACCTTGAATAAGGCATAAACATCTTGTTTTTGCTAAATTGTACTGTGTTCAAATACTCTAACCATAATGAATGATCCAAACCACCTAGACTTCAAATTCCAGGAAATAAGCAACGTCTCAAATTATACAACAAAACCATATCACCGGGTTGGAATACCTTTTTCTCGATATTCTTATTGCGGTACAAATTCGTCTTTTCCTTATACAAGGCTGAACTTTCAGAAGCATGGAGGTAAAATTCATCTAACTCATTAATCTTATCCATTCTCAAGTGTGCAACATCCATCCACCCAAAATTCAGCTTCTCCAATTCCTATAGTGCATTATGCTCAAGTTCTACCGGCAAGTGGCATGCCTTGCCATGCACAAGCTGATTAGAAGAGGCACCTATGGGGGTTTTATAAGCTGTCCAATAGGCCCAAATTCCATCATCTAACTTCCTTGACCAATCAGTCTAGTTGGCATTCACAGACTTCACCAAAATGGACTTGATCTCATGATTGGAGACCTTAACCTGCCCATTTGTCTGTGGATGGTAAGGTGTTCCCACCTTATGTTTCACACCATATTTCTCAAGTAGGGCCTTGAATAGATTATTACAGAAATAGGACCCACCATCACTAATAATAGCACATGGAGTACCTAACCAAGCAAAAATATTCTTCTTCAAATGTATTTTATGCCATGAAAACTCACAAATGGACCCATAAAAATAATTCCCCACACATTAAGTAGCTCAAGCTCAAGAATAGGTGTCATGGGGAACTCATACTTCCACGAGATATTTCTTTGCCATTGGCATTGATCATAGGCCCGAGAATAATCATGAACATCTTTATAAATCATTGGTCAATAGTAAAACACTATAGAATCTTGTGGGTCATACTCGTACCTCTATGGTGAGCCTCAACTGGAGATGAATGATAGGCCTTAAGAATGTTCATTATCTCAACTTTGGAAATACACCTTCGAATCACACCATCGGCACACACCCAAAATAAGTAAGGATTATCCCAAAAACACTTTTGTACCTCATGCACAAATCATTTTTGCTACTAAAACTACATGTCTTATAGGATGAGATCACTTCTTAAATAATTGGAAAAAATTCGCAAACCAAGGGATTAAGTGTTGTGATGCTGCCAAGATCTGCTCATCGGGAAAATTATCAGCAATGTCAAGCTCATTCCCTAAGTTAAGCATCACCTCTTTTTTTAGGTGGGATTGATGGTCTGCAACGTGATTCTCTATGCCTTTTTGGTCCTTAACCTCAAAAATCAAACTTTGGTAGCAATAGTATCCATCGAATCAATCTAGTATTTACATATTTATTCACCATAAGGTACCTAAAAGCTTCATGGTCAATATGAACAATGACTTTAGTACCAATCAAATAGGATCAAAATTTCTCAAAAGAAAACACCATCGCAAGCAACTCCTATTTAGTAACTATGAAATTTTTTTGTGAGGGGTGATAACACTCAACTTACACATCAAATGAGGTGCAAGGCGGTCATTGTCAATATAATACGCAACTTTGAGTGGGGGTCAAATCCATGTGGAACAATGTGAATGGTGATCCAATAAGTTTGAAAGAAAAATTACTTGCTAAATTCATATATAGGATACAAATATTCGAGGGGTTTAGCGTTTTTTGGAAAATATAACAATTTTGAGGATTCTAGAAGACTAAATCAAGGCTAAGAATAATTAGAGGATAATTAATTAGGAAGGCATCTTGGGGTTATGCCATTCTAGGCGAGAATTCATAAATGGGTAGTTGAGAATTTAGCTAGGAGTCGTGGGTTGGCTAGATTTAAGGTATTCGTGTTAGTCTTTCAACAAAACACTAAATTTCACTCATGGATTCTTTCAAATACATCATGATAATGACAAAATCATCAATCAAATACCTCATACTAGAATCCTTATTTCTATGTTGATGCTGATGAACATAGGAATTATAAACAACATCCTTATTGCTAAGATAATGCCATGAGAGAAACTAATTCAAAGTGTAGTTCACTATTACTCATCACCCATATCCCTCTTTCAAGGATTATATGGGATCCAAGACAATTGGGATTTTCACCCATAATTATCAATTCCAAACTAGATTAATAGAAAACCTACAACAAATAGATAATTAGGTAGATAAATAAACAACACCCATGTACTAATCACAACCTATCCAAGAATAACCTCAAGAGGAAGAACTATCTACTCATAAACATAGATAAAAAAGATATACCAAAATTTCCACCAAATTGATTCATGAAAGATGAAGAGAATGTATATCTAAACTTTAAATTCCAATAAACCTTCAATGAAAATTGCTAATCCTTTACATAGAAGTTACTGTAAGGTTTTCTTAGCTCAAGAGTAGTACAAAAATACCAGCACCAAGATATATGATAAAAAAATTGGTAAAAACCCCTCTCTTTTAAAAGGGTTTAAACCCTTAAGATTTGGGACTCAGCTCTATGAAATTACAATTCTTCCCTTAAGACTTTGCCTCCCTATCATTATTGGCATTACATGGTTACAATCACGATACCGTGATCGTGGTGGTCCAATTGAGATCACCCTTTAATTGATTTTTTGGATGGTCGTGATTCCGACCTTCAGGCGACAATCGCGGTACTAGAGGGTCAACTCTTGGGCCTGTATTTTTAGATTTTGATCTTTTTTGTCTATTTTACTTTTTTTTTCAGCTTCATTTCAACTCATTTTGATCATTGGTCCTGGAAGATAACAAAAATTGGAAATTAATGCATTTCAATGGAGATTTTGCCTCATTTATACAGTTTAGTCATAGTAGTGAGGTAGAACTTATATGTCAATGAGTGGTAAATTTTCCACTCATAAACACCCCTAACTTAAAGCTTTTCTTTTCCTCAAGCAACACTAGTCCATATTCAAAGAGACTACTTAATCATACATCCATTGATTCAACCAAATGATCACAATGATTGCGAACTCGATTAGCACTACTAATCAGTACTCGAGCATGGGAAAAGAAATTCACAGTACTCTCCTCAAATTCAGGAAGACTTTCAAGGATGAAAAAGACTTTTAAGAACAACCAAGCAATAGACACTAACTCTCAAGAAGTGAATCTTTGTCAATAGTGACTCAACTACACTCATTTGCCTTATTTTCATAAGATGACAACTTCAACTGCCTCAATTAGTCCACATGCCTCCTCACAAAAGAAAGTCCCAACACATCATATGATATTTCATGCAACAAGGGACTAAAGTGCAAGCACTCACTCTCACAAATAACTTCTCAATGCACACAAGTATCATGCCATATGCTTGCTCTTATTTTTAATTGCTAATAACTGAAAAACACATGGTTAGAGATCTTGAAGGACTTTTCCAATCTCGTAATGTAGGATCGGGAAATGGTAAGATAAATATTTGGGATCAAAGTAACTACACCCTCCTTCAACTTACATAACACACTATTCAATTAAAATTTGGTTCATGGATCACTTTGTTTCTTTCAAACTCACATATGTGCCTACTTTTACTATCTTGATTCACCCATCTTTTGAAAGCATTTTCTTCTTATTTTTTTTTGTACAATTCATGCATTTTTTGCATTCGTTGAATCCTTTGTTTTCCTATTTATTTGTTCTCATTGTTTAGCTCTTTGGCACTCATTTACAATCCTGTGGCCAAAGTTACCTCTTCTAAGCTTCACCACCCCCAACTAAGGATTTTAGCCTCAAGTTACACTTTAAAGTTCAAAGATGATAGGGTTCAAAAGAGAGATAAAAGTAAAATGTCTCATGACTTGTAATGTGGTTGCCAAAGAAAGTTTCAAAGGCTAAAAAATGGTGAATAGGGATACTATTCTCACATGGGTAGCTTTTTCTTTAGGCTAATGTGGTTTTCTATGATTACAAAAAAAGCCTAAGATCATTCCTCCAGTTATGTGAAATTAAGATTAGGTTTGGAAGACCAATGGGGCTAGTTCTAGATAACATAAGTACGCATGATAATAAATCAACTAAACTCATTGTACGTGGCATGCAAACTTTTCAAGCAGGATCAATTGCATTTCCAACTAGAGACAAAAATATTTATTTACAATGCACTATCTACTAGAGAATTTGGAGTCACAAAAGAAGGTTAAAGTATTGTTACACAATTATTCACGTCTATGCCCTGATTTTCACAAAAAATTTTGGATGGAGAGGAATGCCTGTTTCGCATTTCACCGTGCAATATGGCTCTCATTAGAACTAAATCAAGCCGTCATCTCACATTTGGGCTCTCATAAGGGCATACCATAAGGCTGCTCAGACTTCACCCTAGGAATGACAGTCCTAAATTTACAATGCCACGAGTACTCGTACTTCCCCTACATTTGTGGCTCAAAACCCCAACACAGCAATTTTCCTTTAGAATTTCATCACTCAATCTATCATAGGAAAAGGCTCGCTAAGCAAAATCAACAGGAGGAAAAAAAGATTAATAATAAAAACTAAAAATGCAACGACTAAATAACAAAATATCTATGCTTTGTGTGTGAACTAGATTAAATTATTGCAAACTAAGTGTAGATTATGACACACTGACACACACAAACACCCCCAACTTAAAGGCTTGTAGTGACCCCACTATATATCATAAACACATAAGAAGGGTAAAAGGGAATCCCTGAGATTGCACATACATTAAAAATAGGTAGAATGCTGAGATTGCGATAGGGTTTGTCATGATCACGACTTTCGGACCGCGATCACGGTATCTGTGATTGATTTCTCCACTGTTTTGCCCTATTTTCCTGCATTGCTGCCATCCTTCTAAACTTAATTTTCCATAATTTTTTAGGCTTCCAATTTTTCCAACACATGCAAAGCATAAAAACTAAGTAAATTTGTTAAATATAAATATCAAAAACATGTAACGGATGGCTTGCCTCCCATCAAATGCCTTAGTTAAAGTCGTGGAACGACATCTTTTGACTATCCTTTATATCTCTACTTAGAGGATTTGAATTGTTGGCCCAACATTCGATCCATATATCTTCATGGTGCGTTGGGCAAAGGTAAGGACACAATGACAAATATTTTATCTTGCCACTTTAAAGACTTAAACCTTTTTCCCAACTTCACATAAAAGAACCACTTTTCAAAAATTGGATTTTTCACTTATTGTCCTTCAGATGAGGGACACCATTTTGCCCTTCTTGAAGGAAAAACTCTAAAATGTAACAAATTTGTTTCTCATCTCTAATATTCAAAATTTCCTCGAGTGGTTTGACTTCAATCACATCCACCAAGCATAATGTCAAAAAGTGGTTGGAATGAGGTTATCTTTCCAATTTTGGAGTTGCATTCTTCTTTATATTCTCATTCCGAAATGAACTAGAGTCTTGACAGAGAATTTGCTTTGTTTTTTCTTTCAACTCTAGTACAATTTCCACAATTTTGGCATGCTTTATTATTTTTGGTTTTGTTGGTTGGAAAATCACGAAGAATTCTTCGACATCAAGCTTACCATTAACCACATGGATTAATATATTTTCTTTATTAACCCCATTTTGAAGATTGGGAAAATTCATGGTACTTAAAAGAAAGGCATCCTCACCCACATATTCTTCCTTTTCACTTTATTTTCCAAGTGATGCCATGGATTGATGTAAGAGATGCATATTCTCCCCCATTGTAGTCACCCGATTCTAGATTGTTAGAAGCATTGCTTCCACATCATTGTATCTGGTATGTTGTTCTTCCTTTATCACATAATGAGACGTATCAAACTCATAAGAAGAACTAGCTTTTCTTAGAATAACTAGGGGAAGGGACATTAGGGAAATCATTCTAATGTCAATCTCGACCACTACACAAAGAACAATCAAACTCCTAATAGGATCGAGATGGTGCACACACACATCTTTCTAGGGAGCATGTTTACAATTTTGTCAAAAGTGGGGTCTACCACAATTTGGACATAGATCATCAAGATAAGATTTGCAACCACCAAACGCTTATTCATTCAAAGATGCCATAGTGATAAGTAAACAATAAAAATATACCTAACACAAGAATAAAAGAAATCACAAATAAATATTCACAAGTTAGAATCCAAGAAAGTAATCTAAAATTCCAAACTAAATCAATACACAAAATTATTCCTTGGCAATAGTACCATTTTTTGATAACGTTCAATTTACACGTCAAATTAGGTGCAAGGCGGTCATTGCCAATATAATACCCAACTTTGAGTTGGGGCCAAATCCAAGAGGAATAATGTGAATGGTGATCGAGTAAGTTCAAAATAATAGCTACTTGCTAAATTCATATATGGAATACAAATATTTGGGGGTTTTGAACATTTTTTGAAATAATAAAAATTGTGAGGCTTCTAGAAGACTAACTCAGACTAACTCAGAATAAAATTAGAGTATAAACAATTAGTAGCAGATCTTGGGGTTATGCCATTATAGGTGTGAATACATACATGGGTAATTGAGAATTTATCCAAATTTAGTTAGGAGTCGTGGGTAGGCTAGATTTAAGGTAGTAGTGTTAGTCTTTTACCAAAACACTAAATTTCACTCATAGATTCATTACAAATACATCATGATCGTGATAAAATCATCAATCCAATACTTCATACTAGCATCCTTATTTCTAAGATGATGATTATGAACATAGAATATCCACACAACATCTATATTTCTAAGATAATTCCATAAGAGAAACAAATTCAAAGTGTAATTCACAATTACTCATCACATATATCCCTCTTTCAAGGATGATATGGGTTTCAATTTAATTAGCGCTTTCACCCATAATTCTCAATTCCAACCTAGAGTTAGCAAAACTCACAACAAATAGCTAATTAGGCAGATAAATAAACAACACCCATGCACTAATCACAACCTGTCCAAGCATAACCCCAAGAGGAAGAACTCGCTACTCATAAAGGAAGAGAGAAAAGATATACCAAAATTTCCACAAAATTGATCCATAAAAGATAAAGAGAATATAAATCAAAAATTTAAATTCCAATAAACCTTCAATGGAAATTGCGAACCTTAACTTAGCAGTTACTCTAATGTCTTCTTAGCTCAAGAGTGGTATAAAAATAAAGATCCAAGCATTAAGGGATAAGATAAAAAATTGGTAAAGATCCCTCTTTTGTGAAAGGGTTTAACCCCTTAAGATTTGGGACTCAGCTCTGTTAAATTACAATTCTTCCCTTAAGACTTTTATGCGCTATCACAATCACCATTCCTTGGCTGTGATCGCAATACCACGATTGTGGTGGTCCTATCGCGATTGCCCTTCAATTGACTTGTTGACAGGCCATGATCGCGGTACTTGAGGGTATACTCCTTGGCCTGCATTTCAACACTTTCTTCTTTTTTTCTATTTTCCTTTCCTTTATGCTTAATTTCAACTTATTTTAATCATAGGGACTGCAAGATAAGAAAAACTAGAAATTAATGCATTTTAACGGAGAATTTGCCTCATTTACACAGTTTAATTATAGTAGTGAGCTAGATTTTTGGTGTCAATGATTGGTAAATTTTACCACTTATCACGGAGTTAAGTACTTTACTGGGATTATAGATAGAGTGAAGTATTTCCTCGCATATTTGGCCTAGCATAGCTCTTAGGGCAACACCATTAGTGTCCCACATCACCTTAAATTGAAGGGGCAAATCCAAGGACACAATGATAGGAGAAGAAATTATCCTCTCTTTTAGGCACTCAAAGGCCTTGAGACAAGTATCATCAAACACAAACTTCACCTCTCTCTCTAATAACTTGCATAATCGATTTGTAGTCTTAGTCCTTGATGAAATTCCTATGGAACCCTATATGAACCAAGAAACTCCAAATACCTTTTACTGAAATTAATGGAGGCAATTTTTCAGTCACCTCATTTTAGCCCTATCAACCTCTATTCCCTTCTTTTGAATCTTGTGCCCATGAACTATCCCCTCCTTAACTATGAAGGCACCTTTCCTAATTTAGAACTAAGTTACACTCTTAACATCTGTAAAATGTATTCTCTAAGTAAGCCAAATAATCATCAAACGACTATTTAACAATGGAAAAATCATCCATAATGACCTTTATAGTATCCTCCGCCATATTAGAAAACATTAATATTATACAATGTCGAAAGGTCGTGGAAGCATTACAAACTCCATAAGGCATCCTCTTGAATGTAAACGTACCATATAGACATGTGAAAGTGGTTTTATCTTGGCCATAGGGGGATATACAAATATGATTACCCTAATAACCATCAAGAAAACAATACCACATTCAAGACAGTCTAACATATGGTTTATTAATTACGTAGGAAAGTTATCCTTCTACGTCCAAGTATTCAGCTTTTGGTAATCAATACAAACTCGCCATCGCATGACTGGTCTTATGGGGATTAACCTATTTTTCTAATTAGGGACCATAGTGATCCCAACCTTCTTTGGAAAACATTGAACCAGGCCCACCCACTTGTTATCGATAATAGGATAAACCATACCTGAATCTAACCACTTTATGATGTCCTTCTTCACCACCTCTTACATAAGTGGGTTTAGACAATGTTGATAGTTAATGATAGGCACACACTCCAATTCAAACTGAATCCTATGAGCAAAAATTTCAAGTAGAATTCTGAAAATATATGCAATAGTCCAAGCAATGGCCTGTTTAAACCTTTACAAAACTGAAATTAAGGCCTAAACAATGATAACGAGTAAGTTATTATTATCCCTCAAGAATGCATACCATAAATGAGAGGGACGGGCCTTTAATTCCAAAGTAAGGGGCTCCTAAATAGATGGTCAAGCTGGTGAGGTTGCTCTATTGAAATTAACATGTTTATCACTGAGACTGAATTTTATTTTTTCTATCTCCATGTCAACCAATTCCTTACATATGGCTAGGAAGGTCCTTCCCAAGATAATAGAGATGTCAAATCCACCTCACAGTCGAGAATCACAAAATAGATTGGGAATATGAAAGAAGCCACTGTTACCAACATGTCACATAATATACCAACTAATTTTTTCAAAGTGAGATCGGCCATTAATAGTCCTATAGATGTTGTCTTAGGTGACTCCAACCCTAACTACTTTCATAAAACTAGTTGTATTAGATTAATACTAGCTTACAACACACATAATTATTGTGCAAAATTCAAGAACCCAATTGTGCAGGGAATAGTGAAAGCTCAAAGATCCTTCTTCTTCTCAACCAAGGATTGGGAAACAATAGCACTACAGTGGTGTATGTTATAAACATGCTCAAAACTCACTCGTCTGCTTCTTAGTCTCTACATCTTTCATGAACTATGCATAGCAAGGCATTTGCTCCAACAGTTCCATAAGTGGGATATTTACAAATAATTTCTTCAATATCGACATGAATTTCTAATATTTCCCTTCATCTTGTATCTTCTTAAACCTTTGAGAAAAATGTAGGGAAGGTCGTGGAATAGGATTCAAGATTTATTTGAACTCATTATCATTTCCTTTATCAGTATCAACTCATTTTTCTACACACTTCAATTTCTGTGATGTCATACCATTAGTTACCAACTTCTCAGTTTCAGCTTTGGGTGTATCATTAAAATCAATAGTATTATCCCTTACACTATCAACTAATGGCATAGGTAGATCGATTATGGCCTTACCACTTTAAGTGGTGATGGCTAGGCAGTGACTATCATTCTTCTGAATCTGAATGGTATTTCTTAAAAGAGTGCTCATTGATACTAATTCAATGTATCCAACATCTAACCAAACTATTTTTAAAGCTACTTAATCATCGTATTATGAAATTCTACGTTCTAGATCAATCATTAAATGTCTACCTTAGTCTCATTAAGGAAACTCACTTGGAACTCTAAATCATTAACTAACTTAGCAAGAAATGCTTTCATCCTAGAGTCAGCATCACAATTCCCTAGTGAAATATCTAGAACACTCTTCTCTTTAAATTATTCTTTTTTTCTAATAACTATCTTACTCTCTACTCATATTCCCATAATAGTTCTGATCTTTGTTCCTTTACCTCAAGTTCAAAGTGTCCTAATTAGACCCCTAACCCTTGACTTGAAAATACTCTATCTTTATATTTAACTACTTTACTTCAACCTTAGAATCAGACTCGTCATATCTAAAAAATTTACCTTGTGTGCCCACTTTATTTTTTTCTCCTATTGTTGCTACCTACATTATAAGTAACCCAATCTTAGTCCTCAGTTATGCTATTTTTTGAACCACTATCTAATCTAGGGCTATCTACTCACTTGAAGTACAAATAGCATAAGTGTTGGCTCTCCTATCTGCCATCTGAGCATGTTATTATCTGTTGGTTTTAGTGATCCAATCTAAGATTTCTACAGTCTTGTCCCAATAAAGACACACAAAACCCCCACTAGTAATAGTATCAGTGACAACCTTTATGTTTGCATTTAGAACTCTATAGAATATCTCAAGAAAATTGCTCCTTGAAATTCTGTGATTGGACACATTCATTATTTTTTTCTTGAACCTCAACTAAGTCTCATATAGTACCTCTAAATTTAATTGTTTAAAATTATAAATCTAATCTATCAACTGCAATATTCTAGAAGGCAGGAAGAATCTATTCATAGATTATGTCTGCAATTCATTCCATATAGTAATGAACCCACGAGGCGATTCCCCTAACTATAACATCGTTTTGATTATAAGAGAGAATGGTAACAACCTGAGTCACAAACCTAATCATCAGTCAACAAACTAACAAATACACCTTTTAGATTAACCAATTGAATTATTACACTCATAATGTCAAATTTTGTTCCTTGGGGCAAATCTAGAGGAATGATTGCTCATGTCTCAGTTGGTTCAACATACCCTAAATCTTTTTTCAGATAATCATACACTAGTAAGTAATGATAAGAGAGTAGTTGAACTCTATCTCTTCTAAGTATATCTATCACAACCTAAACTAGGGCCAGGCCGTGAAGGGTATCCCAAGTCCCCATGTGGACCTGAGATCACCCTCTTACCTAACCTAGTCAGTTCACAACCTCAAGTGTCGGATGAATTCCAAACATATAATAATATAGTTTAAACTAAAACTAATATTTATTCATTAAATGTCTAAACTAATCACTGGTAACCGGATAAGAGTCCATCACCAAGCCAACCCATCAAAATAACACACCTAAGTCTATAATAATTCAACAAAGCCTCTTTAAATCTGAAGTCAATAAAATATCGGGACATGCCCCCGACAGTAGCAAATACAAAGTCTAAACAAGGTCTAAGACATAGAATATACGTACCATGAAATAAAGCCTTTTCGAGTGTGGGATCTCACCACTTCAATGTCCACTCATGAATCACTCAAAAACCTAATCATTGCACATAAAATGTAGAAGAATTTTCTGTGCCTGCATCATATGAGGATACAACATTTGAAGAAGGTTAGTGGTTAGAGCTCTAGAATATAACTCAAGAATAGAGAAATAAAAAATGCCATTATTCAAAACCAAATCAAATCATCATATGCAATCAAATACATACATATATGTATCATATCGGGATAGGGAACCGAGTTTAGTATGCTTTTAATAAAACTTAAACTAGGCTGTGTAGGTTATGCAAGTCAATTTATGACCAAAAATACCATCATAAAACCATTTACCAATCATCATTCATAGGACAATGCCTTAGTTCAAAACACAATTCATATGTGACAAGATTCTTCTCATTAATAATTTTCCAAACAGGCTGAGGGCATACTATAATCAAACCATTATTAAAGCCTAAAACCATCCAGTTAGAGTTAATACCCTATTGTTTAAATCACAATTCCCCAGCACCCATATATGAAAAACTATTATCAAAACATGTATAATCATAATTTAAGACATGAGAAAACAATGCTCAACATTATGAATTCAATCCCTCAATTATTATTTTCAAAGCCACTATTAATGAATTATGAACAATGTTTAAAACACATGATTTTTCTAAACTAACAATGAAGGAAGAGTCACATGCCTGAGTTATGAAGATTCATGAAGATATTTTTATCCTTAAGCCTATAGATGACCACCTTGAAGAAACCCTATCCGAATTATCTTGAGTGGTTTTTAGAGAGAGTTTAGAGAGTATTTTTAATCTTCTAAAATATAGAATAAATATACAATAAGTGTTATAGGATGTGGGGTCTTAAGGACTTTGGGTGGGAAATATCCAAACTAACCTCAGCTCAAAGTCTATGGAAAACTCACATGTGGGTATGAGTGGACCCTCCAACTCATCATCATATCATACGAGTGGCACCCTTAAACTATTACCAAAATAGAAGGACACCCTATTCTGTCAAATATATGACTCCCTTACTCAACTGATCTCAAAACTATATGACTAGTACCCTTAAGTTGTACACAAGGCAGATCACAAAGGCATAGACAATGGACAACATACAATTAGACTCAACCCTCTCGTTACATCAACATACAACTCATGTGGAGTCTCTCTTACCAAGGACAGAACTTGGTCAATCAACACACTGACCAATATACGATTATAGTCCTTAGATCCATCACCACACCATACAACTTATGGTGTGAGTCATATGATAAAGAGAAGGTTCAAGATTTAAGAATTTTAAAAGGGATAAAGTTTAGGGTATTTGAGTCTCCCCCACTTAGGATCATTCTTTCTCGAATGATGGGACAAGGCAATACAAGTATGATTTAGATTCTACATGCCTTTAATCTTACCTTTAACTAACTTAGTAAACAAAGATGCCAAGGAAATCAATCTTTCCTTTAATAAAGTTAGAAAATAAGAATGTTAAGATCAACATATACCTAAAGAAAATTTTGTAGAAATTTAGAATAGGAATGTATACTTGGACTTCATGACCTCCTCGTCTTCCTAAGTAGCTTTCTTGGACTTTTGATTCTGCCGTAAAACATTTATCGAAGACACATATTTTGTTTTCAATCGATGAACCTGCCAATCCAAGATCCTCACTGAGACCTCCTTATAGGACATAATAAAAAATAGCAATGTTCTGTAAGCAACAAACAATAAAGGATCACCCACATATTTCCATAACATGGAAATATCGAATACTGAATGAATGAAACTCATGCTAGAGGGAAAATCCAACTCATATGCAACACTACCAACTCTCCTAAGAACCAAATACTGGCCAACATACTGGGGACTAAGCTTCTCCTTCTTCCCTAACCATATCACTCCCTTTATGGGAGACACTTTTAAGAGCACCCAATCTCCAGCCTTAACTTCCAAGTCCATTCGTCTAACATTTACATAGGAATTTTTACAACTTTGGGCAGTGTTAAGACTATTCCTAATCATCTTCACTTTCTCCATATCATGGTGGACCATTTCTAGGAACTTCTCTACTTCACCAACCTCAAACCATCTAATAGAAGATCTACACCTCCTTCCATACAATGCCTCAAGCGGGGCCATACCAATGCTAGAATGGTAACTATTGTTTTAGGAAAATTCAATTAGAGGCAAGTGGTCATACCATCTACCACCAAAGTTGATTACAAAAGCTTGCAACATATCTTCCAATGTCCTAATAGTCCTTTCGTCTTGCCCATTCGACTGTAGTGAAAAGCCATACTAACATTCACTTTAGTCCCAAAACCATGATTAAAATAGCACCATAAATACGATGAGAATTGAGTACCATGATCAAATATAATTAAGACAAGTTCACCATGTAACTTTTCAACTTTCTAAAGGAATAATTCATATAATAATTTGTAGAATAAGTAGTCCTCATTAGCAAGAAGTGAGCGGGATTTGTCATCCTATCCATGATGACCCAAATAGAGTCATACTAATTTCGCACCATGGAAGATTGGTAATAAAATTCATATTAGTTACCTCCCATTTCTACATTAGTAATTTAATCTCTTGAAGAAGCCCATTGTTACTCATGTGCTCCATCTTTACTTGGTAATATATGATACACTTATCCATAAAGTTAGTTGCATCCCATTTAATATTATTCCACTAATATATCTCCTTTAGGTCATGATACATATTTGTTGAACTAAGATAAATTATATACAATGATTTATGGGCCTCATCCAAAGTCTTATCTCTCAATGCATCCATGTCGGGAACACACAACCTTCCTTAGTACCTCAAGATACCATCATCACCAATCTCAAAGACCATCACCTTCTACTTACCCACATCATCCTTAATATTTATTAAAAAAAGGATGTAACACATGCTTCTCTTTTATTTTTAAACAAAGAGATGATTGTGCCACCTATTGCACAAATAAACTAAAACACCCCTTAGTTTTGACCCTTAGAAATTTCTTGAGTTTGAACAATCTCATTATCATACGACTTGAGTTTACTATTTATATGATATGGGTATGGTTTAGAGGTCCTAGTCATATGTTACTTAGTGTGGTTTTGTTTGTTTTTATCCAAGGTATAAGTGGATATCATACTAGACATATCATGATGGTATGAGATAGGTTATGGAATTATATGATTCTCAGTGTGTCAAGCCCTTGGCTAGCTGCCTTAGGTAGGGTTTAGGGGTACCAATCATATGTTATGGATATGAGTTAGCCCTTGTGTTCATATGTTAGACAGTGTTGGATTCCATCTTGCTACCTAGGGTATGAGTGAAGGGTACCACTCATATGTTATAGGTATGATTTGGTAGGTCTAATCGTACCACTTGCGCCTATTTTTTAGTTTTTAAGCTGAGGGTATTTCAGACATTTCCCACCCTAAAACCCTAAGTCTCCCCATTTTATATCATCTTGTATCCTCTCATAATTCACTTGTAAAGTTAAAGCACTCCCAAAACTCTCACTAAGGAATCTCAAGAATATTGGGCAACGATTTCTTCAAGGTGATCATCTAGAGGATTAAGGGTTAAGATCTCTCTGTGAATCTTCATATACAAGGCATGTTAATCCTCCCTCATTTCTAGTTCAAACTAAAATTATGTTTTCATGGATGGTTTTAATGTTTTTATTATTATATTGTTTGGGTTTTGAAATATGTGTTGAGGGTTTAGGTTATAAATGGCTAGTTAATGTTTTCCCATGGTTTACTTACATTTTGTATGTTATATTTATGGTTTAGACTTGTGATTATATGGGAATAGACAATTAGTACTTGGTTTTATTTTTGCAAATTATATACCCTCAACATATTTGTTAAAATGCCTATGAGAATGGTTTTGTCACTTAGTTTGAATTTCATTGAAACTTTGCATTGCACAATATAGTAATGGAACCCAAACAAGTTTGGTTTGTTTAAAATAGATGGAAATAGGGGTATAATGTAATCCGTAAATTGATTATTTTAGAATGGAAATTGGTAATAAACTCAACCCACTTTCATAGTTGTTTTTTGTTTATGCATTACTACTTGGTTTAGTTTGTTTCTTGAAACTAATATATGTCATAAATGGTTAACTAGTTAAGGATTGTTTTGAAAACTTTGTGGGATACATGGGAATCCCCTTAGTGGTCTAGTAACAAAAACCTTGTGAGGTATATGGGAATCCCCAAGTGATTTTAATAATGGAGTCTGCAGGGTACATGTGAATCTCTTAACTGTTGGCAAGTGATATTTCTTTCAAGATATAGTTGGTATGAAGATACCACTAATTAATGAATTAATAATTGACTCTAGATATTGGTGGTTTGGTTGTGTGCTAAAGGTTTTAATTAGGCAATAAAGGTGTGTTGTGATAGCTAGCCGTGAAGGTGTGAGTCCAAAAGTTTGACACTGGAAACTCATGTTCGCCAACATGAGTATTGGTCTTGATGACGACGTACTTGTGGGGTACAAGGAAACCCCCCAAGTATATACACATATATATATCATGGAGGGTGAAGTGTACATGAGATTCCTCTATCCCTATGATATCTCCAATTCATACGGCTACATGCATTAAGGCCCGTCCAAGGGGTAACACTGTACCCATATAGCCCATGGGTGGATTATGATAGCAAGGCTACATAACCCAAGTTAAAGGTTTTAAGATGCATGCTAAACCCGATGCCTTTTTCCGGCATGAAATATATATATATATATATATATATGGATGTGATTGCTTATGGTTGTTTACTTTGGTCTCAAATGTTGGCATTATTTTATCCTTACTCTTGAGTTTATGCTAGAGTTCACCCGCTAACCAATTTTTAGAGATTCTATCCGCGTGCTATGCAGGAATCAGCCATACTATCATATCTCCAGCTCAATGACATAGTGATCTGGGAATAACTTGAGTTAGACTAAAGTGGCGAGCTTTCATTCTTTGTAAGAACCATTTCACATTACGGTTTATCTTATGTCTTTATTATTTCTTTGGAATTAGTTTTTGGCATTGGTATGGGGTATGTCCCCACTAGATATTCTTAGGCATTATTTAGAGGCTTTGTGTGGACAACTGTAGACTTGGGTATATTATGGTTATTTGGATTGGTTTCATCAGTAGGACTTGGTTGGGTTGGTATCGGTTTTAGACTTATGCCAAAGTCCTTGAAATTTTAATACTCTATCTTATTATATGTTTAGAATTTATCGGATATTGGTTGTATATTGGTTAGTTGGATTAGGCATTGGGGGTAGTCTCCGGTCCTAGTTGGACTTGAGATACCCGACACGACAAGGCCCTGGTTTAGGTCATGTTAGATTTGTATCAGAACTTTAGTTTTGGTATCATGGGGTGTACACAAAGCCATGTCAAGTAGAGTCTCTTTTATAAGTGTATAGCAGGCCACACTTATGAGGGAGAGGATCCAAAATATCTAGGAATGTATCAATTTCTTATTGTTTTATTTTTGTCTATAGAGTTTAAGGTCTTGAACTCTCTCCTAAATTTTATTTTATTGATATTTCAGATCATACCCTTCCAACGATATGAAGCTTATGGAAACTCTTCTGTCCAACCCGAGGATGACATGGACAAATCTCATTTAACTCATTGGGTACAGAACCAGTCAAGGGTCACCACTTCTGATTTCCCCATGGAGTTCCACTTATCTCTACTGACCTTACCTCAAAGGGTAACACTCATACTCAGTCACCTCAATGAGATGTTATCAATGCTGAGTTTTGATGTTCTATCAATCTATTGACCTAGATAGAGGATTCTCTATCACGCTAGTCTGATCCTATTAGTGTAAGAAAGAATAAGAAGAGGTTGGGGAATAAGCAGAATAAAAAGTCCCAATATTCAGGTTGGGGGAGGGGTCAGAGTAATTCTGGTAAAGGTGGTTGCCAGTGGTCTGAGCATAGGAATCCGTGGATTTCCTATGTGGTTGCCAGTGTCCCTTATACTCAGTTTTTTAGTGAATATCATTTTTGAGCTAGTAGAACTCAGTCAGCCCCACCCTATCCTCCCTTCTAGTTTTGTAGTCTATTGTACTTTGTTTATTGCTTTAAGTGGACAAATTCATATTTTAGCTATGGTCAGTTGGGTCACGTACAAGGCAGTGTCCCACAAGGATTGCCACTGGGGTAAATAGATCCCGATTGCCACTTCCCTAGCTCCTCTACCGAGGGGTGCTGCTTCTAGCTCTAGATTGGTTGAGACCCTCTATGATCCTAATATCTTTTAGGCATATGGGGTATCTCCTGATGCCATTGCTGGTATATTGATAACTCTTTTCCTATGATATGTACTATTTACTTAATTTGGAGTCCAATTTTTCTTATGTAACCCCATATTTGGTTGTGTATTTTGGTTTTGGTCCTGAGTTTATTTCAAACCCATTTGTCTATTTCTACCCCAGTGGGTAACTCTGTGGTGGCTAAAAGAGTCTATAGGAGTTGGGTGGTCTCTGTGGGTAGTTGAGAGACTTTGGTGGGTCTGTATGAATTAGACAAGGTTGATTTCAATGTTATATTGGGGATGGATTGGTTGCACTCGTGCTATGTGTCTCTAGATTGTCAGACCCGTAAGGTCATCTTTAAATTCCCTAATGATCCGATTAAGGAGTTGGAGGGTGATTCCCTAGCTCCAAAGGGAAAGTTCATATCATATATTAGAGCTTGGAGATTAATGTCCAAGGGGTATCTCTATTATGCAGTATGGGTTAAGAATTCTAAATTGGAGGGTCCTTCTTTGCATTCTGTTTTGAAGGTGAGCTAATTTCTTGGGGTCTTCCCCGATGACCTTCCTGGTGTCCCTCTCAATAGGGAGATTGAGTTTGTGATCGATCTTGTTTCAAACACTGATCCTATTTCCATACCTTCTTTATAGAATGACTCCAGGTAAGTTGAAGGAGCAATTGAAATATCCTTTTAAATAGGGTTTTTTCCGCCTTAGTGTTTCTTCATTGGTGATTCTATTCTTTTTCGCATGGGGGAGGGGGTATTTCTTTTGGGTGTATATAGGTTGTCGGTGGGTGAATAAGGAATTTAGGGTGACTTTCTTGTGGGGAGAACCATAAATGTATATTTTACATAAGGTACTCTATTAGTAGCACATGATGGTTGATAAACACTAAGTTTGAATCTTAGATGTTGATTTTGATAAAAGAAGTATGTTAGTTCAGGGATAGCAATATGAGATTTATGGAGGTAGATTAATAGGCTAGTGGTGTGTACAAAATAGGTGAGATTGATGACTTGGAAGATATAAAAGTGGGGAAAGTAGTGATAGATAGGCTGTAGGTCCAGGTTTAACTAATGGATTGGGGGCTAAGTCATTCAATGGATTAGGGCTTAGAGTTTGTGAGACTATACTGAACTCTAGGTAGCATCTGGATACATGAGGTTTTAAATATAAGAGAGCTAAGTTTCCTTAGTGCATGTTGGTAGTGATGACCCTTAGGGTGGAGTGTTGTGATTATAGGTATGATACGATGAAAATCAAGGGCTAATCTTTAATTTCTCCTAGTGGTAGACTTTAAGGGAATGTCAGGGTGCATTTACTCATGCTTTAGCGATTCTCTCCAATTTTAAGTAAGAGGACATTCTACTAATACTACACATATTCTAATAGTGGTTATGCCTAAGGTCTATATTCTACATGTCATACATGTCCACATTCTAACCCTGGACTAAAGGCAATAAGAGTTCTCAAAAAATAATTTGAGCTTCCAAGTATTCAATCTGTATCTCATGATACTCATGATTCATATATTCATGTCTCATGCCATTTCTGGTTCCAAGAAATAGTAGTTCCTTAAATATGAATCTTGGCTCTATGATACATGTCATATGATTTATGCAGTTGTGTTTCTTTCGATACCTAGTCCTAAGGACTCATGATATGGTGTGTTTATGTCGAGATGATCCTTTATTTATAACCTAGGTAGCAGATATGGAATACCTTATGTCTTATTTTACTGGTCTTGCCTGGAGTAGCGTAGGTAGTTCTTGTGCTTTTGTTCCTCACCGACCCTGTTATGTTAGGCTTATAGTGGTTGTAGAAGCATAGTAATGTTTTGGACGAGGGAGTATATATCCTTGGCTGTCAAATTTTTGGGTGACTGCTAGCACTAAGGTTATAATAGTAACTAGAAGAATAAGATGAACTTTTCCCTATGAAATTATTAAGGAGGGGAGCTATGATGAAAAATCTTTGTGATAGTGATTGAAGTTTGTAGCTTTTAGGTGGGACATTCGTAAAGCAGTGGTAGGAGGTAGGCTTGAATATTGGGAGATGATAAATACCTAACCATTGTGTTATGCATCTATAGCTTCTTGATTAAGACCTAAGATTTCTTGGTTATAGTAATATATGGGGTGGTGTAAAGTATAGGGTCCCACAGATTCTACTAGAATGTTTAACTCCCAGTTGGTCCTTAGCATGGAATGGGTATGCAGTTATACTTAGTCCCTCGTAGTTATGTGTTCATAGGGAGGGAGTTGGAAATTTTGAATGGGGAGGTATTTTCTTCATGGTTTAAAGCTTGGTGGAAAGTGTAGACGTATTTAAGGGATTTTAGATGCATTGTTTAGGGTGGAAGGAGCTCTGTGGGGAGCAGGAGGGGAAATGGAGTCCGACTACCCATTTTTGGATCTTCATTCCAGATAATCATGCTCAGAGTATGTTTGTGTTCTTCATCACATCCTTGCTTTCTAAATTAGTTAAAGGTCAGAGTAGGTATGTTTGGGGATTTATTCGTACTTTTCAATACCTCATTCCATTATTTGAGGACGAATAATCCAAGCGGGGAGAACTAAAACATCGTAAGTTTTGACCCTTAGAAATTTCGTAGTTTGAACTCTCTGGTCATTATACGACTTGAGCTTACTAGAGGTATGATGTGGGTAAGGTTTAGGGGTCTTGGTCGTATATTATTCAGTGTGGTTTTGGTTCTTTTCTATCTAATGTATAAGTGGACATCATACTAGTCGTATGATGATGGTATGAGATAGGTTATGGGTATTATTTTCAGTGTGTCAATCCCTTAGTAGGCTGCCTATGGTATGATTTAGGGGTACTAATTGTATTTTATGGATACTAGTTGGCCCTTGTTGTTATATTTTGGATTGTGTTGGAGTTCAATTTGATGGCTAGGGTATGAGTGAACTGTACCACTCGTATGTTTTGGGTACTATTTGGTAGGTCTAGTCACACCTTCCTACGCAATTTTTTTTGTAGTTTTTAAGTTGAGGGTTTATGTGCTAGCCTTCTGTTAGCACATTTAAGACTTTTAACTTAAAATAATTGTAAGTTCTTAAGTAACTATTGTTGTATTTGATTATATTTTATGTGCTATTGTAGGGAAATAGAGATGCATGGAAACCTATGATAACTATGTCAAGAAGGACAAGTTTAGATTGAAACAAATAGAAAAATGTTAGTTAATGACTTGTTTGATAACTTATCAACCATCTGATAAGTTATCATAGCTGGCCATCACCCATAAGCAGAGATCAAGAATTTTGAAGCATTTCTGATGACTTGATCTGATAAGTTATCAAATATGTGATAGGCTATCAGACTAGGTTGTCACTTGTAGATAACATATAAGAATCTAAAGAAATTTATGACGACTTGAGCTGATAAGTTAACAACTATGTGATAAGCCATTAGACATGGGCATCAGTTAAAGGGCAAAAATATGGATTTTAAATTCCAAATTTTCTTTAAGTTACAGATATAAATAATAGCTTTTAGGGTTTCATTCATTATCTTAGACTTATTAAAATTACTAGTTTACATCTTTTTGGGTCTCTAAATTTTGAATTCAATTTTTGAATCTTTGATTTAGCTTTGGGAAATTGTTCTTGAACTTGGAAGAGAATCAACTTTTGATTACATCATTTGTTAGTCAAATGTTGTTATCTCTTTCTATTTCATATGGAACTAAACCCACAACTAGAGTTGTGGGATCTATGATTATTCCTATATTGATTTAATAGTTGGATAAGATTCGAGTTGTAGTGGGAACATCTTGATAATTCCTTTGTAATGAATGTTTTCTATTGGTTGCAAACAATAGATATAACCTTATGTTGGTTTGCTAGAACTAAGAAATCAACGAAAGGTAGTGAATTATCAATGAGGATTTGGGAAGGTTAGTTTTCCATCTAATGATTAATGTTGTAACAAGATTAATCAACTCGAGATAAAATCAGTGTGAATATAAGGTTTTCCTAAGTTTGAGAGAATTAAGGAACTCAACATCTAGGTAGGTTGAGAAATACTTAGATGGGCTGTCGATAATGATAATTTGGTGTTCTCCACAAGTCGCGAGAATCCAATGCTATAACTATTATTTAATGAGGATGAATAATCATATTGATCACAACTCTAGTTTCTCTATATCATTTCTTTGAAATATTGAAATTTTAGTTTTGAGTATCTAAAGCAAGTTGAAACGTTAACAATTATTTGATTGATAAAAACCCCAATTAAAGGAAATCATTATTTGTTAGTCGTTTAATCACAAATAGACTTGATTAACACCATATTCCCAGTGGGATTTGACCCCAACCTAGTTGGGTATATATTTGGCAACGATCGCTTACTTTCTCGTAAGAGGTGTAATTTAGGCGTATCAAATTTTTGCGTTGTTGCCGGGGAATACAATTATGAATTGAGTATATCTGTGATAATTGACTCTTAGTTAAGTACCCTGGGTTTACTTTTATTTGTTTTTTTTGATATTTGCAAGCTATTTGGTTGTATATTCCACGAACCAGAAGTTCAAGAAAACCATTATTACCCCTCAACCCTAAACCTCATCTTACTGGGAGAATGGCAGACCAACAAGAAGCCAAAAGATTAGCTGCTTTGGATAATGCCCAATTAAAACATCAAAATGCAGATAACCTAGGTCTGGTCCCTATTCCAGATGATGAGGACCTGGGGGATGATGATTTGATTGATCCACCCATAAAAGATATGCAGAGGGTGTAGCTACTTCTATGAACAGAAATCGCCAATTTAGAGGGAGACCAGAACGCCAAGTTATGTAGTTTGATCTTGACGCGGATGAGGATGAGATTGATGGAGCAGGTGCTACTGGAGCCATTATTCCTCCACCTCTGGTACCTGGAGCTAAGTTCAATATTACAAGCACCATCGTTCAGTTACTTTTTCTTAAAGGGCTATTTGGTGGACTTACGAGTGATGATCCAAATATGCATCTAGTGAACTTCATCACTATTTGCAAATATTTTGATAATCTGGGAGTAGGGAAGAATGCAATCCGTCTACATTTATTCTGATTATCTCTGTCTGGGGAGGCAACACAATGGCGAATGGGTTGGCTCCTGATTTTATAACAAACTGGAGGCAGTTGAAAAGAACTTTTCTAGAAAGGTTCTTTCCACTATCTAGGATGTTACAGTTGAGGGATGAGATAAGTAACTTTAGGCAGCTTCCGACCGAAGCTCTTCATGAGGCTTGGGAGAGATTCAATACAAAGTTGATGCAATGTCCCAACCACAAAATGACTGATGTACATCTGATGGAGACTTTGTATAGAGCTCTAAATTTTATGACAAAGTTGACGATGGATAATGCTGCAGGTGGAGCATTTATGGACCTTACTTCTCCTGAAGACTCAAAAATGCTTGATAGAATTACTAAAAAAAGTAGTGCTTGGTATACCAGAGATTCGGGGTCAGCAAGATCCATTGTGTCTAGTGGTATGACAGCTGAACAATGCAAGAGAGAGGAAGAGCAAAAACAAGATATGGTCCATTTAAAAAACAGATGGATTTTCTTACAAAGAACCTACCTTTTAACATAGAGAAGGTTAAAGTTGTTGGGTCATACAATAAGGGAGATGAACTAGACACTGCAGAAGAGGCATAACTAGGGGGGTTTCTGGGAAGGTAGAGGAAACCAAGATTGGAACTAACAAGGAAATTAGAAGAACAAAAGTGATAGGAGTGGGTTGTATGTGCCTCTTAAAAATCATGATACTGCTGCTACTAGTTCACATAAGATGACTATGGAGGACATGATGGCGAAGTTGTTGAAAGGGGTGGATTCAACTAATATAGAAGTGATAGAATTGAAGAGTGACTTATCATTTATGAGTTATCTAGTCAACTCACATTCGATGTCCATCAAGCTACTTGAATAGCAGATGATCTAATTATCTGCAGTAGTTAACCAAGGAAAGAAAAGGACTCTACCAAGTAATACAGTTCAGAACTCAAGGACTAATGGGTCGTGCATGGAAATTACTAATAGGAGTGGTAAGATATTCTCTAGTCCATGTCTGAGAGCATCCTCTCATATTAATAAGGTCAAAATAGATGGGGAGATGATTAATGAACATCCAGTGGTGCCTGTGGAGTTGGGAGGTTAAAAAAAAGAGTTCAAAAGTAGAACAACCACCTTAACCAAAGTATGTTAGTGATGTGGAGCAAGGCAAAAGAAAGGAGCCAGAGGTTTCTCCAGTTAGAATCCTATGGCCACCACCCCCATTTCTACAATGATTAAAGAAGAAAGAAAATGAGGACAAGTTTAACAAATTCACGGATATGTTGAAGCAGTTGATAGTGAATGTGCCCTTAGTTGAGGCACTGGAATAGATGCCTGGATATGCTAAATTTATGAAAGACCTATTGACAAAGAAAGGGACTGTGAGTGGTAAAATGGTAGACAATCTTCATCATTGTAGCACTATTGTTGCAAGATCTATTATGCAGAAGAAAGCTGATCCAGGAGCATTTACTATCCTATGGACTATTGGATCTCTAAACTTTGAGGGCCCTATGTGATCTTGATGCAAGCATAAATCTTATTTCATTGATGGTTTTCAAGAAACTGGTTTAGGAGATCCTACACCCACTAATATGCAACTTCTAATGGCAGATAGATCAGTGAAAAGGACAATTGAATTCTACATAATGTACTTATAAAGGTGGCTGATTTTATATTTACTGCTTTGTTATTTTTTATTGTGAAGTATATTTCAAAGTATAGATAATTTTGGGCAGATCATTCTTAGCAACTGCGAGAGTGTTAGTTGACATGGAGCTGAATGAGCTAAAATTTAGGCTTAATGAGAAAATACTTAGTTTTGAAGTGTGTAAATCCATGAAACAACAATAGGAGATCAGTGTCTTCTTGATTGTTGATGTATGCTACAAAGATGAGAGAGATGTGTTAGTTAAGGATAAGTCTATTGTGGAGACCTTAGCTGGTGTGGTTGAACTTAAAAGCAAGGATGTGAGTTCCTTCAAAGTGGCTAAACTAGGAATAAAGCATTTTCTTGATCCAATAAGTGAAGTCAAGAAGTATTAACCAGGTTTGACAAATTCTGAATAGTCATGATGACCAAGTCATGCCGCGATGTTAAATCAGATGGATATGCATCTATATGCGACTATTGTGAATATTTTTATGGCATTAATATTAGGGACACAATAATCATTGCTAATAATTGCATAAATTGGATAGGTAACAGCTTGTGATGTACCTTTGTGCCAAGTGTGTGTGAGATATTACAAAGTTTTCTCTATGCATTAAATCTAGAACATGCCCAGTTAGTCTTATTGAGGTTGTAGGATAGTGGTTAGGAAAGAATCATAGGGCATTTTTTATATTAGTCCACTTTTAGCCTAAATAGCCTTCCATGTGTGAATAATGCCCCTTGATCTTGATTTTACGCTTGTATGCCTTTTTTTCTTGTTAAACCTATCAGCTTCCCACTTGTATCACAATGAACTTGTTTTGGCCCTAGTCATCCTTGGACATTATGCACTTTGACTTAGGATAATAGACTAAGTTAAGGGTGACTATCTTAGGGGTACGTGATTTAAAATAAGTATGAAGATGGGTAAAATAAGAGAAAAGAATGCAAGGCTGGGTATGGTAGAAAATGAATAAGAAAAGAAAAGTTGTGAAAAAGAGAAATGAAAGACAAAAAGACTGCACCCAACCTGAATATGCATTAATAAAGAGAGGGGAGAAATAAGGTTAAAAAATGGTTAATAGACCCCAAAATTTAGTGTAGTGCCAAGAAGGCCTAGTCACTTAAAATATCATTACGTATCATACCATCCCCAAGCCTGCGTTAAAAGAGGAAGAAAAGTCCTATAAGTGATCCTAACTTAACTGTCTAAAAGCTTAGGTAATTAAAATAAGGGAAATCTTATGGTATTTGATAGACATTGAATAGAACTTCTTTATGAGAGTGAGTGTCTCTTGACCGTCCTCACATTGACATGCTTGATTTCATATATGAGTGAGGAGGGACTTCTTTATTGTAAGGGCACATGGGTTGTATTGCTAGCTGCTTACTTATTTGGGTAGTGTAACTTGTACATATGCATGTCTATTTGTTACTAATGTGATGCGATCGCTTGATTCCGTTATGTCACATTGTTGATCTTTATTAATATACACAGTTGGGCATAAAGTGATTGAACTTGGAGAGGGTAATGTGTTTTAAGCTAAAATTGATGATTGACTGTCATAGGTAGCTTATGTTTCTCTTGGTTAATCATCGTAGTACGGTATTATGTAGTTGCTTGAGGACAAGCAATTGTTTTTAAGTTGCGGGTGTTGATGTGCTAGCCTTCTGTTAGCACACTTAAGACTTTTAGCTAGAAATATTTGTAAGTTCTTAAGTAACTATTGTTGTTCTTAATTATATTTCATATGATATTACAGGGAAATAAAGATGCATGGATACCTATAATAACTACGTCAAGAAGGACAAGTTTTGATTGAAACGGATAGAAAAATATTAGTTGATGACTTTTCTGATTACTTATCAACCATATGATAAGTTATCACAGCTGGCCATCACCCATAAGCAGAGAGCAAGAAATATGAAGCATTTCTGGTGACTTGATCTAATAAGTTATCAGAAATGTTATAAGCTATAAGACTAGGTCGTCACCTATGGGCATCATATAAGAATCTAAAGAAATTTTTGACGACTTGAGCTGATAAGTTATCAACTATGTGATAAGCCATTAGACATGGGTATCAGCTAAGGGGCAAAAATATGGATTTTAAATTCCAATTTTCGTAAAGTTATCGATATAAATAACAGCTTTTAGGGTTTCATTCATTATCTTAGACTTATTCCAAAGACCAGTTTACATCTTTTTTGGGACTCTAAATTTTGAATTCAATTTTTTGATCTTTGATTTAGTTTTGGGAAATTCTTCTTGAACTTTAAAGAGAATCAACCTTTGATTATATATTTTGTAAGTTTAATTGCTTTGAATTATGGATTCAATTTTTGTTATCTCTTTCTATATCATGTGGAACTAAACCCATAACTAGAGTTGTGGGATCTATGATTATTCCCTATAATGATTTAATAGTTGGATAAGATTTGAGTGTTTGTGGGAACATTTTGATAATTCCTTTGCAATAAATGTTTTCTATTGGTAGCAAACAATAGAAATAGCCTTATGTTGGTTTGTTCAAACTGAGAAATAAACCAAAGGTAGTTAATAATCAACGGGGATTTGAGAAGGTTAATTTTCCATCTAATGATTAATGTTGTACCAAGATTAATCAACTCGAGATAAAATCAGTATGAATAGAAGATTTTTCTAAGTTTAAGAGAATTAGGGAATTCAACATCTAGGTACGTTGAGAAATACTTAGATGGGCTGTCGATAATGATAATTTGGTGTTTTCTATAAGTCATCAGAATCCAATGCTATAACGATCATTGAATGAGGATTAATAATCATATTGATTACAACTTTAGTTTCTCTATATCATTGATTTGAAATACTAAAATTTTAGCTTTGGGTTATCTATTTGACAAAAACCGCTTACTCTCTCATAAGAGAGGTGTAATTTTGGCATATCAAGTGTATTCCAGAAATTTCCCACCATAAAAACTTAAGTTCCCGCATATTATATCATAATGTAGCCTCTCATAACTCAATTGGAAAGATAAAAACACTCCCAAAACTCTCTCTAAATGCTCTCAAGAAGATTGGGCTAGGGTTTCTTCAAGGTGATCATCTAGAGTATTAAGGGTTAAGATTTCTCAATGAATCTTAATAAATAATGCGTGTTACTCCTCCCTCATTGTTAGTTCAAACTGAAATCATGTTTGTATAGATGGTTTTTATGATTTTATTGGTGTATTGTTTGGGTTTTGAAATATGTGTTGGGGGTTTTAGTTATAAATGGTTGGTTAATGATTTTCCATGGTTTACTTAGGATTTTTCATGTTATATTTATGGTATGGACTTATGATTGCATGGAAATTGTCAATTGGTACTTGGTTTTGGTTTTGGAAACTATATGCCCTCAACATGTTTGTTAAAATGCCTATGAGAATTGTTTTGTCACATAGTTTGACTTTCATTGAAACTTTGCATTGCATAATATGGTAATGGAACCCAAATTGGTTTGGTTGATTTAAAATGAATAGAAATAGGGGTACAATGGAATACCCAATTGATTGTTTCGGAATAGAAATTGGTAATAAACTCAACCCACTTGCATAGTTGATTTTGGGTTATGCACTACTACTTTGTTTGGTTTGTTTCTTGAAACTGATGCATGGAATAAATGGTTAACTACTTAAGTATGGTTTTGAAAACTTTGTGGGTTACACGGGAATCCCCCAAGTGGTCTTGTAATGAAATATTTGTGGGGTACATGGGAATCCCCCAAGTGATTTAATAATGAATTCTGTGGGGTACATGGGAATCCCCTATGTGTTGGCTAGTGTTATTTCTTGCAAGCTGTAGTTATTATGATGATACCACTAATTAATGCCTAAATAATTTACTATGGAAATTAATGGGTTGGTTGTGTGTAAAATTTTTTACTAGGAAATGATGGTGGGTTGTGATATCTAGTCGTGATGGTGTGAGTCTGAAAGGTTGATACTGGAAACTCATGTTTGTCGACATGAGTATTGGCCTTGATGACCACGTACTTGTGAGGTACAAGGGAATCCCCAAAGTATATACAAATATATATGTATTATGGAGGGTAAAGGGTAAATGGGAATCCCCAGCCCCTATGATATCTTCGGTTGGTTAGGTTACACGCATGGGGCCTCGTCCATCGGGTAAAACTGGATCCATATAGCCCATGGGTGTATTATGACAGCAACCTCAAATAACCCTGATTAAAGGTTTTAAAATGCGTACTAGAATGAATTCCCTTTCCTGGAATGGAATATACACATGGATGGATGTGACTGCATATGGTTATTTACTATGGTCTAACATATTGGCATTATTTTATACTTACTCTTGCTAAAAACTATAGCAGAGATATTTATGAATGTCTTTAAGGTGGACTTGATTTTACCTAAGATAATGAGAAGTGAACTCATAGCTATTTATGCATTGGAAAGATCATTTCTTATTTTATGCCAAAGCACCTTATAAAGCACAAACTGAAACAGGTGAAATCAAAGGGTAGTAATTGAATCCTACTGTAGGTAAATGCAAAGAAATGATCAAAAGAGATGTATTTGCTAGAGAATTGGGTATTTCGATCGTAATGCATTACTGCTTAATGGGGGGATTCACCACAAATACTAGTGGCTGTGATGTTGGACTCTCAGGCCAATCAGAAGAGGGAGATTTTCAAGTATCTAGGGTCTATGATTCAGGGAAATGGTGAGATTGGCGAGGATTTCACACATCATATTGTGGAAGGATTGTTGAAATTGAGGCTTTCTTTGGGAGTTCTATGTGTTTACAAGTTAAGAACTCCCACATCCAAAACTTGAAGGTGGCAGAGATAATAATGTTGCGATAGATGTGTGGGCATACCCGGAAAGATAGGGTAAGGAATGAGATTATTTAGGAGAAGGTGGGAGTTGCCTCAGTTGAGGACAAAATAAGAAAATTAAGGTTACGTTGGGCTGGGAACGTGCTGAGGAGGGGTTCCAATGCCCCTATGTGGAGGTGTGAGACACTGGATATGGATGGTTTTAGTTAGGTAGAGGTAGACCAAAGAAATATTAGAGGGAAGTGATTAGGAATGATACAGAGCAATTGCAGCTAATGGAGGACATGACCCTTGATAGAAAGATGCGAAGGACGTGGATTAGGGTGGAGGGTTAGGGGTGGGAGTGCGTCGGTAATAGTAGGGGTGCGCTCCTCTACGTCTGGAGTTTCTTATGTGTGGCTAGCAGTGTTAGTTTATTTGGCTTACCATACTAGTTTATATGCAATTATATTTTATGTTTGCTATACTATTAGTTTGTCTTGCATACCATACTAGTTATATGCACTTATCTTTGTGTTTGTTATATTGTTATCGGTCCTAACCCGGGGGTCTATCGGAAACTACCTCTCTACTTCTCCTGAGGTAGTAGTATGGTATGCGTACACTCTACCCTCCCCAAAACCCAATAGATGGGAATACACTTGGTATGTTGTTGTTGTTGTCCTGAGTTCATGCTAGAGTTCACCCGCTAACCCATCTTCGGGCACTGTATCCCCACATGATCCAGGAATCAGCCATACTATCATATTTCCTTCTCAGTGACTTAGTGATCTGGGAATAGCTTGAGTCTGACTGATGTTGTGATCTTCCATTCTTTAGAAGTCCCATTTCACGTTATGGTTTATCTTATGCCTATATCATTCCTTTGAAATTGGTTTTTGATTATGGTCGAGGGCATGTAATGACAAGGTATTCTTAGGCATTGTTTAGAGGCTTTGTGTGGACAACTGTGGACTTTGGTATATTATGGTCGTTTGGATTAGTTTGGTAAGTAGGACTTGGGTGGGTTTGCCTTGGTTTTAGACTTATCCCAAAGTCCTTGAAATTTTAATACTCTATCGTTTTATATGTTCGGAATTCATCTGACATGGGTTGTATATTGGTTGGTTGGATTGGGTATTAGGGGTGGTCTCTAATCTTGGTTGGACTTCAGACATCTGATTCAACTAGGCCCTGGTTTGGGTCATGTCACACACCACCATCCTCATAGTCCAAGAAAAGAACTCCAAGGTTAGCCAAATGGTGAATATCCTTTACCAATTCCTTCTTATCCTCATCCACATGATCTAAACTCCCCATGGAAAACCTGCTAAGGGCATCAACAACTACATTTGCTTTACTTGGATGATAGTGAAGACTCATATCATAGTCCTTTAGAATATCAAGCCACCTCCATTGCCTGAGATTAAGATTTTTTGAATGAACATGTACTGCTGGCTCTTATGATCAGAAAAGATATCAATATAGACCCCATACAAAAGTGATGCCATATTTTCAACGAACACCACAACCAATAGCTCCAACACCTTCAACTGTCTGGAGGCATAAGTAACCACCTTGCCATGCTGCATCAACATACAACCCACACCAATGTAGGACACATTCGAATAGATGACCAAAACCCTTGGTACCCTCAGGTAGAGTCAAGATCAGAGCTGAATTCAACTTATCTTTTATCTTCTCAAAGCTACCCTCGCAAGCATCAAACCATAAGAACTTTACCTTCTTCTGAGTCAACTTAGTCAACGGGGCAGCTATAGAAGAAAAACACTCCACGAACCTCTTATAAGAACTTGCTAAACCCAAGAAGCTTCAAATATCGATTGGAGTCATGGGTCTAGGTCACTTCTTAACCACAACAAACTTCTAAGGATCTACAATGATCCTCTCACTAGACACAACATGACCCAGAAATGTAACACCATTCAACAACAATTCACATTCAGAGACTTAGCATACAATTGTTGATCTTTTAAGGTCTGCAATATAAAACGGAGGTGATCGGTATGATCCTCCTTACTCTTAGAGTATACCAAAATGTTATCAATGAAGACAATCACAAATAGATCCAGAAACTAAAGGAAGATCCTATTCATCTGATCTATTAAAGTGGTAAGGGCATTGATCAAGCAAAACGACATCACCAAGAACTCAAAATGCCCATAGCAGGTACGGAAAGCTACCTTAGGGATATCCACCTCCCTAATCTTGAACTGGTTACACCCGGACCAAAGATCAATCTTGAAGAAAAACTTAGCACCCTGAAGCTGAAAAAATAAATCATCTATCCACAAAAGAGGTTACTTATTCTTTACCATCACCTCAATTAGCTGCTGGTAATCAATACCCATCCAAAGGGAACCATTCTTCTTACAGACAAATAACACCGATGCACCCCACGATGACATGCTAGGATGGATGAAACCCTTGTCTAAAAGATCCTTCAACTGCTTCTAAAGCTCCTTTAACTCAATCAAAACCATTCTATATAGAGTAATAGATATAGGACGAGTGTACAGAACAAGATTTATCCAAAAATCAATCTCCCAATCAGGAGGAACAACAGGAAGGTCATCAAGGAAGACCTTAGGAAATTCAATCAACGCCGACATAGAATACAAAGAAGGACCCTCCGAGTTAGAATCTTTAACCCCAACTAGATGATAGAGACACCCCTTGGACATCAATCTCCAAGCTCTAAGATATGATATGAACCTCCACTTAGGATCTAAGGAACCACCCTCCCACTTACTAACCAGCTCATTTGGGAATTTAAACATGACCTTATGGGTCCGACAATCTAAAGAAGCATAGTACAAATGCAGCCAATCTATTTCAAATATGACATCAAAATCAACTATGTCTAATTCAAACAGATCTACCAAAGTTAACCAACCACCAAAAAATACCACATAACCCCTATAGACTCTTCTAGAAACCATAAAGTTACGTACCAAGGTATACATAGAAAAAGGGTCCGAAATACACTCGGGATAAAAACCAAAATGCACATTCATGAATGGGGTCACATAAGAAATCGTAGATCCTGAATCAAGTAAATAGTACATATCATGGGAAAAGAGTTTCAACATACCAGTAATGGCATTAGGAGATGTGTTAGAGTCCTGATGAGAAGCATGATTTTATAAACGATTTTGGCTAGTGCTGGTACCAAAAGAAGAAGAAGCACCCTTTGGTGAAGAAGCAAATGATTAGGAAACAGGAACCTTATTGGCCGCAAAATCATCCCTAGAAGGACAATCAAACTGCATATGGCAAATTTGACCATAATTAAAACATTAATTTCTCCCCTTCTCACATTATCCATGGCGCGGCTAATCATAAAATCTACAAAAATTATATGATGGAGCGGACTGAACCCTACCATCCTATGATTGGTCACCCTATGCCTTATACCCTCAACTATGTTTAGTGAAATAATCAGCCGACGGTTTTTGGGTAATTAGTACTAGTCGGAGAGAAAGAACCTGAACTCCCCCACTTCTTCTTAGGCCACTTACACCCATCTCTACTACTTTGCTACTAGCCACCTCCCTAGTCAGAAAATATAAATTCCTTACTCTATCTCGCACGAATCTCTTTCTTCTTCTTTTTTCCTTCCTCAACTTGTTACATATAAACTACAAGCAAAGAAATATCCAAATCTTTATTAAAAAGGCATCCTTACTCTCTAAAATCAACTCAAGGGAAAGCCCAGAAGCAAACTTTTGCATTTTATCTCTCATGATAGACACCAACTTAGGAGAATACCTAGAAAATTGATAGAACTTCAAGGAATACTACTTGACCGTTAATCTACCTTGTCTCAAATGCACAAATCCCTTAATTTTTGCCTCCCTCAACTCCTAAGGAAATAAGCGATACAAGAAGTTACTAGAAAAGTCATCCCATAATGCAGAGTCAGAATCTCTTCCTCTTGACTGATCCCACTCTTCATACCACTGGTACACCACATCCTTCAGTTGGTGGACAGTAAACTCCACATCTTCAACATCTGAAGAATTCATAATCTAGATGATCTTCTCCATCTTATCAATAAAAGCTTGAGAGTCCTCCTAAACCTTAATACCAATTAACATAGTAGGATTCAACCACATAAACTGGCCAACCCTTGTAGACTCATAAGATGGATTAATAGAAGCACCACACTCGACCTATGAAGCTACCAACTGTGCCAACATATGAATAGACTAATGAAACTCAACATTCATCACATATTTTAGACTCTATAACTGGAAGTAAGACAACAAGAAAGGAAAACATTCCTAAATGCCTCATATCCTCTCTCTTATAAGTGTGGCATACTACACACCCATAAAAGAGACTCTACTCAACGCAGCTTTGTGGACACCCAATTGACCATAACCCTAGGGTTATGATACCAACTATGTCATGACCCAAACCAGGTCTAGGCCATGATGGGTATCTCAAATCCCTACGTGGACTAAATATCACCCCTTTACCAAACCTAGTCAGCTCACAACTGTAAGTGTTGGATGAATTCCGAACATACAGCAAGATAGTGTAAAACTAAGAATAACATTTATTCATGAAATGTCTAAGCCAATCACTGGTAATCAGACAACCGTCCATCACCGAGAAAACCTATTAAAATAGCTCACCTAAGTCCACTGTAATCTAACAAAGCCTTTATAAATCTAAAGTTAATAAAATGTTGAAATATACCCCCGATAGTATCCAAAACAAAGTCTAAAGAAGGTCTGATATATAGAATATAAAGACCATGAAATAAATCCTATCGGAGTATGAAACCTCACAACTTTAATGTTCACTCACGAACCACTCGAACATCTAATCACTGAGCAGGAAAAGTCAAAGTTCTGGCACTTACATTGCATGGGGATACAATGTTTGGAGATGATTAGTGGTTGGAGATATAGCATGTAACTCATTGATAGAGAAATAAAATAATGCCATTAAAACCAAATCAAATCATCATAGGTAATCACATACATACATATACATATATCATGCCAGGATAGGAGTCGGGTTTAGTATGCATTTTAAAAACTTAACCTAGGTTGTGTAGTGTAACCGTCGTATAACAAGGCACCCACGGGCTACATGGGCTCAGCTCTCCCCTAGCTGGAAGGGCCTCAGTGTGTTTAGCTGCACAAACTAGAGAATATTCATATCCATATATGCCTTTAGGGAAACTCAAACCTTGCGGCATAATTAAGGTGACTTACGCACCAATGTATAAAATATGGGGGACTCGAATCTCCAATTCATATATTCATTCGGGAGAGTCAAACTTCCCAGTCATATAGACACCCGCACCGACTAGCGGAGTTTCCAATGTTAATCCTTTGGACTCTACTTTCACTTCCTTGCAAAGTATTCATTACACATACAGAAAACCATTAATTCAATTACTTACCAAAGGCATCCTATTTGTATCATCATTCCAACCCCACTTGTAAGTGTACAATATGCCATAACCATTATTGATCAACTTTGGGACTCAAACCCGTTGTCTAAACAAAGACATCAATTCAATTCAATCTTTTAGGGACTGGAACCCATATAGCCTACCAATTTTATGAGTCAAGTAAACATATGACTGACAAGACCATGATAAAGATATTTACCAATAATTAACATTCATAGGTCAATGCCTTAGTTCAAATCATAATTCATATGTGACAAGATTTTTCTTATTAACACTTTCACAAATAGGTTGAGGGCATACAATAATCAAACCATTATTAAAGCCAAAAACGTTTAAGTTAGGGTTAACCATGACCCTGTAGTTTAAATCACAATTACCAAGCAACCACATGTGTAAAACCATTATCAAAATATGTATAATCATAATTTAAGACATGAGAAAACAATACTCAATATTATGCATTCAAACCCTCAACCATGGTTTTCAAAACCACTATTAATGAATTATGAACAATGTTTAAAACACATGATTTTTTTAAGCTAACAATGAAGGAAGAGTCACATGCTAGAGTTATGAAGATTCACGGAGAGATTTTGATCCTTAAGCTTGTAGATGATCACCTCGAAGAAACCCTAGTGTAATCTTCTTGAGAGGTTTTAGAGAGAGTTTAGAGAGTATTTTTAATCTTCTAAAGTGTATAATGAATGCCCAATAAGTGTTATAGAATGTGGGGTCTTAAGGGCTTATGGTGGGAAATGTCCAAACTACCCTCAGCTTAAAAGTTATGGAAAACTCATCGGTGGGTACGAGCGGACCCTCCAACTCATACTAAATCAAACGAGTGGTACCCTCAAACTATTACCAAAATAGAAGGTTGGACACAACATTCTAGCCAACATATGACTCCCTTTCCTAACTCATCACAATACCGTATGACTAGTACCCTTAAGTCATATACAAGGCAGATCACCAAGGGCTACACATTGGAAAACATACGATTGGACTCAACCCTCTTGTTACATCAATGTATGACTCATAAGGAGATTATCGTACCAAGGAAAGATCTTGGTCAATTAATATAATGACCATCATACGACTAGGGTCCCTAGACCTGTCACCACACCACACCATATAACTTATGGTGTGAGTCGTATGATAAATAGAAGGTTTAAGACAATGATTTTGCCAGGGCCAAAGTTGTGGGTGTTTTGATATCCCTATCGAGTGTTGCTCGATTCAATGCTATATCATGTCTAGCCTATTTCTCAGTACCTTAGGCTAGTGTTAACCTTGTATTTTGTTTGGCTAACAGTCGATTAGTAGTTTTCTCAGCTGTGTCATGAACACCAGTCAATGGTGGATGATTCAATGTATTTGGATCATCTTGAAGCCCCTCGTTCTAGGCTCCATGCTCATACTCTTTTATCTTGTGATTCTATTGTAAGGTCCATCAAGATTAAGATCAAAAGGAATCAATGATCTTCTTGAATCCTAGTGCAGGGCATACACCAGGCTATACCCTAAAAAGTAGTAGAAAACCAAAGACCAACAGTTTCAATCAATAAATCTATAGCTATATTTCCTGACAATGGTGCAAAAATTTAATGTCACCCAAATTACACTTCCTAAAAGTATAACATGGTCACTTGTCAAAAAATATAACGTATAAAGGTTGGGGTCAAGACCACAAGGAATATAGGATGAAAATCAGTTAGAAGATCATTGATGTAGATGGAAAATGTAAAAAGTAAAGGGGTATTTTTGTAAGAACAGTAGTAATAGTAACAATTGTTGGTCAATTGTGTTGTTATCAGTATGAGATGATCACTAGGATTGTGTTACATTACTAACCCTTGTCCTTGATCCTAAATTAGCTATCTCATCCTGGTTTCAAGTTAAATAGATTAAGGTTGGTAGATTCAAATTAATTTTGCAATTTTCTTTTCCTATGAATAGTAGTAATAATAATTGCTAGACAATAGGGTTGTTATCAGTATGAGATGATCACTAGGATTGTGTTCCCCCTGGCTTCTTAACTCCATAGACTTATCATGATCATCAAATTATCTTAGTGTCTTATATGCAGAATCCAACAAGTTATGTATCACCTAACCATATCTTGTCCTTGATTTGGGTGAATTTTAGTCATCTCCTCTAAGTCTCAATGTGTTGTACTACTAACCCTTGTCCTGGATCCCAGATTAACTATCTCCTTTCTATCTCAAGTGAATTAGAGAAGATTGGTAGCTTCATATTATTATTGTGATCTTTGTTTTCTAATCTCAACCTCTCTCTCAAGTTAATATCAAATACAGAAAGATTCCAAACATTTGCAACCATTAAGAAATCAATCAAAGAAAAGAAAACCACAATACATACAAGAACCCCAATCAAGAATGACTTTGCATGTTATCTACTTTGTTTATCCATAAGGGTTCCCACAACCCTATTTATGGGGTTTAGCTTATCATGATCATGAGAGAGCATATAATTCATAATTTAAAGAATATGAATGATCTCACAAACAATTAAGAATGAAAACCAAAATCTCAACTTTATATCAAACCCTAAAAACCAAGAACAAGAATTCCAAGATCAAAAGTGTCTCAAAACTCAAAATAATTTAAGAAGTAAAAGTACATAAAATATTAATGAAACATCCCATGGGTATTTATAGATACATTAGAAAACCTAGAAAACATATCCATAACAATGTAGGAAAATAGAGACGGCTACAACCCGACTTACAGCTCGTAGGTAGTACCTTCAGTCTGTAGGTGGGTTTGTAGGAATCAAAGGGATCTACAACTTTCTGAACTCTTACCTAAGAGAGGTACTAATGGTGCCATAGGTAGTACCTACACCTAATAGGTAGGGCTCGTAGGTGTCAGACTCAGGCTTCAACTCCCAGAAATTAAACTTTGCTACCTTTATGGAATACTTATAGGCCCGTAGGTAGTACCTACGACTCGTAGGTTGGATCCATAGGTATCTTTTCTTTTTCACTTCATCAATATTTTCTCTTTCTCTACTTTGACTCCTATTTTCCTACAAAACCAACGTAAAAACACATCACTTCTAACAAAAAAACCTAAGTACTTGCATAATTTCCTAGTTGTAACTATCAAAAGTGCCATCAAACCATGGTACATCACGAACTATCTCACAAACATAGATACGGGCCATCCTTTAGGACCTGGTGGAAATTTGAATAGAGATAATATAAGCCAGTTTGTTTAATTGGTCAACGATGAATCAAATATGGTCAAAACCATAAGAAGTATGAGGCAACCTACTCAAGAAGTCTATAGAGATCCACTCCTACTTCCACATACGAATGGGTAGTCTTTGAAGCAAACCACCCGATCTTAGATGTTTTACCTTCACCTGCTAACAACCCAAGAAATGCACCAAAAAGTATACTACATTCTTCTTCATACCATCCTACTAGTAATGTTAATTCAAGTCCTGATACATTTTGTCACCCCTTGATGTATAGAATACCTGAACAATATGTCATCTCTAAAATTAGTCTAACCTAACCACTAAATCTCGGTTCATAAAATCACTCTCCAATCCTCTAAAAAAGATGACAACTTAGCCTTCGAACTCAACACCTTATATTTAATCTCTCTAAAACTAACATCATCAAACTAGTAAGCTCAAATTTGCTCGATCATAAAAGATCTAGGATCAATAAAGAATATAGTATGCTTGGGAGTCAAAATATCAAGACTAACCATATGGTTAGCTAAAGATTGAACCTCTAAGGTTAAAGGTCACTAATGGGTCAATATATGAGCTAAAATCCACATACAAGTCATGTTCCAGCTCAAGGAATCTGCAACAATAGTATCTTTGCTCAGATGATAAGAATAGTGAGATCATAATCCTTAAGCAACTCAAGCTAATGTCATTACCTCATATTAAGATCTTACTAACTAATAATGTACTAAAAGTTACAACAATCTGAGAAAATCTCACACAAAACTTCGTACAAGTAATGATGTCGCAACTTCAACATAAACACCACAGATGCTAACTCCAAATCATGGTTAGGGTAATTTCTCTCATGAGGCTTCAACTGACGAGAGGCATAAGCAGTCACTTTACATTCCTATATTAACACCACACACAAGCCAACACCTAAAGCATTATAAAACATCTTAAAACACATACCCTCCTTGGGAAAGGTCAAAACAACAGTCGAAGTCAACAACTTCTTAAGTTGTTAGCCATAGGATTTCTATGATTTTCTTTTGGTACCTCCTTCTCGTCTAATGTTAATTTTTGAGTTAAATTGTAATAAAGAATGATGACGGGACCATTAAGAAGTGTTCAAAATATTTGCGATGTATTTGAGGTCATTATGGGACTTCCAAAATAGTGAGGTTCTATGATAAGAGTGTACCATGCTTTGGACATGCCACGATAAGGGTGAGATAAGCCCATGGAGTGGCGCGATAAAGGCGTGCCACGCCCAAGGGAATAGAAATGCCAATTTTATTTTTTTAACTTTCTTCAAGGAATTTTTGATCTTATCTACAAGCGACTTCCCA
This sequence comes from Capsicum annuum, assembly GCF_002878395.1. Classification (NCBI taxonomy): domain Eukaryota; kingdom Viridiplantae; phylum Streptophyta; class Magnoliopsida; order Solanales; family Solanaceae; genus Capsicum; species Capsicum annuum. The sequence goes on along the minus strand of NC_061120.1, from coordinate 34,816,672 downwards.
ATAAAATATAACACAATTCCCATACTCATAACTCAGATTAAATGACCTCGATTCTCCAAAAACCCTCAAGTACTCAAAAGAAGAGTTTTTCACCAAGATTCAAGCTTCCAAGGTTTCAATTCATGTTCTCCTCAAGAATTTCACTAAGTCTGGGTATGTAGGGTTTAAAAAGGGATAACCTATCAACATTGTGCCCAAAAGCTTTGATTCTATATTGAGTTTAAAAAATTTAATATCTAGGGTTCATTCTCATTTTTTCTTATTCTTGAGATTATGATGTTTCTTCATGAATTGTATATTATTTTGAATGTTATTTTATGCCTATTTACGTTTTTATACACTAAAGTGATCTCAAGCATTGAGTTTTGAGATTTTGATGTGAAGTTTTCATTAGATGTTAAATGATTATACTTTAAGCATAAGTATTCAGTTTACAAGAAGTTCAAGGTTACTATTTTGAGATACAAAAGCATTAAAGCATGATAAAAGTTCTAGTTTTTATATAAGATTTTAGACAAGTTATGAAGTTCACATAACAAACCAAGAATTTGAGATAAAAATAATAGCATATTTTGTTTTCAGACTTATCACCTCATATGCTTATTATAAGGTGAACTTCATAGACATAATAAGGTGAATAGTATTATTTTTTGAAGTAGTATCTAGTATCGAGAGGGAATGTGGGTTTAGCACATCCCATTTCCCATAAACTATGAGCCACTTTAGATTATTATTCGACTTGTCCAAATTAGCATGTATCTTGTCCTAATGGGCATGTCATATATTATTCAGCATGTCTAATCAAATAAGTTTTGGTGATTACCACAGTTAGCCTTTGTACGCTGGAAAAGTGTATTAGGTCCTTTTAATAAGGGTTTTAGACATCGAACTCCATATGTTTATATCAATTATGAGAATCCCTTACAAAAAAAGGATTTCAGAAACTTTCCATAATAACTCATAATTTTTGTTAGATATTATCGTAGCCTTATGAGTTTTTAGCTTTCTGTCTTATTTATAATGAAGATGAGTCTCTTTACACTTAGCATAGATGATTTGTAAATATGTTTAGCTTTAGTATTACTTATTGCATTCACCTCCACTATAATGAACATTTTTATAATTTTCTATATTTCCATTTATTTATGCCTCTCCTCTATAGCTGCCCAAGACATTTATGACTTGCTAGAACTAACAGTTCAGTTATTGAGTAGTTCATTTTGTTTTTAGAGCCATTACCCTTTGTTAAAGTCTTTGCTAGTTACAAATGTGAACCGAGCAAGAACATCAGTCAAAAAACCTCAAATGTAAATTCTAACAGTTCCAACAACTCCAAAATTTTCATTTTAGGCTAGGTGGACCTTTGGTTTGGGTCTCGAGGTACTCAGGTTCATTTTGACCTCTTGGTTGGAAAGTTAAGAAATTGGAAATTGGGTGTGGGACCCATATTTTGTCAAAATGACCTCAGATGAAAATTTCAACTGCACTACTAAGTTTGTAACATCAAATTTAGTGTGGTTATATAGTTTATTTTTGTATACGAGATTCTGTATGAATCTTGAGGGGTTGGCGGAGACTTGAAAAATTCCAAGTCTCAGCTTTGATTTGGCGCACTGTGATCTCAGGTCTTAGATCAAGATCATGATCTAGAAACACCATTAAGTTCCATAATCATAACACTTCAAGTCACGAATGCGACGCCCTTGCTAGTCGGACAGAACCACATCACATAGGTAAATTTTGTGATTGCAACTTCTGAGTCAGAGGTCTTATATAGCGATAGCGACAGTCGTATCGCAATAGCAACTTGTACGAAATTGGTATGCATATAAATACCCTATTTTGTTCTTCAATCATCCTATTTAGAGGTAAACCCTAAATAATAAGATAACTAGGGATTAAAGCTTGTGGGTGATTTTGGAAGCTTGATTAACACTTATTTCTTGATTCTCCATTGGATTTAAGGTAACATTCCTCAAAGTTTATGGTTGATTTTTCCATTTCTTGACCAAAAATCCCAAAAGCTTAAGGGATTGGTTGCCCTAAATTAGATTGGATTCCACTCATTTTTTTGGATAATGATTCCTTGAGTATGTGGGAACGTTGGGTTGGTTTCAAAAATGTGATTTTCATAAATGGGATCCATATGATATTTTGGGTAATTTTTGAACTTAAAACACAATAGTGTAATATGAGTATTATTATTCTTGTATTGATGAGTAGAATATGGTTTTGATAGCTTGGCATCTTGTGGAAGCTTCTCAAAAGGGAAAAGCGATGATTTAGAGGATTTTGTGAGCTTTCTTAGGCGTCTAGGTAGGCTAGCTTTACCACTCATTAGATTGAACTAATTCATAGTATTATTATAATATTATATTGGAATGTTTATGGGTTTTAGGTATTAGTGTGATAAATTGAAATACTTAGGATTAGTTAATCATTTAGGATATATTGGGTATTATGTTGAGCATGTTTAAGCTAGTTAATCATACATTAGGTGAAGTTGACCTTGTAAGCTTATGTTTAAGTCAGAATTTCTTTAGTTACAAAATTAATGAGAAGACTTTCTTTATTACTTGAATTTAGGATGAAACTTACCTAACTTGTCTTTCCTTGGATAAAATTGACTTATTTGCTCTATGTTAGGAGGAATTTCTATCATGCTGCTAGCTATGGCTTGTTTAAAATCTAAAAGTTTATTTATACGTTAGCTTAGTCAGGGGTAGATATTTTATGGAAAATGATTTTAGAGATTTAGAAGTAAGCTCTTCGACCCACCTTAGGCCAAGATTTGTAATAGTTATAAAGATGTAACACCCCAATTTTCAGAAACGGAATGCTACACGGTGCTCATGACCCTGAAGGACCACAAGCTAACCCATGACTGATATCTATACCTGTATACTGTATAATATATCATAAAATGCCAAAATATAAACATGAAAGGCCATAAGGTTTCTAACTGAATAAACGTCTGATAACAAAATGTCTAAAAAAGGTATAACAATACTAAAACAAGTCATAAATACTGAAAATAATAAGATCTAAATATCTAATCTGATATCTAGTCTGAAAGCCTCTAACTGAACTGAATAAGGAGTTGAAGGAACATGTCTCCAACTAACTCCATCTAGCAACTGAATAGTAAATATAGAAATAATTATATCATCCTTGAATGAGAAGGACTCACTGCAAACTCTTAACACTGGAATGCTACTGCTCATCTGGAGCTTGTGCCTCTGAACCTATGGTGTAACATAAGAGAAAGCACCATAGCACAAATACGTCAGTGCGTCTTAATGTACTGAATATACGAGTGAGGTAGGCTAAACACAAAGGGTTATATACATGAACAATGCTAACTAATATGAATGTGAGAATACATACATGCATAAACAACTATAACTGAACTCGTGATGATGCTGCCTACTGAGTCTGAATGTTGACGACATGACTTTACTGTTATTGAGGTACTGAATAGATTATTGACTATTTTTGACAGTTCAAATTATGAAGAAGTAGTTTGAATGACTGTGTCTTACAGTCCTGATACTGAATACTAGTAACATGAGCTATGACAACTGATATAACTAATATAACTGTAATGATCAGACTAACCAATATAACTAATACTGAGCGACTATATCTGATAGTCTAAGTACTGATAGAACTATCTGAGTTTCGTTCTACATGGAGTAACTAAATCTGAGATCAGTCCTGCTAGTGGGTGATCATGAGTATACTGATAATAAGGATGATTGGACTTTATCTGAGATCAGTCCTATCTAGTGGGTGATCTTTAAGTCTATTTATAATAATAAGCATTGACTGTATCTAATAGTACTGAATCTATACTACTAAGCTGAGTTGACTATGTCTGACAGTCCTAATTATGTAACTGAAACTATGGGATGTGTTCATCCAACTGATATACCCCAAGCTAAGATGACTGGGGTCCAATCTTTACCCTAACTAGAAGGGTGTCAGTACTGCACCACCAGTAAAGACATCTACTGTGGAGTAAGTCCTAATCTAGTGGGTGACTCCTGGGATCAGTCCTATACATATAAATGTTCTAATGGGTGACCCCTGAGTATGTCAGTCCTATCTAACGGGTGACATCTCGTACCTATGATGGCAATATAATTTTGGAACTTAGGGATTGCTTGTAGGGATCTCAGTCCTATTCTAGTGGGTGAGCCCTCATTCCTAGGTTCGTTCAGTACTGAATCCTACTCCCATCTGAAAGACACTGAACTAAATAACTTGGCTAAACTAAATAACTTAACAGAACTGATTTTCTGAACTGATACTAATTAACTGAACTGATACTAGTGGTATTTTTTGGCGGAGCTAAAACTGAGTTTACTGGATTTCGATGACGGATAGAATATAATGAGTTCTGAGGATTGATTAAGAGTACTAAAGTTACTGAGATATACTGTGATTACTGAGCACTGAGATTACTGAGAATACTAAACTACTGAGATTACTGAGTTTTCCTGAGTCACATGACTGACTGATTTCTATAGATCATGTCTTAACTGAGAGTATCATGAAAACATGACATGGCTCTAGGCATACAACTATATTTTTTGGGTACAAGTACCCCCAAGACTCGATAAAAGGAAACTGACACACATGATTGACTTGATCATAAGAGTAGAGTCCATAATCCACAATATCATAAATAAGGGATTTCATACTAAGCATAGTTCTCAACAATCTTTTTCATGGAAGGAAATTTCATACAACATGTATATACTTTTATAGCTTTCAATATCATGCTCATTACATATTACAACCACAATCCATAATATCATAACTTGGGGAATTTCATGAAGTACATGGGTATCCTTCATTTTGTACATGAGTGGGTTGTGCAAGTAAGCATAGCATAATTCCATAAGACTAGTTCATGAATAATCCAACAGTGTTCACAAGACATATTATCAACATGGATGACATTGAATCATAGATGTCTATCATGAATCCTTTACTTAGTCACAATTTAGATATAATGCATGATTTCTAGTCTCTTAGGTATTTTATCAAACACGTTACATGCACAACTTAGGCATAGGTGTAAATCATACAATTACTCATCATAAATAATCAAACTTACATGTTTTCAACTCATATTATGTCATAACACATAAATATTGTATCTTGGCATCATTCAACACATAAACATGATCAACAATCCATTCATAGCATGAAAACCATAATATATAGTTTTAGAGAAAAAAAAGGGTTCTTGAACTTCATGGATGAAAGGAGTCCATGAATGAACACACACGTACCTTAGAAATAAAACCTTGAAGATTTTGCTGGAGAGTTCTTGAATTGGGAAACTTAATTCTTGATTATCTTGGAAAAAGACTTGAATTTTTCTTTTGAGAGATGAGTTTGATGGAAACCTTAATCTTGTGATTAAGAGTATAAGAGAGGGTTTTTGAGATGCTTAACTGAAGAAAAATGGGAAAAATTAAGCCTCTTTAGGATTATGAGTCATGGAAGGTGAAGGAAATGACCAAAATACCCTTGAAAAAATGCCCTTGAATTGCTGGGAAAATATACTTGACACCATCCGTGACAGGCCGTTAGGTTCGTGATAGGCCATCACAAATGGTCATCACAAAAAGGGGTCCAAATTCTTGATTTTCTACCAGGGCTGGCGACGTCATCAGAAATGTCATTAGCATGTGACGACGTCGTCAAAAAGGTCTTTAGAAACGTGATAGCCCATCAGAAATGTCATCACCATTTTCCAGCTTGACATGTTTGAATAAAATGGGGATAACTCTTTGCTCCGATATTGGATTTAGGCCAAATTGGTATCATTGGAAAGATAATTCAATTATATATCTTTTGATAGGTCATGATCTCAAAAATTCCAAGTATAATGAGATATATGCTCATTTTTAAGTTGATTATACCAATATCCTTCTCAAGAATTCAATTGGTAAGGAATGTTTTCATTCGTCTGATAGCTGAGAGTTATTTTAAGCCTTAATATATATCTAACTTACTCATAAAACTATAAAATAACCATTATGTACTATGCATGAGTTTGGTACATGGATCTAATTTGGTTTAGATTTTTTGGGGTATTACAAAAGACCCTTTGATACTTGTGTACATTTAGGAAGATGGTTATTTGGTGATGTTTAGATGCCTTGGTACTTTTTGATTATGAGGAATAATAATTGAGAGTAATGCTTAATTATTAGGCAATAAATTATTTATTGATTAAGATTTTGTTGTTAATGAGCCATTGAGTATGCTATTGACTTGGCTATTGATTGGGCTACTGAGTATACTATTGAATGAGCCCTTGAGTATGGTTTTGACCAAGCCATAAACTATTCTATTGATTATTCAATGAATAAGCTATAAATTACTTTGTGTCTTAGAAATTGATAAAGCTATTGATAAGCTATCTATTATACTAATTTTAAGCCATTAATTAGGCTATTAATAATTTATTGCCTATTCTTAATAGTACATAATGTTTATGGTTTAGTTCATGTTAAATTACTATATTGGAAAATACATTATGGGTTATGCTAAAAAGCATGCTTATGGATAATGCCAAGATCGTGCCCATTGGCTATATTGGAAATCATGCTATTGGTTATGTTAGTACCCAAGATTTTAACTATGATTATTTATCACGTTAATATATATTGTTCATAGTTATGCTATTAAATACTCTCATGATTATTTTATTATCCGTATTAATGATGATACTGATTATATATATATAACCAGAAAAGTCAAGCATGATGTCATGATATATTTATCCAGCAAGGCCAGAGGATAGTTAAGATGGTATATTTACCTGGTAAGTTCGAAGGATGATAATATGATATATTAACCAAGCAAGGTAGAAAGATAATTATAATGATATATTTTTCATCAAGGTCGGAGGATGATTATGATGATATATTTGCCCCGTAAGGCCGAACGATGATTATAATGATATATACATGCTCGACAAGACTAGAAGATAATTATGATTATATTTATGAGGAAATTGTTGAATATCCATATTGGTTGAAGTCTAACTTTACGTATTATACTATGATGATATACTTATTATTATATGTTGACATTGGGGCATGAAATTGACAATCTAGCTAAGTTGAAAATAAGGAAAATTGTTAGCATGATATGAATAGACCCTAATGATTTAATGATTAGTTGATAAATATAGGCGAGCTGGCAAATATTGGTTAATTGGTAAACAATGACTAGTTGATAAGTGATGATTAGCTGCTATATGAAGATTAGTTAATAAGTAATGTTTAGTTGATAAAGGATGATTTATTGATACAAGAGGATTAGTGCTACATGATGGATAGTTGATAAGTGTTGACTTATTTACAAATAACAAATATAGTGGATCGATGTTTATTGTGATGAATGACTTTGATGAATTCCAATTATATTATGAGAGTTGATAAAATATGGTGGTAAGTTATTCTATCTTGTTTTCACCTTTTAGGCTTATAGGGGTTTGCGATGGGTTATTTACTTTTCTATAACAATTGGCATATCGGAGCCAATTTTGTAGTTATGATTGCATGTATTAATGCTTTATGTTATGTTATGATGATATTCTGATTATCTATTTATTTTTGTATAGGAATGTTGGAGATATTGCGAGTTTATTTCCTTAATTTGACTTAGTTATGTGATCTTGCATTCAATCAGTTTTATATCATGATTTAGCTCAGTCGATCGATGATTCCTACTAAGTACCCATTGTTTTGGTATTCATACTACACTTCTATACCTTTTTAGTGTAGATCTACTACTAGTTGTTGGCATTGATCGATGTTCATGTTATGTTGATATTTTGAGATAGGGTGATATCTTGGAGTCAGAGTCTCTTATTTCCTAAGTTGGTTCATAGAACATTCCTTTGACTTCACTCTTTTGTAGATGGCTAGAATATGTTCTAATGCTATATGAGATGAGGTTCTCGTGAAGGATACTGGGGATTCTTCTCCTATTTGTTGCTGACCTAGAGGTAGTGGACAGCCACGAGATGTTTCCCCAACTAGGGGCTAGGATAGGGGCCTCCACCATACCTTATTCTTTCTATTAAGCTAGAGATTTTTCTGCCTCAACAAGCAATGGTCCAGGGACCAGCCCAAGCTCCACCAGTGTTTATTTCTACTTCTATGATCATAAATACTTTAGTCCATCTTTTAGGGTTAGTTGGTGGTGCAACGACTAATAACGCACAGTTTATAGATCAAAATGGTATGGAGGTGAAGGCATAGATTATAGTTATGGCTCCCAAAGTTGAGGGTCCTCTTATTCTAGTGGTTTCTCAATTGGTAGTTGCTCAGCCAACGCCTGTCTAGCCCACTATGTCTATCGAGAAGCAGAAGATATTGGGTAGATTCTAGAGATTGGCTCCGCCTAGGTTTTCTGGTGTTTCAAGAAAGGATACGTATGAGATTTTGATTCCTTGTGAGGATAGATTCCATAATTTTTTCCTTGTTGAGACTCATGGTATAGATTACACCATATTTTATTTAGACTTCGCTGCTCAAAATTGGTGGAGAGGTTATATGAATTCTAGATCAATTGGATCTTCTCATTTGACTTAGACTTAGTTCTCCAGATATTCTTGGAGAAGAATATGCCTCAAAGCCTTAGAGATACTTTGAGGGATCAATTGTCTAGATTGGAGCAGGGCTCCATAGCAGTTTTAGAGTATGAGGCTTATTTTGATAAGTTGTCTATGCAAGGAATTTATATTCTGGATACTGAGTATAAGAGAGTTTATCGAATTTTCAAATTGTTGAGACTTCCTGTCATATGTCTACTCAGGGTTTGATTGTTGCAAGTAGGTATTTTGCTGAGGTTTCTAATTATGATCATATTATGAAGGATACACATGAGGCCTACGGGGGCAGTGATAAAAGGCCAAGACATCAGGGCAGTTACAGTGGGAGACGTAGTAAGTACCAATGTAGAGGTTGTCAATTTTATGGATAATATCCTCTATGCCCATCTTATTAGTCTCAAAGTCTACCTAGTCAACCTATTCAGGTAATTCTTTAGATTACCCAGAAAGGTAATACTAGTGCTAGTAATCGCTCTAGTCAGGGCAGAGGTTAGTGTTTGAGAGAAGGATCTTCTGGTCATTCTATATGTGGTGATTATTTTGTGTAAGCTGGATCTACTAGTTCTGGTTAAGCTTAGGTTACATTATATAATTGTGGAGCTCATATAGAATATTCATAACATTTCCTTAGACGTGGGGTGATTGTTTCTGTAGCTCATACTATTCCCCCATTAGAGTAGTTCACTATCATGTAGAGGAGGTTCTCAGGGTCATAGCGGTGGTTTCTAGGGTACTCAAGTAGGTTCTTAGGAAGAAAGGATAGGAGGTCAGTCAAGAGCCCAGCCTGGTGGTAGGCATGGTCATTTATATGCAATATATGCTAGACTTGAGGCTGATTCTTCGAATGCTATTGTTACAAGTACAATTTTGATTTTCTATCAGCTGGCCATTGCTTTTATTTGATCCGATATCCACTTATTCTTATGTTTTTGCTTATTATACTCCACTATTAGAGTTATCTTGGGATTTATTATCTATGAAATTTTGTGTATCTACTCTTGTAGATAATTCTTTATTAGTGGATGGGGTTTTGAGATTATGTGTTGTGAGTGTTAGAGATGTTGATACTCATGTTGATCTTATTATTCTGGATATGGTAGATTTTGATATGAATTTAGGCATGGACTAGATATCTCACTATTATGTGGGCTTGGATTGTTTTTCCAAAACCGTTACCTTAGACATGTCTGGTATACCCCTAGTTTTGTGGCAAGGAGCAGTTAGACATGATTCGAAGGGTATTATTTCTTATTTTAATATTAGGAGGCTCATTTCAAGGGGTTCGAGTCTTGTCTCGCTTATATTTTTGTTACTGGTGTTGAAAGTCTATTTCTTGACTCTGTTCTTATAGTTTTTGAGTTTCCTGATGTATTTCCCGCTGACTTGCCTGGTATTCCCCTTGCTCTTGAGATTGAGTTTGCTATTGATCTTAAGCCTGAAACCTAAACTATTTTATGGAATCTTTCCATACGACTCCTATCGAGCTTAAGGAGCTAAATTCTCAACTTAGGATTTTTTTTAGTAAGGGTTTAATTAGACTGACTGTGTCTCCTTAGGGAGATTCTATGTTGTTTGTAAATATGAAAGATGGTTCCATGCATATATGTATTGATTATAAGCAGCTTAATAAGGTAATGGTGAAGAACCGTTATCCTATGCCTCAAATTAATGATTTGTTCAATCACCTTTAGGGTGCAGTGGTGTTCACTAAGATTGATTAGAGATCTGGTTACCATCAGTTGAGGATTCCGGCATAGGATATCCAAAAGATAGATTTTAGGACCCATAATGGTCATTTTGGGTTCCTTCTGATGTGCTTTGGTTTGACTAATGCCTCAGCCACATTTATGGATTTGAGAAACTGAGTGTTCTGGCCTTATTTAGATTCCTTAGTGATTGTTTTCATCAATGATATCCTTGTATATCATAGGAGTAGAGAGGGGCATAAACAATATTTGAGGATTGTGCTCCAGACTTTTATAGATCATAAGCTTTATTGCAAGTTTTTTAAGTATGAGTTTTGGCCTTAATCTGTGACATTTCTTGGGCATGTAGTGTTTAAGGATGGGATTATTGTAGACCCAAGAAAGATTAAGGCAATTTGGGATTAGTGTAGACATACATCTCTGTCTGAGGTTGGTAGCTTTATTAGTTTGGTGGGTTATTATAGATGATTCATCGAGGGTTTTAATACTATTTCAGTTCTTATGACTAGATTGACTTTGAAGGAAGTTCATTTACGATGGTCAAAGGAGTGTGAGTTAAGCTTTAGAAAGCTCAAGGATTTCCTTACTTCAGCTCCTATTCTTGCTCTTCTTTTAGAGGGTAGAGGATTCACCGTGTATTATGATGCTTTTGGTGTTGGTCTAGGTTGTGTTTTGATGTAGCAGGCTCGTGTTGTAGCTTATGCTTTGAGACAGCTTAAGGTCCATGATAACACTCAACTCACTCACATGTTTGAGAGATGAGACAATCGTTATCAATAACCCAATAGAGTTGGGGTCGAATCCGAAAGGAGCGAATTATAAATTTTAATTCTTATGGATATTCCAGTTACCAAAAAGGTACCCAAAATGCTAACAAATAAGACATGTAAATTAAAATGGGGGATTTGAGTTAAGGATCGTTTGTAACAATTGTCGATTAATAAAGCACGAATATAACACTTTTGATTTGAAATCAAGAATACAGAGGGTATTGGGATTAAGTCTACCTAAAGGTAAAGGATTTGGGCTAATGTCGGTTTAACATGAATATTAGTTGTTGACTAAGGGATAGGCTAGGTTGAAATTCATTGTAGTCAATCTTTCAATAAAACTATAATGATTTCACCCATTGGCTCTTTCGAGCACCTAACAAGTGTATGATTAGTAATCACCCAAAACCTCAATCAAGCATCCCTATTTTTAGGATGATTCTCTTGATATGATTTACACTCTGACTACACTTATTTCTAAGAATACAAAAGGTAGAAAACCATAGACTCAATTGTCTACGTTATCTTTTCCCCCTATAACCCTGTCTCAAGAATGTTATGAGTTACCTCAAGTTCACCTCCATCCTTCTTTCAAGGATGATGAACGGTTTTTAGTATATGTGGTTTTCACCTATCAAACCTATTTGGAGATTTGGGGTTTTCACCCATCAAATTCCAACTCATTAACCTAATCAATGGTGGGATCCATACTCAACAACTAAAAATCATATAAACACATCAATACCCACACACACTTTCACTTTAGGTCAAAATAATCCCAAGACAAAAGAAGTTAGCTACCTATGAAACAGGAGAAAAGACTTTTACCAAGTATTTCATCCATGGTATTCATGATGATAGAGCGTAAAAATAATCTTTAATTCCACACTCTAATGTCACCAATTTCCTATTGGAATAATAATTACAATAACTATGAAATTCTTTCTCTCTCTTCTCTTTCATCTTTAAAGTGTTTTGAATCCTCAATATAAGTCTTTGATTCAACTATCTAGATTGACTACAACGCCCTTTACTCATTTTTCCCGATGTGCCACCATGGCAGAGCTTTGACTATGATCACATAACCGCAGTCAAGGCTATGATCGAGCGATTGCAATATGTTGGCCATTTGACAGACAATAATCATGTTCTTCTGATCGGAGTCGCGTTACCTAAGGCTGGATATGCTCCCTGCTTAAATGGCTGCGATCATGGTGTTTATACCGCAATCATGGTAACTGAGGCTACTTTTTCTATAAGTCATTAGCAGCATTTTTCTTGATTTATTTTATCATTTCAAGCCCCAATCCACATCTTCTCATCCCCTCAACTCTGTGCCTGCAAGGAGTGGATATTAGTGCATTTTATCATCAATATGTCTCATTTATTCTTTCAAAAAAAGTTAATGTGCACAAATGTTTAGTGAGAATGAGTGATAAAATCGTCACTCATTATCACCCCCAACTGAAAGAATTTTCTTGTCCTCAAGCAACACTACCTCTTACCATGAGACAATAATTTTTTATGCTTATAACTTAAAGCTCACAATGACTTCAACTTTAGTCGTGACCATAAGTAGCTCATTGTATATGGGCTAAGCTAATTCCTACTACACCCCTTATCATAAGATACCATATTTAAGGATACATAAGACTTTAAAGAGAAACCAAGAAACAACAACCAATACTCTAGAGGTGGCTTCCTCTTGACCAAAACATAGCTATACTCCACTTGCCTCATTCTTTGGAAGGTGACAAAATCATCCATCGCAACTTGTTTCACATGCCAATACTCATAAGAAAGAAAATTATACACACTGAGCTACCAAAAATGCAACAATAAATTTTAAGTGCAAGAAATTTCCTTCACAAAAAAATCTCTATGCAACAACTGTCATACCATAAGCTTGCCCCTATTTTCAATCATCACTGTGAAGAAAATAAGTGGTTGGAGATCTCAAAGGTTTTTCTAAGCTTGAAACGTAGTTTCGGGTTAGGGTAGGATATCATTTGTGAATAACATGGGTACAACCTGCCTTGAACATCTACATTACACTTTTTTTAAATCCTTCTTTTTGACTAAGGGCCATTCTTCTTTATTTTCTCTCATTTATCATAACTACTTTTTGCTTCCTTTACTAACCCATTTCTTTCATCTCTTTTTCTTGCAATTTTCATTCAATTCTTTCCTTTATTGGATCCTTTTATTTTTTTTCTTTATTCCCACAATTAGGCACATTCGACAATTTACTAACACTTCATGGCCTCCAACTTTCTTCCATCAACTTTCACCACCCCCAACTTAGGATTTTAGCCTCAAGTTATATTTTCAAGTTCAAGGAGGGTTTGGTTCAAAAGAGGGATAAAAATAATGGATTACGGGTTGTAATGAGTTTGCTAAACAAAGGTCCAAAGGCGTCAAAGTGGGTAAGAGGGAATATAATTATGCATGGGTAGGATTTTTTTAGGCTAGAGTGGGTTTCCAAAATCACAAAGGAATCCTAAGATCATTTCTCTAACCACATACAATCAAAAATAGTTTTGAAAGACTAATGGGGCAAGTTCTAGATAACATATGTGTAAAAGAGATGAATACCAAAATCTCACCACACATGGTATGCAAAATTTTCCAAGGGGGCTCAAATTTCCCTCCCGTGAGAGACAAAATGGGAGTATCTATTTCTATTCATAAGTCAAAATTTATGAAGGCACAAAAAGAGAAAAAGTCTTGTTACACATTGCTCACATCCATGCCCTTGATTTTTCAAAAAATTTGGACGAAGGGGGTTGCTTTTTTTGCATTAGCCTCTCATATAATTCGCTAAACTATGGCTACAAATAAAGCCTTTGGCTCACATTTAGGCTCAAAATGGGCAAACTACCCATATGGATACTCAGACTTCGCCAAAGATGTACAAAGTGACCCAGTTTAACAAAATATGATATCATAAGTACTCAGACTTCCCTTGCATTCATGAAATTTATGCCATGGGTACTCAGAATGCCCTTGCATTCTTGACATTTATATTACGGGTACTCAAAACACATATACACCTATTTCTATTACCCTTAAGAAGTTCGTCACTCAATCTATCATAGGGAAAAGTTCATCCGTAACTAGAAAGATCCAAGTAGCCTTGTTACACCCTAATTCAAAGGCCAAAAGTGTCCCCACCGATCTAAGTTTAAAAAGTAAAAGGAATAAGAAAGGCTTTCGGAGACAACAAGCAGTGTAGGAATCTAATGTCGCGATCGCGTCAACAAGTTTGTAATCGCGTTGACGTGATAGTGGTCTGCTGACCGCGATCGCGGTAACTGAGATTAAATTCTGTTGTTTTGTATTTCCTACATAGCTATCAATTTTTCAGCTTTGTTTTCCCTATTTTTCTGAGTACACTACTTGTGTTAAAATACCTACAAAGCATTAAAACAAATACAAGATAAGTTAAAAATGGGTTGCCTCCTATCAAGCCAAATTTAAAGTCGCGGCATGACTCTCCCTTTTTACCACATAGCATCTTTGAAGTTAATACATTTCACCTTGGACACCATGGAAATTATCCCCTTGTAATGCTTCACCCTTTGACCATTTACTATGAATTATTTTCCTTCATTATCTTCCACTTCAAATACACCACTTGAGTAGACATTAGAAGTCACAAGTGGTCCCGACCACTTTGAGTGGAGCTTCCCCGTGAAAAGTTTCAAATGGGAATTGTAGATGAGTACATTCTCTCGCACATAGAATTTTTGCCGTAATATCCAATCATCATTCCATTTCTTTATTTTATCCTTATACAATGCTGAATTCTCATACGCTTTTAAGTGGAATTCCTCCATCTCATGGAGTTGCATCACCCGTGCCTTGGATGCTTCTCCCCCAATTCATATTTAACCTCTTAAAATCCTACAAAGCCTTGTCCTCAAGCTCTATGAGTAAATGGCATGCTTTTTAAAACACCAATTGATAGGGGGACATTCCAATTGGGGTTTTGTAGGCTGTTCTATAGGCCTAAAGCACTTCATCAAGTTGCCTTGCCAAATTTATCCTGCTTATATTTATTGTCTTTTCAACTATGTCCTTGATTTATCGATTCAAAATCTCCACTCGTCTACTTGTTTGGGGGTGGTATGGAGTTGTAACCTTGTGTTTAACCCCATATTTGTCAAGAAGAGCACCACACATCCGATTATAAAAATGTGAGCCTCCATCACCAATGATGGCTCCGGGAGTGTCGAACCTTGTGAAAATGTATTTTTTTAGAAATGAGGTGATGCATTTACTTTCATTAGTCATGAGAGAAATGGCTTCTACCCATTTGGAGACATAATCGACCACTACTAAAATGTATTTATTCCCAAATGAACTCACAAAAGGACCCATGAAACCAATTCCCCATACATCAAAAAGTTCCACCTCATGGTTAGGCTTGAGGGAAATCTCGTGCCTTCTAGAAATAACCCCATGCATTTGAAATTTGACAAGATTTAATCCATTCAATGGTGTCCCTATGCATTGAAGGACAATAAAACCCATATTGAAGAATCTTTGCGGTGGTTCGGATTGCTCCATGGTGACCACCATAAGGCGAAGAGTGATAATCTTCCAAGATATAATTTATTTCAATATCCATGACACACCACCTAATAACTCCATCAGCTCATTTCCTAAACAAAAATGGCTCGTCCCAAAAATATTGTTTTGCGTCAAACAAAAATAGTTTCTTTTGATGGTAACTTAATCCTTTCGGGAGTACTCCACTAGATATATAGTTGGAAAATTTGGCATACCAAGGTGTATTATTTCCATCAATGGAAATGATTAATTTATCAGGGAAGGCATCATCAATTTCTATTTCCCTATGCTTTTTACTATTGCCTTCAAGTCGAAAGAGATGATCGGCCACTTGATTTTTACACCCTTTCCGGTCTTTCAGATCAACATTGAACTCTTGTAATATAAAAATTCACCTAATTAAATGATTTTTTTATTTTTTTCTTGGACATTAGATACTTAAGGTAGGAGTGATGTGTACCACTACTCTAGTGCCTAAAAAATAGGCTCAAAAATTTTCAAAGGCATATACTATTGCTAAAAATTCTTGCTCAGTGATGGTGTAGTTGCATGGGGAATCATTCAATGTTTTGCTTACGTACTATATAGGATGACATAACTTGTCCTTACATTTCCCTAGTACCACAGCCAATGCAATACCACTTGCATTGCCCATTATCTCAAACGGTAATGACCAATTTAGGGCCACAATAATGGGGCCTAAAATGAGCAATTCCTTAAGTTGTTAGAAAGCTTTCAAGCATGCCTCATCAAAGTTGAATTTAGATTCCTTCTCAAGTTTACACATGGGGTGTGCTATCTTGGAAAAATCCTTGATGAAACGTCGATAGAACCCGGTATGGCCAAGGAAACTTCAAAAACATTTTACAAAAATGGGAGGTAAGAGCTTAGCAATTACCTCAACCTTGGCTTGATCGACTTTAAGGACCTTTTTGAATATCTTGTGGAATAGTACGATCCTTTCTTTGACCATAAATTAGCACTTGAATACTTTGTTCAAATACCCAAGGAATGACTCGAAAGAGTTTCATACTACCGAGAGGTCATCCATAAACACTTTCATAGTGTCCTCAACCATATCCGCAAATATTAACAACATTCAATGTTGAAAAGTTGTGGGGTATTACATAACCCAAAGGGCATTCACATGAATGCAAACATACCACATGGGCAAGTCAAAGTTGTCTTTTCTTGGCACTCCGATGCGATACAAATTCGATTGTACCCTGAGTACCCATCAAAGAAATAATAGCATCCTCTCTGCCAAGCCTATCTAGCATTTGATCCATGAAAGAAATTGGAAAATGGTTGTTCTAAGTCCATGATACACACACACCATTCGGTGACCGATCAGACGGGGATGAAATCATTTTTTCATTTCTGAATACTGTGATACCACCCTTCTTTGGAATATATTATACTGGACTCACATGCTATTAGATATAGGATATATCACTCCCGTATCGAGCCACTTTATAATTTCCTTTTTTACTACCTCTTGCATGGGTTGGTTTATTCTCTTTTGGTGCTCTATACTAGGTATGTGATCTTGCTCGAGTTTAATTTTGTGTGAGAAAATGTCGAGGTCTATTTAAATTATGTCCATTATCGTCCAAGAAATGGGCCAAATGGATTTCTTTACCACAAACTTCAATTCTTTTACTTGAGAGGATTTTAGGTCACTAGTAATAATGATTGGCAAAGTATCATCCTCCCCTAAGAACACATACTTGAGATAAAGTGGCAAGGGCTTCATTCAATTTTAGGAGGTTCAGGGATGGATGGTTTTACGGGTGGACTTTCTTGGCTTTTTAGATCAAGATCTAATTTAACCGGTTTCTTAGTGTGAAACCCAAGCCTGGTTAAAGATACTACTACCTCATCATACTCCTCCACTTTATTAATTTCACAATTCCATAGAAACCCAACTAAAGGGTCATTCAACAAGGCCATATCAACATGGTTTGGCACTTCTCCGTCAATAATATCAATCACTGAGATGACTTGCATGTCCATTGGTTTTTTAATGGACTTGCATAAATTTAAGGATACCTTCTCATCATTCAATATAAACTTTATTTACCCAGACTCCAAATCTACCAAAACCTTTTCGGTAGCTAAAAATGGCCTTCTAAGGATAATAGAAGTTTCTATTTCCATTGTACAATCCAAAATAACAAAGTCGTCTAGGTAGATGAACCGGTTCACTTTTAATAAAACATCATGGAAGACTCTCATAGGCTTTTTGATGGATCGATCATCCATGAGCAAATTCACTTTGGTAGGCTTTGTCTTACCTAATCCAAGTTGTTGTAATATAGCATAAGGCATGTGATTCACACTTGCTCCAAGATCACATAATGCCTTAGGAAAAGTGAATGTGCCGATGGTGCATGAGATTGTAAAGGCACCGGGATCCTTCTTCTTTTCGACACATGCACTTGTCATAATCGCACTACAATGGTAAGTCACCTCTATGGTTTTTCCTCCAATATTTTTTTCTAGACACCAAATATTTGATAAATTTAGTATGCCCCAGAATGTCTTGCAATGCCTCAATAAGAGGAATATTAATAGAAACGGTACTAAATTTATCAAAAACCTTGTTTAGCTTATCATGCTCTTCCTTTCACAAGGGAAAATTAGGGAAAGGAGAATGAATGGGAGACGATAACATAGAGACAATTTGATGATCGTTAACTATTGTGTCCCTAAAAATAGCTCACTTAGCTTTGACTCTTCATCGTTGGATGTTTTTCTCTTTTCCTTTGTCACTTCCCAATTTTCCATTTTTTCACACTACTTTTCCATGAGATACCTTGATATTTGGCTTACTTTTGCCTGTAGTAGTTGGATAGCAGTGGAGTGAGATGTAACCATTAGGTAGAGCATGGAGAATTTACTTCACATATCTTTCACTATTTCTTTGGTCCTCTTAACGCTACTTAAAATCCGTGCCAAAATATCTTTATCAATCTCCTCTTTCCTTTCATAATGTGCCAAGCTTAGATGTTATTGGTTCCAACTTTGATTCCCATCTTATCCTTGTG
The DNA here is from genome assembly GCF_002878395.1 of Capsicum annuum. Classification (NCBI taxonomy): domain Eukaryota; kingdom Viridiplantae; phylum Streptophyta; class Magnoliopsida; order Solanales; family Solanaceae; genus Capsicum; species Capsicum annuum. The sequence goes on along the minus strand of NC_061120.1, from coordinate 34,797,924 downwards.
GGTCAATATGGAAACCCTCCGATCCTCTAGGCATCATACCTAATTTGTAACCAATCACCTCCTTCTTTGCATATTCACATTGTTCAACTTTTATTGCACTTATCACACTTACGCTTTCTATTTGGTCACCTAACACATACTCAATAGGAGTTTGAGGCATAACATCATTTTGTCCATCTTTGCATCGATCTCTTACTCTTTATCTTTCTTATCATGGTACACAAAGCATGAGGAGGGATCCCCCGTGGCTACCCTGGCATCCTTTATGTCCCAACCCTTACATCAAATTGCCACTTGGTCTAGGACTTTTGAAATAATCCCATATGATGAGTTGATGAATGATTCACCAGATGAATTATCCACTATAGCCTTATTTTGTTTGTCTAATGCTTTATAGAAGTTTTGGATAAGCATCTTCTCCGGCACCTCGTGGGTGGGGCATCTCAAAAGTGTTTCCTTGAATCTTCCCCAAGCATCATACAATGTTTCTTCATGATATTCATAGAAATAAACAATCTCATACCTCAACATCAACTTTCTAGATGGTGGGAATTATTGACATAAGAAATACTCCATGAGACTTGTGCATGAAGTAACAGATTTGGCAGACAAAGATCTTAGCCAAAGTACTGCTTTTCCCGTGAGAGACAATGGAAAGAGATGTAACCAAATAGACTCTTGGGATATATATTCAACTTTGAATGGAGAACAGACTTCCACAAAGCCCTTGAAGTGAGCATTCAGGTCTTGATGAGCTTATCCCCCAAAGATTCCTTTCATGTAGAGCAATTGCATCATTAGATATGTGACATAAAACACCCCATACTCCTCGATAGGGGGACTAAGAATGACACTTTTATGATCTCCGACCTAAAAATAAACTAAGTCCTCATGACTCATTATGATTTGGGAATAATACTATTGACCTACTCAAAGATCCAAAACAACAAAGAAATTAAATGACATACACTACGGGTACACCTAAGTAAAAATCACACTGCACTAGTAAAATCTACATTTTACTCCCCCGCAATGGTGCCATTTTGATAATGCTCAACTCACTCCCATGTGTGAGAGGTGACGTAGACATTGTCAATAACCCAACTAAAGTTAGGGACAAATCCACAGGAAGCAATTTATAAATTTTGAGTCTTATGGGTGTTCAAGTTAATACAGAGGTACCCAGAATGCTAATAAATATGACATATAAATTAAAATGGGGGATTTGAGTTACGGATGGTTTGTAATAATTTTTGATTAATAATTCATGAATATGACACTTTTGATTTAAAATCAATAATAGAGATGGGATTATGTCTACATAAAGGTAAAACATGTGGGTTAATGACGGTTTAACATGAGGCTTAGTTGTTGACCAAAGGATAGGCTAAGATAAAAGTCATTGTAGTCAATCTTTTAATAAAACTACAATGATTTCACCCATTAGCTCTTTAGAGCACCAAATAAGTGTACAATTAGTAATCACCTAAAACCTCAATCAAGCTTCCCTATTTCTAGGATGATGCTCTTAACATGATTTACACTCTAACTACACTTATTTCTAAGAATGCAAAAGGTAGTAAATAATAGGCTCAATTATCCACCATTACATTTTCCCTCTATAATCCTCTTTCAAAGATGTTATGGATTACCTCAAGTTCACCTTCATCACTTTTTTAAGGATGATGAAGGATTTTTAGAGTTTGGGGTTTTCACCCATCAAACCATTTGGAGATTTAGTGTTTTCACCCATCAAACCATTTGGAGATTTAGTGTTTTCACCCATCAAACTCCAACATATTAACCCAATTAATAGTGGAATCCATACTTAACAACTAAAAATCATGCAAACACATCAATGCCCATACACAATTACACTTTAGTTCAACATAATCCCAAGACTAAAGAAGTTAGCTACACATGAGATACGAGAAAAGACTTTTACCAAGTATTTCATCAATGGTGTTCATGATGATAGAGGGTAAAAATAATCTTCTATTCCACACTCCAATGTCACTGATTTTCTCTACAATAATTACAATAACTATGACCAATCAATTTTTCACTCAAAATTTTAGGGTTCTTTCTCTTTCTCCTACATCTTTTTAAAGTTTTTTGAATCCTCAATATAATTCTTTGATTTAGTTGTACGAATTGACTATAATGCCCTTTACTCATTTGTCCCGCTGTGTTGTGGTCGTGGAGTTTCAACTGCGATTGCACATCCACGGTCCCGGCTATGATAGAGTGATCACGGTATTTTAGCTATTTTGACAGACAGTTATTGCATTCTTCTAATTGTAGTTGTGTTACCTACGGGTAGATACGCATCCTGCTTAACTAGCTATAATTGCGGTGTTCAGAATGTGACTTCGGTAACTGAGGCCACTTTTTCTCTTAGTTATTAGTAGTATTTTCTTGATTTCTTTTATCATTTTAAGCCCCAATCTATATCTTCTCATCTCCTCAACTCTATGCCTACAAGGAGTGAATATTAGTGTATTTTATCAGCAATATGTCTTATTTATTCATTCAAAATAAGGTAATGTGCACAAATGTTTAGTGAGAATATGTGGTAAAATAACCACTCATCAGTCCATAAGCGTAACTAAGCCACTTATGATTTAGGTTGGCAAAGGTATTTTTCATATTTAGGATTTGAAGACATTACCTTTATGGTATGCATTATGAGATTTTCACCGATCATGGCAATCTTCAACATCTTATGACTTAGAGGGAGATTAATGTTTGAAAAATGTAGATGGGTGAAGTTCCTTAAGGATTATGATATCTCTATCTTGTATCATCCAAGTAAGGCGAATGTGGTAGCAGATGCCTTGAGTTAGAAGGCATTCACTATAGGTAGTTTGTCTTCTATTTAATTTTATCAAAGGATTTTAGCATGGGACATTTATTCCTTATCCAACTTTATGGTTTACGCTGATATTTCAGACCTTGGGAGGATTCTTTCATATGCTGAGGTAAGGTCTCCACTTTTTTAGTAGATTTAGATCATTAGTTTTAGGATAGTAAGCCTCGTTTCCTTTGTGATCAAGGGTTGAGTAATGAGTCCAAGTGGAACACCATAGATTCTAAGGGAATTTTAAGGTTTGATGGCTACATTTGAGTTTTGAGGATTGATGACTTGATTCAGTTGATTCTGCATGATGCTCATAACTCTAGGTATTTTATTCTTCAAAGTAAAGATGTATAGAGATTTAAGACAGTATTATTAGTGGATTGGCATAAAGAGAGATATGAAAACCTTTATAGCAAGTTGCCTTTGTTGACAGTAGGTAAAGGTTCAGCATCAATGACCAGGTGGATTGATTTTGAGGTTGCCCATTCATGAGTGGAAATGGGAATGGATTGCCATTGAATTTATTAGTTGTAAGCCTCATACTTACCATGGTTCTGATGGTATTTGGGTTATCAAGTATCGATTGACCAAGTAATATAGTTCCTTCTTATTCAGATATCTTTCAGTACTGAGAGGTTAGTCCATATCTATGTGTATGAGATAGTCTGTCTGCATGGTGTGCCCATATCTATTATTTTAGACCAAGGTTCTGTGTTCACTTTAGATTTTGGAGATATTTTTAAGAGAAGTTTGGTACTCATGTGGATCTGAGTACAGCCTTCTATCTGCAGATTGATGGCCAGTATGAGAGAACTATTTAGGTTCTTGAGAACATACTCATAGCCTATGTTATGGATTTTAGAGGCCAATGGGAGGATTACTTAGCCTTGGTAGATTTTTCTTATAACAACGCTTATAATTTGAGTACTGATATGGCATCTTTTGAGGATTTGTATGGTAGAAGATATTTGTAATACCCCATAATATTCTAAGCTTAATTCAGCTCTAAGTTTCATGCTTAAGGGGTCCAAGGCTTGAAAATTTTACTCATTGTTGAGAACTTAATCATTTTCAATAGCCCTAAACTTTATGGATTTTTATTTTGGTCTTCCTGACTATGAAATGTTGGTTTGCGAGTTGGTTCATATTTAGGGATGTGAAAAGTATATCTCGGGAGAGTTTTTAGACATTTAGACAAGGTTTGGGATGTGTTTGGATGGCTGAAAAAAAAGCCTCGTGATAGCCCTACGGCGCGAGGGTGGCTTTACAGGTAAGGGGTTTGCGGTGCGATGGTGGCTTAACCCAAGCAAGGGTCACGGCACACCAAGGGTATCCCACCCAACTTCTTGATTCAAGTTCCCAAAGGCCATTTGAGTAATTTTGTCAACCCAATTCATCCTTAACACGATTTGGGACTTCCAAAATGGCATTGTTTAACCTTTTCACCCAAAATTGCTCTCAAGAAACCCTCCTTTTTTCCAAAGAACAAAACTCAATTTCTTTCTCAAGAAATCAAGTGTTCAAGCTTCTAAGTTTAAGAAACCAGCAAGAAATCCTTAAGAAACTAGCTATTAAAGTATGTGGGGTGTTCATTCATGGGTCCCTTTAACCCATGAATCCCAAAAACCTTTTCTTTGATTAAAATATGAGTTTTTCCTTCATTATGAAGTTGCATATGTTCAAGATGAGTTTAATATATATTTTCCCTAGTAGTTTGACTCTATTCATGTCCTAGTATGATTTCGTGGAAAGTTAGGTTATCTGATGTTTCAAGTTACAATTCCCCATGTCATATTCAATTGAATTTCATGTCATAATATCTAATTATGAATTTAGCCATGAAGTCATGTTGTTTTCTCATGTTTTAATATATCCCCATGTTCAATCCCTTGGTTTTCACTAAATTAGTGGGGTGTTTATATCTTGGATCTTTGAACCATGATCCTATAATAAATTTTTAATCCTTACTATTGTATTTTATGATAATTCAGTGCTGGAGGGTTATAAACACTCGATACCTACGTGTTTACTTACGTTTCAGATCTTTAAAGTAGTGATTTCAGTTAAATCATGAATATTACCTTTTACTAAATTATTATGATCATGATGAATAATGTAGTTGTTATGTTCAGTTAAATTTAATTTAGCATAGTACCAGTGTCAGTTCAGTTTTGAGTAGGACTTAGCACCAAGCGAACCCAGGGGTGGAGGATGACCTACCAGTTGAGGGTGTGACCCTTAGTATTAATACCTGAGTTACAAAATTACGTAAGATGCATAGATTTGAGATTTCTTCCTACCAGTTGAGGGTTAACGTACATCTCATGAGAGCACCTTCCAGTAGAGGGTGACTCTTTAGTCCTTTGAGATACCAGTTTAGTGGATCCATATAGCCACTGTTAGTTCCCATGGCTCAGTATTAACACTCTTCAAACTGGGGTTATAGGTTGGACCCCGACTAGCTCAGATTGAGGTATATTGGTTACATGATTCCTCCCACAGTTTTAATCAGTATTCAATATGCCTTAGCTCAGGTTTGTTTGACATAAGCATACAGATACTTAGTTATTCAGTTACACATAATTCAGTCTTTCAGATTATAGATTAATTCAAAAATATGTTTATGCTTGGTCTTGCATTCTCAGGCATTAGATGTTCATGCATTCATGCTCAGTTATCTCAAGCATTTTAGCCAGTCCTCATCTCATATACCAGTATATTCAAAGTACTGACCGCATACTTTTATTTGTGCTATGTTGTCTTATAACATAGGTTTGAATGCTCAGTTTCTCAACCGTTCTTAGATAGCTCGACGTTACTCAACAGCTATAGTGGTGTCCTCATCCATCAGGGACATGATATATTTATCTTAGTTATTTTAGTATTTTCTTATGTTTAGTTAGTCGGAGTTTATTGGGAGTTTGTCCTATAAGCTCCTCATGATGTTTAGAGTCTTTCAAATAATTAGTTATATAGTCAGTCATTTCTTTCAGTATTATTAGTTTATTTAGATAGACAATTTGGTTTTTAGTTTTTGATTAGATATCTCAGACATGTTGTTTATACTTATTTCAGTATTTAGATTTACAGTACCTTATTAGTTTATCTTCCACTCATATGTTATATTAGTATTTTACTTAGTGCTAGCAGTAGGAACCAAATCATAGGTTAGCTTATGGTCACTTGTGGCTGTAAGCACTGTTGTCACAACTACAGAGTTGATGGGTGTATAAAGTGAAAGATATGATGGGTGTCACATCGAGTGAGAGTACAGAGTTGGATGTATAGCAGTTACAGGATGTAGTACACACCTAATTTAAGAAATGAAAGAAAGACTGAGGTGTTAATGTAGGGCCTATAGAGTAGGAGCAGTTTACCACAACTTTCTTTGACAGGTTCTTTCCCCTAGAGTTAAGGGAAGCTAAGGTTCAGAAGTTTATCAACTTGAAGCATGGTAATATAATTGTCAAAGAGTACTCTCTTAAGTTTACTCAGTTGGCGAGGTATGCTCCAACTATAGTTGTAGATAATAGGTATAGAATGAGTAAGTTTGTATCTTGTGTAGCTAATAGCATAGTTATAAAGGGTAGGACCACCATGTTGATTAAGGATATGGACCTATCTAGACTCATAGTTCATGCTCAGTAGATCAAGGAGAAGAAGAGAGAGAATAAGAGGGTCAGATTAGGTAGTATTAACTTTTCTCAGCCAAGGTCAGAAGAAGGTAACCATTCTTAGTTTCATCAAAACTTTTGAGCACCATCTCCATATTTATCTAGTGCACTAGTGCCTAAGTTCTGGCATGACAGTCGAGATAGAGCGCCAGGATCTACATCCCAACATAGTGTTAATAATGCTCGTACTAATCCACTTTGCCGAAAATGTGGGAGGAATCATTAGTGTGAGTGTAGGTCTCATAGTGATGTGTGTTTTGGATATGGCAAGACAGGCCATAGAGTTAGGGATTGCCCAAGGCTGGTCAGTAGGGTAATTACAATCGTCTTTTATCTCCAACCGATCCCTGACCCAGTACGGTGCCACTTCCAGTGCAACCAGTGGGCAACGTCAGAATAGATTGCATTCTCTCAAGACTCGGCATGATTAAGAAATTTATCTAGATATGGTTACACGTATGTTACAAGTTTTTCATCTTTATATTTATGTTTTATTAGACCTCAAAGCTTCACTTTCTTTTTTGACCCCGTATATAGCCATCAATTTTGGTGTTAGTCCTAAAATATTAGCAGATCCTTTCTCATTGTCTACCCCGATAGGTAAATTTATTATAGCTACATAGGTACACAGAGATTTCTCAATTAAAATATCTCAAAAAATCACCTCTGTTGATTTGATAGGGCTAGAGATGACTGATTTCAATGTCATTCTTTATATGGATTGGCTCCACTCATGCTATACCTTATTTGATTATAGAAATAAAGGCATTCAACTTTTAGTTTCCTAATGACAAGTCATTGAATGGAGGGGTAGTACTTTAGTGCTTAGGGGTCAGATTATTTCATATCTTAAATCCAAAAAGATGATATCTAAATGTTGTGTTTACCATCTTATTCAAGCCAAAGTGTCAAATTTTGGGACTCCAAGTCTTGAGTCGATTTTAATAGAAAGTGAATTTCTAGATGTGTTCCCAAAAGATCTTCTCGAAGTTTCTCGAGAGAGAGAAGTAGACTTTGGAATAGATCTCCTTCAGATACCTAACATATCTCTATTCCACCCTACAGAATGGCTCTAGCAAACCTTAAGTAACTGAAGAAATATTTAAAAAACCTTTTAAATAAAGGTTTCATCAGTCCTAATGTTTATCCATTGGGTTCTCTAGCCTTGTTCATGCATAATAAAAATAGTTCTCTCAGAATGTGCATCGATTACCGTCAATTGAATAAAGTCACAATCAAGAATAACTATCTACTCCCTGGAATTGAGGACTTGTTCAACCAACTTCAGGGTGCCAATTATTTCTCTAAGATAGATATCAGATTCGTCTATCATCAGCTCAGATTCAGAGAATATAACATCCCAAAGACAACTTTTAAAACTCAGTATGGTCACTTCGAATTCCTAGTTATGTCCTTTAGACTAATGAATGCCCTTGTAGCTTTCATGGACTTGATGAACAGGGTGTTCAAGCAATACTTGAAAATGTTCAATATAGTCTTTATTGATGATATCCTTATCTATTCCTATAGTGAGGATGATCATATAAGCCATCTAAAAATTGTATTACAGACCCTTAGAGATTATTAGTTATTAGGAAAATTATGGATAAGATCAGTAGCTTTTTGAGGCAATATTATTTTTGATGATGGCATTTAAGTTGACCCTCAAAAGACCAAAGCAGTAAGAAACTAGCATAGACCCATATCTCTATCAGATATCAGGAGATTCTTAGGTTCGGCTCAATATTATAGATGCTTTGTTGAAAGGTTTTCTTATATTCCATCCCCTATGTCTCAATTGAATTAGAAGAAGGTCAAATTTTAGTGATTAGATTTCTGCGAGAAGAGTTTTCAAGAGTTGAACACTCGACTCACTTCCACCCCAGTCTTAACTTTACCAGATGGTTCCAATGGATTTTTATCTTATTATGATTCTTCCAGAGTTGGTCTTAGTTGTGTTTTGATGCAAAGAGACAAGGTCATATCCTATGCCTCTAGACATATTAAACACTATGAAAAGAATTATCCTACCCATGATCTTAAGTTGGAAGCGATTACTTTTGCCTTAAAATTTTAGAGGCACTATCTTTGTGGTGTTTATGTTAATGTGTTAAGTGACCATAAGAGTTTACAGTACATGTTAATGCAGAAAGATATAAATCATCATCAAAGAAGGTGGCTTGAGTTGTTAAAACAGTATGATATGAGTTTGTTGTATCATCTGGGCTAGGCCAATGTAATGGCAGATGCCCTTAGTAGGTTGTCCATAGATAGTGTGGCTTATGTTAAGGGAGATTATAAAAAGTTGGTTAGTGAAATTCATCAGCTCCTTAGATTAGGTATTCAGTTGGTTGATTCACCTGAAGGTAGTATATAGGTTCTTAATGATTCGAAATCTTCATTGGTTACCGAAGTGAAAGAAAAATAGAATGGTATCCTAGTTTGGTTAAGTTAAAAGAGGTAGTTAGAAATCACAAAGTAGAGGTTTTCTTCCAAGGGGGAGATAGTATGCTTCATTGTTAGGGTAGGTTATATGTTTCATGTGTCGATGGATTGAAATAGCGAATACTTGCAGAAGCATATGGTGTGCGATACTCTATAATCCCAGGAGCCACTAAGATATACTATGATTTGCGGGAAAATTATTAGTGGAATAATGTGAAGAAGGATATTAAAGTGTTTATGGCTAAATATTTAAATTGTCAGCAGATTAAAGTTGAGCACCAAAGGCTTAGTGGTACATTGCAGGAGTTCACCATCCCCACTTGGAAGTGGGAATGGTGAACATGGATTTTTGTATAGGGTTGCCTCAACATGTCGTCAGCATGATTTGATATGGGTCATTATGGATAGAATGACCAAATCAGCTTATTTCTTGCCAGTTCATACTTCGTTCTCAGATGAGGATAATGCCAGGCTCTATCTTAGCGAATAAGTGAAGTTACATAGGATTACAATATCTATCATTTCAGACAGAGTACTCAGTTTACCTCTAATTTTCGAAAGGCATTTCAGAAGATTCTTGGTACCCAAGTTCATCTTAGTATAACTTTCTATCCTCAGAAAGATGGTTAGGCAGAATGGATAATCCATACTTTACCCTTGATTGAGTTTGCCTATAACAATATTTACCACTCCAATATTTAGATGAATCTATTTGAGGCTCTCAATAGAAGGAGTTTTAGATCTTCTATTGGTTGGTTTAAAGTAGGTGAGGCTGCTTTGATAGGGCCAGATTTAGTGTTTTAGGGGATGGGGAAGGTTCAGTTGATTTGGGAAAGTTTGATGATAGCCTAAAGCCATTAAAAATCTTTGGAAGAAGTGAGGAGAAGGGATCCTGAGTTTGAGATTGGTGATATGGTCTATTTAAAGATTTCTCATATGAAGGATGTGAAGAGGTTTGGAAAAAAAGGAAAAATCAGTTCCCGCTATGTTGACCCTTACAGGATCTTAAACCACTTTGAGAAGGAAACCTATAAACTTGAGTTGGCTGCAGATTTAGCACTAGTGCATTCGGTGTTTTATGTTTCTTTGTTAAAGAAATGCATTGGTGATTCATCTAGTATTATTCTATTAGAAAGTATGGATGTTTATGATAGCCTTTCCTATGAAAAAGTCCCAGTTGAGATCCTTGATCATCAAATTCGTAGACTAAAGAATAAGGAAGTTCCCTTGGTTAAATTTTTTGGTAGAATCTATCCGTTGAGGGATCTGCTTGGAAAGCAGAAGCAGATATGCAGACCAAGTACCCTCATTTTCCCCCCTTCAACTTGAGGTAAAGATTTTCCTTAGATTGACTCTTTTTCATTCTCAGTTTCAGCTTTGTAATCATTCTAACATCATTGGATGCATTTGCAAAATTAGTTTAGTTCATGTATCATGCTTTAGACTCAATTATGTAATCATGTTCCAAGTCATGTATGTTTAGTATATGACATCAGTTACCTTAGAATTCTCATTCTAACCAGTCTCATTCAAGGATGAATGTTTCCAAGGGGGAGATATTGTAATACCCCATAATATTCTAAGCTTGATTTAGCTCTTAGTTGCATTCTTAACTGGTCCAAGACTTGAAAATTTCATGAAGTGTTGAGAACTTAGTTATTTTCAAGACCCTAAACTTTACAGATTTTTATTTTAGTCTTCCCGACCCTAAAATGTTGGTTTTTGAGTTGGTTAATGTTTAGGAAGGTTAAAATTATGTCTTAAGAGAGTTTTAGTACTTTCGTATAAGGTTTGGGACGTGTTTGGACGGCTAAAATAGTAAAGCCTCATGATAGCCTAACGGTGCGAGGGTCGCTCCACAGGTGAGAGGGTTTGCGGTGTGATGGTGGCTTAACCCAAGCAAGGGTTGTGGCATGATGGTGGCTTGACCCAAGAAAAGGCTACGGTGCGCCAAGGGTATCCCACCCAACTTCTTGATTTTTAATTTCCCAAAGGCCATTTGAGTTATTTCCCTCAACCCAATTCGTCCTTAACATGATTTGGGACTTCCAAAAGGGCATTATTTACCCCTTTCACTCTAAATTTCTCTCAAGAAACCCTTTATCCTTTCCCAAGAACAAAACCAAGCTCTTTTTCAATAAATCAAGAGTTCAAGCATCTAAGTTTTAGAAACCCTTAAGAAATCCTCAAGGAACTAGCTATTAATGTATGTGAGGTGTTCATGTATGGGTCCGTTTCACTTATGGATCCCAAAAACCTCTTCTTTGATTAAAATATGAGTTTTTTCTTCATGATGAAGTTTCATATGTTCAAGATGAGTTTAATTCATGTTTTTTCCTAGTAGTTTGACTCATTTCATATCCTAGTATGATTCCATGGAAAGTTAGGTTATCTCATGTTTCAGGTTTCAATTTCCCATGTCGTATTCAATTGAATTTCATGTCATAATAACAAATTGTGAATTTATCCTTGAAGTTATATTGTTTTCCATGTTTTAATACATCCCCATGTTCAAGGCCGTTTCACTTAATTGGTGGGATGTTTATGTTTTGGATCTTTGAACTATGATCCATACTAAAATTTTAAGATTTAATATTGTGTTGTACGATCATTTAGTGCTAATAGGTTATGATCACCCGATACCTACGTGTTTACTTACATTTAAGATCTTTCTAGTATTAGTTTCTATTAAATCATCAATATTACTATTTACCCAGTGGTTATAATCATGATGAGCCGTGTTAGTTGTTATGTTCAGTTGAATTTAGTTTAGCATAGTACTATTATCAGTTCAATTGGGAGTAGGACCTAGAATTAAGCGAACCCAGGGGTGGGGGCTTACCTTCCAGTAGAGGGTATGACCCTTAATAGCAATTCTTGAGTTACATAACTATGAAGTATGCATAGGTTTGAGATGTCTACCTGTTAGTTGAGGGTTGATATATATCTCATGAGAGCACTTTCTAGTAGAGGGTGACTCCTTAGTCTTTCGAGATAACAGTTTCATGGATCCACACAACCAGTGTTAGTACCCATGGCACGGTACTGACACCCTTCAAGTTAGGGTTACAGGTTGCACCCCGGTTAGCTCAGATTGAGGCTTGTCGGTTACATGATACCTCCCATAGTTTCAGTTAGTATTTAATATGCCCTATCTTAAGTTTGTTTGACCAAAGCATACAGATTCTTAATTATTCAGTTACACGGAATTTAGTCTTTTAGATTACATATTTTCTCAGAAACATATTTATACTTGGTCATGTATTCTCAGACATTACATGTTCATGCATTCATGCCCAGTTATATCACGCATTTCAGCCAGTCCTCACCAAATATGCCACTACATTCAAAGTACTAACCACATACTTTTCTTTACGTTAGGTTGTCTTATAACATAGGTTCAGAGTATCAGTATCTAGACTATTCTTAGATAACTTTGCATTACTCAGCAATAGTATTCTTAAATAACTTAGCATTACTCAGCAATAGTAGTGGTGAGTCCTTATCCATTAGGGACATGATTTGTTTATCTTAGTTATTTTAGTATTTCCTTATCTTTAGTCAGTCGGAGTTAGTTGGGGGTTTTCTCATCAAATCCTCTTGATGTTTAGAATCTTCCAAACAATCAGTTAGACAGTCAGTCATTTCTTTAAGTATTATCAGTTGTTTCAGATGGATTATTTAGTTTTTAGTGTTTTATCTGATATCTCAGACATATTGTTGATACGTATTTCACTATTTAAATTTGTAGTACCTTATTAGTTTATCTTTCTCTTATGTGTTATGTTACTGTTTTATTGAGTGCTCATAGCAGGTAATAGCTCATGCATTAGATTGTGGTCACTTGTGGCCGTAAGCACTATTATCACGACTAGGGGGTAGCCTCCGGTCATGAAAATATCATTCTTCGATTGGATAGTTTGAGACTTTTAAGATTTGACCCCATGGTATTGATTTACTTCAGGAGTCATTAGATAGAATCAGGGTGATTTAGGATAGGTTGGGAGTAGCTCAGAGTAGGTAGAAAGCCTATGCATACCATTGACTCTGTGTCTTAAGATTTAGAGTTGGTGATTGAGTATTCCTTCAAGTGTTGCCTATGAAAGGTATAATGAGGTTCGGGAGGAAAGTCAAGCTTAGACCTAGATATATTAGACCTTTCAAGATTCATTGTACATTTGGTGAGATGGCTTATGAGTTAGCTTTACCTCTAAATTTTGATATTGTCCATCCAGATTTCCATATTTTATGTTGCATCGATACATTCTTGATCCATATTATGTGCTTAGATAGGACTCAGTCCATTTGGATGAGCATTTGAACTTCATGGAAAAAATGGTGCTCATTTTGGCTAGTGATGTTAGGCAGTTGCACGCAACGGATATTCATGTAGTTAAGGATCAGTTGAGGCACCGCCTAGTGGAGGAGGCCGCATAGAAAATTCAAAGCGACATGCAGACCCAGTGTATCATCACCTATTTGAGACTTTAGGTACATATTTTAACTTATTTTTTCATTAAAACTCCTCTACAGCTGCCCCAAGTAATTTATGACTTGTTGGAACTGACAGTTTGGTTACCGATCAATTTGTTTGGTTTGTAGAGCCATTTTTTCATTTTGAAGTCTTCGCTGGTTCCAAATATTTGTCAAGAAAATACATCAGTTAAACAACCTTAAATATGAGTTTTGAATGCTCCAGTAGATCCAAAATATTGATTTTAGGCTAGGTGGACCTTTGGTTTAGGTCTCGAGGCACCAAGGCTCATTTTGACCTATTGGTCAGATAGTTAAGAAATTTGAAATTGGGTGTAGGACCCATATTTTTTTGAAGGACCTTGGATAGAAATTTTAACTGCGTCATTCAGTATGGAAGGTTCAATTTAGTGTGGATACATAGTTCATTTGCGCATATGGTATTTTGGATGATCCTAAAGGGCTGAAAGAGACTTAGAAAATTCCAAGACTCAGTTATGATCTAATGCACCCACCATCACAGACCTTGGATCATGATCCTGATCTGTTGCACCAGTAAGTTCTACAATTTCAATTTGTAAATTCATGAATATGACTCCCTTGCGAGTCGGCCAAAACCGCACGATCACAGAGGTAAATATCGCGATCATGACTTGAGTCTGAGGCCCTGTATCACGATAGCGGTTTTCAAGTCATGATAGCGAATCACGAGATCCTAGTATGGTTATAAATACCCCATTTTGACCTATTTTTCCTATTATAGACTTATTTTCTTGAGACCTATACCCTAAATAGTAAGATAAGTAGGGATTGAAGCTTCTGGGTGATTTGGGAAGCTTGATTAATGCTTATTTATTGATTCTCCTTTGGATTTGAGGTAAGATTCCTAAATATTCTTGGTTGATTTTTCCATTTTGACAAAAAATCCCAAAAGTTTAAGCTCTTTATTTTTGCCCCAAATTATATCAAATTCCACCTAATTTTATGGGTAATGATTCCTTGAGCAAGTGGGAATGTTGGGTTGGTTTCAAAAATGTGATTTACCCTAAATGGGACACATATAGGATTTTGGGTGATCTTTTGACCCAAAGCACAATGGTGAATTATGGTTATCATTATTCTTATATTGATGAGTAGAACATAATTTTGATAGCTTGACATGTTGCAAAAGCTTCTCAGAAGGGAAAAAAGTGATTTAGCAGATCTTGTGAGCTTTCTTTGGAATCTACGTAGGATAGTTTTTACTTCTTGTTAGATTGAACTAATTCATAGTATTTTTATGAAATTGTGTTATATTTGGGATGGGTTTTAGTTTTTGGTGTGATAAATTGAAATACTTGGAATTAGTTGGATCATTTAGGCTATATTTGATATTATGTTGGGCATAATTAACTTAGTTAATCATACCGTGGGTGAAGTTGACCTTGTAAGCTTATATTAAGTTCGGAATAGCTTTAGTTATTAAATTAATGAGGAGACTTCCTTTATTACTTGAATTGAGGATTAAACTTACCCAAGTTGCCTTACCTTAGATGAAATTGACTTTTCTGCTCCATGTTAGGAGTTATTGTTATTCTAGGGATAGTTGTCACTTCTTTAACATCAAAAAGTGGATTTAGATACCGTAGATAGTCCAGGGTATATATTGCTTGATAAATGATTTTAGGGCTTTAGAAGTGGGCTCTTTGACCCACCTTAAGCCAAGACTTGAAATAATTATTGAAGACCCTTTCATATGCTTGTGTACATCTAGGAAGATGGTTATTTTGGTGATATTTAGATGTCTTGTTACTTGTTTTTTATGATGAAAAATGATTTGGAGTAATGCTTAATAATTAGGCTATATTGAGTTGTTGATTAATATTATGTTATTGATGAGCCATTGAGTATGCTATTGAGTTGTCTATCGATTGGGCTACCTGAATATACTATTGAATGAGCCCTTGAGTATGATGTTGACTAATCCAAAAATTAGGCTATTAATTATGATATGAATAAAGCTATAAATTATGTCATGGGTTATAGATTGATCAAGATATTGATAAGCCATCTATTATGCTTATGATAAGCCGTTAATTAGGCTATTAGTAAGTTATTGCATATTCATAGTAGTACATAATGATTATGTTAGAGGTCATGTTAAATGACTATATTGGCGAATATGTTATGGATTATATTAAAGAGCATGCTTATTGACTATATCAACAATTATGCTATTGATTATGTCAAGATCGTGCATTTTACTGTATTAGAAATCTTGTTGTTGGTTATGCTAGTACCCACGATTTTGACTATGATTATTTATAATCATAATATATATTGTTCATGGTTATTCAATTAAATACTTTCATGATTATGCAATTGGCCATATTGATGTTGATATTGATTATATATACCCGTCAAGGCCAGAGGATGATTATGATGATATAATTATTTGGCAAGGTCGGAGTATGATTATGATGATATATTTACCCGGCAAGGCAGAGAATAATTATGATCATATATTTACCTAGCAAGGCCGAAGGATGATTAGATGATATATGCATGTCCGACAAGACCAAAAGATGATTATGATGATATTTATGAGAATAATGTGTAATATCCATGCTGAATCGATTTTGGTTATACGTATTATACTATGATGATATACTTATAACAATATGATGATATTGGGGTGTGAGATTGGTAATCTAGCTAAGTTGAGAATGAGAAAATAGGTATGATGTAGCATAATATGAATAAACCCTAATACTATAATGATTAGTTGATAAACATTAGCTAGTTGACAAATATTGGTTAATTGGTAAACGATGACTAGTTGATAAGTTATGATTAACCGCTATATGAAGATTAGTTATAAGTGATATTTATTTGATAAAGGATGATTTATTGATACACAAGGAGGATTATGAATACATGATGGATAGTTTATAAGTGTTCACTTATGTACAAATGATGAATATGGTAAATTGATGTTTATTGTAAGGCATGACTTGGCTGAATTCCAATTATATTATGAAAGCTGATAGTAGATAATGGTGGGTTTTTCTATATGTTTTGTACCTTATAGGCTTATGGCTCTTGTAATGGGTTATTTACTTTTCTACATCAATTGGTATATAGGAGCCAAATTTGTAGTTATGATTACATGTGTTGATGCTTTATGTTATGTCATGATGATATTCTGGTTATCTATTTATTTTTGTATAGCGATGTTAGAGATATTGAAGGTTCATTTCCTTACTATGATTTATTTATGTTATCTTACATTTTATCATTCTTATATCAAGATTTAGCTCAGTGGGTTGATGATGGCTATTGAGTACCTATTGGTTTGGTACTCCTACTATATTTTTGTATATTTTTTATGCAGATCTGAGTACTAGTGGCCACTGTTGATCAACATTCATGTTTTGTTGATATCCAAAGATAGGATGAGCTCATAGAGTTGGAGTGACCTATTTTCTTCTATCTTTCTATGTTCGGCCTTTTGTTTTGGGATAGAAGTATTGACTACTCTAGATACTTGGGTTGAATATTTATTTTGGATGCTCTTGTACTGGCTCTACCAGGTTGTGGTAAGGTGTTTATGTAGCGACTACCTTTAAGCTATTTTGATTTCCTTGCTTATTTATTTTGTTGGATTACCTATTAGGCCCTTTTGGGGGCATTTCCACCAAGTTTACCCATTGTGTTTAACTCCTGGTTACGGTTGGCTTACCTACTAGCGAGATAGAGTAGGTTCCATCATGACACATAAATTGGGTCGGGACATCCACATATTCAGTATATTTCAAAAGTAGACCACATATATGTTTTTGTGGCTACATTATTTCACAATGCATATTCTGGTGTTTGTCCCAAGAAGCATGACTAATCTCAAGCACCACTAAGTACATCTAGTTGGTGAGTCCTCATAGTTCAAGGGACAAGCTTTGGTTGACTTTGACTTCAGATGTTTACTACAATTATTTTAATTATTTTGATTTTAGTTGGGGTTAGCTATGGTCTATCCCAATGGCTCCTTAGTCATTAGTTAGAGTCTTGTCAAGACTAGTCAGATGATATATTCTTTCATCTTTTCATAGATTTGAATGTTACTGAGTTGCGGTATTTTTAAAGATTTATCTTTTATTTGAACCCAGTTTATAAGTTCCTTTAATTTCCTCTCATATTTTAAGATATTCTTATTGAGTTCAGCACCGAATAGATATCATAGGTTACCTTAGGGATATTTGTAGTCCTATTCACTGTGTGACATCCATGGGGTATGGTCTGGGTGTTACAAACTTGGTATTAGAGCCAAAGGTATTAAAGAGTTATAGATCATGGGTGTGAAGTATGCCACACTTATGAGAAAGAGGCTATGGAATGTCTTAGGAACCAACCCATTTTTCATGATATCTATCCTGCTTCAAAGTTTCCTTTTAGTTCCTCTAATTTTTGCTTTCTTGTGGTAAAAAATACCTTCTCGTAGAGCTTACGATTGTAGAATAAGAACCAGCCATCCCTGCTACCACCTACAGACCCTCTAAATTAGAATTTCTCTCATGTTGAGTTTTGGGCTACCTTCCAAGTGTTAGATCAGGTTATGAATGCAAATTCCCCAGCCAATCAGCCAGCAGCAGTACCACTTTAGAAGAATTATAATCTATCCCTAGCTTGAGTTTGGGATTTTATGAGGATGAACCTAACTGAGTTCTTTGGGTTGAAGGATAATGAGGATCCTCAGTTTTACATTAATGAGGTGAAGAAGAATACTCAGATTATGCAAGTTACTAAACAAGAAAGTATGGAATTGGCTTCTTATTAATTGATGGATGTTGCTTATGACTCAGTTACTATGTGAAAGAAGGTAGGGTTGAGAATGCATCTCTTATGATTTTGCAAATATTTCAGATGGCTTTTCTAGATAGGTTCTTTCCCAAGGAAATGAGAGAGGCTAAGGTAGATAAGTATGAACCTAAGGTAGGGCTTTATTTCGGTGAAGGAATAATGGCTCAATTTTTCTCAGCTAGCTAAGTTTGCACTAGAATTGTTGTTGGATTCTAGAGCTCATGTGAGTAAATTTTTCATTGGTTTTTCTAACTTGGTAGTCATAGAGTGTAGGACTTCCATGTTTATTAGGGATACGGATATTTATCGATTGATGACTCATAATCAGAAGATTAAGGCTGAGAAATTAATTGAAAGGGAGAAGGAAATAATAAGTCTAGAACCAAATAATTTGAGTACAGTCAGTAGAAGTCTGGAGGGGGAATTCATTCTTAGTTTTAGGGACGTTTGTCAGCACTTGTATTTTCCTCAACCACTGTCCTTACACCTACAACTAAGAAACAGTAGTAGGGCAGACACCAACTTCTATATTTAAGGGTATATAATTGGGGGATCCGGCTATCCAGCCTACAAATGATGTGGTAGAAATCATTTGGGTGAGTGTTTAGCCGACAAAATAGGGTTCAATGAATATGGTAAGATATACCACAAGTCTTGGGACTACCCTTTCATGAAAGCGAGCAGAATGGATGCTCTCCCTCAGGCTCAGCCTCGTACTTCAGTAGCTCAGTCAGGCCGTCAGCTTAACAATAGGGTGCATTATCCATTACCAGTGATAGTTAGTGTCAGAACTAGTTTTATTCTTTGTCGTATAATCAAGAGCAGGAGATCTCCCTAGATGTTGTCATTGGTATGCTTCGTATCTTTCACCTTGACACTTATGTGTTATTAGATATAAGGTCAACCCACTCCTTTGTGACCCCACTTATTGGGTAAATTTTGATGTAAATTCCGAGTCTTTCAAATCTTTTCTCTATTTCTATCCTAGTGGGTAAGTAGTTTTGGCAAGATGAGTGTAAAGAAAGTGCCCTACCACAGTCCTCTATAGGGTCACTTTAGTAGATTTAATAGCACTAGAGATAATAGATTTAGAAGTTATTTTAGCCATAGATTGGATCCATTCATTCTATGCATTAGTCAATTGTCGCACCTGAGTGATTAAGCTTTAGTTTCCTAATGAGTCATTCCTCGAGTGTGAAGGTAGTTCAGTATTTCCCAAAGGTCATTTAATCTATTGTATAAAAGTTAGAAAGTTAATATCAAAATGGTGTATCTACCATATAGTTTGATTTAAAGATACTAAGTTCAAAATCCCAACACTTTAGTTAGTTCAGGTAGCCAATGAGTTTCCTAAAATCTTCCTAGCGAATATGCCTAGGCTACCTCCCGATGGAGAAATAGAGTTTAGGATTGATGTTCTTCTAAATACCTAGCCTATCTCTATTCCTCCCTACTGTATGGCCCCAACTGAGCTTAAAGTATTGAAAAAGAATCTCAAAGACCTCTTAGATAAGGGGTTTATCAAGCCAAGTATTTTCACATAGGTGATATAGTCTTATTCAAGCACAAGAAGGATGGTACGCTCAGAATGTGTATAGATTACAAATAGTTGAATAAGGTCACCATCATGAATAAGTACCCCATCCCTAAGATTGATGATCTATTTGACCAGTTTCAGGGTGCCCATTGGTTTTCAAAGTTGATCTTAGGTCAAGGTATCACCAGTTGAATTTCAAGGAGCATGACATTCTAAAAACTTCTTTTAAAACCCGATACAATAACTTTAAGTTTATGGTTATGTCTTTTGGTCTAACAAACGCTCCTGCAACATTCATAGATTTAATGAATAGGGTCTTTAAATGGTACTTAGATATGTTTGTCATTGTCTTTATTGATGACATACTTATTTAATATCAGAGTAAGGAGGAGCATATAGAAAACAGACACAGTGAAGCATTATCCCAGGCCCATTACTCTATCAGATATTTTGAGTTTATGAATTTAGCCAATTATTATAAGAGGTTTGTTGAAGGTTTTTTCTTAATAGTTGAACATTTGACTATATAAACATATAAGAAGGTGAATTTTATATGGTCAGATAAATATGAGAAGATCCTTCAAGAGTTGAAGGATAGATTGACTTCAGCAAAAATGTTAGCTTTCCTAGATGGGTTATAAGGATTTGTGGTGTATCATGATGCCTTTAAAGTTGGGTCACGTTGTGTTTTGACGTAAAATAGGAATGTAATTAACTGTTCCTCTAGATAGCTTAAAGACCATGAGAAGAATTATCCAACACACGATTCAGAGTTAGTAGTTGTTGTGTTTTCCCGGATAATTTGGAGACACTATTTGTATAGTAAGCACATTGATAATTTTATAGATCATAGGAGTCAGAAAATATGGTTGGAGTTTTTAAGAAATTATGACATGAATGTGCTTTATCATCTGGGTAAGGCAAATCGAGTGGAAGACGCATTGAGTAAACTGTCTATGGGTAGTGTGGCTCATTCAAAAAAGGAGCAGAAGGTACTGGACAAGGAAGTCGATAGACTAACCCATTAGGGTGTATGTCTTCTTAACACAGATGATGGGAGTGTTGTGGTTTTGAACAATTTAGAATCTTCCTTAGTGGTGGAAGTGAAAGCGAAACAACATAGTGATCCATACTTAAGTCAAATATCAGATGTAGTTCAGAAGTAGCGGTTTGATATTTTCTCTCAAGGGGGAGATGGTGTCCTTCGCTATCAAGGTCATCTATGTTCCCAATGTTGATGGATTGAGAGAAAGGATATTATAAGAAGATCATAGTTCTAACTATCCGATTCATCCCGGTGCTGCCAAGGTTTACCGTGACTAGGGAGAAATCTATTGGTGGAATAATGAAAAAAGAGACATAGAAGAGTTTGTGGCCTAGTGTCCCAATTTTCTACATAAAAATATTAAGCATCCAAAGCCCAGAGGTATATTCAGGATATTAGCATTGCTACTTAGAAGTGGGAGGTCATCAATATGGAATTCATTATTGGACTTCCTTGTATGAGACATCAATATGATTCGATTTGGGTCATCGTGGATTGATTGACCAAATCAACCCATTTTCTACCAGTTAAGACCTCAGATACTGCAGAAGATTATGCTAAGAAATATATTCGTGAATAGTAAGGTTCCATGGTATTCCCTTGTCCATTATTTCAGAATGAGGTACATAATTCACTTCCTATTTTTGGCAATTCATTTAGAAGGTCCTTGAAAAAATGCTGAAGCTCAATATGGCTTTCCATCTGCAAACAGATGGCCAAGCTGAGCCTATGATTAAAACATTGGAAGATATGTTGAGATATTGTGTGATGGACCTCAAAAGAAATTAGGATTATCATTTACCCTTAATTGAGTTTGCATATAACAATAGTTATCATGCTAGTACCCAGATGGCTCGATTTGAAGCATTGTAAAGATGTAGATATAGATCACTTATAGGTTGGTTCAAACATGGGGAAGTATCCTTGGTTGGACTATATTCTATTCTTGAAGCAATGGAGAAGGTTCAATTGATTCATGAGAGGTTGAAAACCACTCAAAGTCATCAGAAATCATATGCAGATATAAAGAGGAGGGAACTAAAGTTTAAAGGGGGTGAATATTTGTTCCTGAAAGTGTCACCCATACAGAGGTTAGTGAGATTTGGAAGGAAAGGGAAGATTTGTCCCCGATATATTGGTCCTTATGAAATTTTGAGGTGCATTGGAAAAATTGCTTATGAATTAGACCTTCCATTAGAGTTAGCCATTGTCCATCCAGTTTTTCATATGTCTATGTTAAAGAAGTACATTGGAGATCCATCCTTGGTATCACCCAGAGAAAGTAATTGGGTAAAATATAGCCTACCCTACGAACCGATTCCAATTCAAATCCTTGATCGACAAGTTCAAAATTAAGGGATAAAGAAGTTGCTTTAGTGAAGGTTCTTAGGAGACACCAAATGATTGATAGAGCAACTTGGGAAGTAGAGGCCGACATGATGAGTTGATATCCTAACCTATTCACTTCTAGCACAGAGTTAGTATGAGGTAAGAAACTCTTCTAAGTCTATTCTATTCATAAGTATTCTTATTCTCACCTTATAAAGTCCATGTCTAATGAGTTATTTCAATTATAAGTTAACGTTTGAGATAAAATATTTAAATTATAGAGTAAAACAAGTTTCATATCTTTGCAAAGCAGACCCATGAGATAATTAACATTCTTTCTAGACCTTTATTCAAAGACGAATGGTGCCAAGAGGGAGATAATATTAGCCCCAAGAATTTATATGATTTTATTTTGGTACCTTCTTCATGTTTAACATTGATTTCTAAGTAGGGTTGTGATAAGCAATGATAACGGGACATTTAGGAAGTGTTTTGGAATTTTTGGGAAGCTTTTGGGGTCATTTTGTGACCCCATACGAAAGAGGGTCTGTGATAAGAGAGTGTCACAATTTGAGCATGCTGTGATAAGAAAAAGCCATTTCCTTGAAGTGGTGTGATAAGGTAGTACCACGCCCAAGGGTGTAGAAATGCCATTTTTATTTTATCAGTTTTCTTTGAGAGAGTTTTGGTCTTTTACGTATAAAATGACTTCCCAATCATAATTAACACAATTCCAACCCTCACAACTCATATTAAATGACCTTTATTTTCCCAAAACCCTCAAAAACACAAAAGAATAATTTTTTTACCAAAATTAAAGCTTGCAATGTTCCAATTCGAGTTTTCCTCAAAATATTCACTAAATCCAGGTATGTGGGGTTTGTAAAAGGATAACCTTTCATCCTTGTTCCCAAACTCTTTGAGTTTAAGAAATTTATAAAAGGGTTCATACCCACTTTTCTTATACTTGAGATTATGATCTTTCTTTATAAGTTGCATATTATTTTGCACGTGATTTCATGCTTATTTAAGTTTATATCCACTAAAGGATCTCAAGCATTAAGTATTGACATTTTGATATGAAGTTTCGTTGAGATGTTAAATGATTATACATTGAGAATAAGTACTTAATTTACAAGAAGTTCAAGTTTAGTAGTTTGAGATACAAAAGCATTACAGCATGATAACATTTTCAGTTTTGATATAAGATTTTAGACAAGTTATGAAGTTCACATAAGCAACCAAGAACTTTAGATAGAAACAGTGGCATATTGTGTTTTCAAACATTTTTTGCACCCAAGCGCACGTGCAAGTGTACGTGGCCTACCAAGTAGTAAAATGGCCTTTAAAAGACAAATATCAATGCCACGGGGACTTGTGCTCAACAACTATCAAATTCCAGTCTCACTTTGAATCTTAAACAAATGCTGAAGTAACCAAGAATATTTGAGAGTTAAAACTAAAGTAAAATTAACAATACTGTAATATAAAGGACCTGAACAATAATGGGGAGAAACCCAGGGTTGAGCCACTACGAACAATCCTACTTAGCTATATAATCTTGTTGGTTTCGTCAATCATCTTTGTTATTGATTCACAAGGTTGATAATATGATTATGTTCTTTCAATCCTCTAATCAACTATCTAAATTAGCCTCACCACTACAATGTTTAGCGGAGATGCAAGTACTAAGTTAAATACATTTGTATTTATTCCCATCTATGAACCAAATAGGGAAAAATAGTTATATTTCTATCATAACTTCAATTCATTGATGATTACTACCCCATCCCATATATCCCACATTCTATTCTATCGTTCCTCCTTCCAGGATCATGAAGAAAATATGAATTTGTCTTAAGGGTTGCGATTCTATAAAATAATTAAAAAAAAAAGATAGATGAACAACCTACAACGATAATAACATAAACCAACACAATTAACAAGCTTAAGTACTTGTGTTCTTGGCCTTAACCCTAGATGAGGGTGTTTGGCCACTCATGGAATTACAAAGAATCATAAAGATGAAATTCAAGTAATTATTACAAAGTAAAGTAAAATAAGGGAATAAAATCCCTAATTGAAGCCTCTTTAAATGTATTCCAATTCCCCAATGTCTTCCAAGGTGTATACAAAAGAGTTGGAGTGTTCTATTTATAGTTGGAACTAGTTGGAAGATTTTGACACACTAGTGTGCCACGCTTTGACATTATGGCGATAAGGGCGTGGCATGCCCTTATTACGGTGGGATACTAGAATTTGCATTCAAAGTTACAACCAAGGGTGTGGTATGCCTGTGTAGTGGTGTCTAGGAAGCGTAGAACACCCCTAAGCCTAAAATTTCCTGATTATGATATAGTTTACTCCATGCGTTTGGCCTTTGATCCCTTGATTCATGGTAGCTTTTCCTCTTCAATTCAAGATTTCATATCATCACTTGATAAATTTCAACATCTATAAAAGCTTCCTATAGCATGAATAACAACTAATTAGAGCTCACAACACACTAGAATCAATCAAGACAAACTAGAGTATCACATAGCTCAAGCTAAGAATACTAGTTTCTCGTTTAAACTCTAAATGGATGTTTTGCTTCAAAATTTGATTTCAACACACCATAAACATTATAAACACATAGTTTAAAACTTATATTCTCATTTAAATAAGTATTAACCCATTAATCACATGAGATACCCTCAGAACTAGGCTAATTAAGGCTAGATAACAACACTTAGGTGCATAAATCCACCTAAGATCAACTTATCAGCTCATATGCTTATTTTAAGGTGAACTTCATAGATATATTACAAACAATTGGATGATTTTAGGGATTAGTGTCTAGAACTGAGAGGGAATGTGGTTTAGCGTATCCTATTTTCCAGAAACTGTGTGCCACCATAGGTTATTATCCAACTTGTCCAAGTAGGAATGTAGCTTGTCCTAATGGGCATGCTATATATTATTCAGCTTGTCCAATCGGACATGTTTAGGTGATTACCACAGTTAGCCTTTAAACAATAGTAAAGTATATTGGGCCCTCTCGAAACATTTTTTAGACATTAGACTCCATGTTGCACACATGGTTTAAGTCAGATACGAGAATCTCCTACAGAAAAAAAGATTTTAGAAACGAAGTGTAATGACACATATTTTTGTTCAGATATTATCTTTTGATTTATGCCTTATGAGTTTTTAGCTTTCTAATTTATAATCAAGGTGAGTCTTTTTACGCTTAGCATGCATGCATGCATTGTAAGTATATTGAGCTTCAATATTACTTATTGCATTCACTGCCACATACTCAGTACATTTTAAAAGTACGACTACATATATGTGTGTGTCGCTACATTGTTTCATAATGTAGGTTTTGGTGTTCGTCCCCAGTAGCATGACTAATCTCGAGAACCACTACCTATATCTATTCAGTTAGTGAGACCTCATAGTTTAAGGGCCAAGCTTTGGTTGACTTCAGATGTTTATTTCTATTATTTCAGTTATTTTTATTATAGTTTGGGTCAAACGGGGTTTGTCCCAGTGGCTTCATAGCCTTTTGTTAGAGGCTTGTCAAGACTAGTCAGATGATATGTTTTTTCAGCTTCTTATAGATTTGAATGTTACTAAGTTGCAGTATTTTGTTAAGGTTGTTCATTTATTTGAACCCAATTTATCAGTTCCTTCAGTTTCTGCTTATATTTTACATTATTCTTCTTGAGTTCAGCATTGTATAGTATCATGGGTTAGCTTGGGGCTATTTGTAGTCCTAAGCACCATGTGACGCCTGGGGTTATCTTCGGGGTGCTACATAAGATTTTGAAAGCTCTTCTCACATGCATTTGAACACTAAAATACCACTTCTTTAGTCAACTTTGTCAAAGAACACACAACAGACAAGAAACCTTTATAAAATGCCGATAATAACCTGCCTAAACCAATGAAACCTAAATCATGCCGATAATAATTGCCACTATGTTAGCCGGATCAACCATAATTCTATCCTTAGTCACCATATGACCCAAGAAAGAGATAGATTCCTACCAAAACTCACTCCTAGAAAACATGGCATACAACTTCTCATCACGCAACCTTTAACGTGCAATCATCAAATGCATTACATGATCAACCTTATTCTTGGAATATACAAAGATGGCATCTATAAATACAATCACAATAGAGTTGAGATATGTTCAAAATACTCAGTTCATCAATTATATAAATGTTGCAGGGGCATTTTCCAATCCAAAAGACATGAATAAGAACTCATAATGATCATACCGAGTTCAAAAAGTCATCTTTGATAAATCCAAAGCTCTATTCTTCAAATGGTGATACCCGAATATCAAATCAATATTGAAAAACACCAATGCATCCTGAAGCTGGCCAAAAAAAATCATCAATCCGAGGAAGAGTATACTTGTTCTTACCCTTCACTTTGTTTAACTACCTATAGTCAATCCACATACACATAGAACCATTCTTTTTCTTCACAAATAAGAAATGAGCACTTCATAGAGATACACTAGGTCTAATGAATCTCTTACTCAACAAATCCTGCAACTACTCCTTCAATTTCTTCAACTCTGCTGGGGCTATCCCATAGATAGTGATGGAAATGGGATTAGTTCTCAGTTCCACATCAATAGAAAACTCAATATCATGATCTAGAGGCATACCAGGCAAATTTATAGGTAACACATCCATGAACTCGTGAATCACCTGAATAGAATCCACAAGAGGAACTGAGGAAACACTAGCATCATAGGAATAAGCCAAATAAGACAAACACCATCTCTTTACCATGTGATGAGCACGTAGAAAATATAGAACACCCTTTGGGCCGGAATTAAGCATACCCTTTCAATATAACCATGGCATACCTAGAATAGTTAAGGTCACGGCCTTTGTAAAATAGTATAGAACAGCATGATAATGAGAAAACTGACCCATACCTAGAATAATGTTAAAATCAACCGTATCGAGGATTATCCAGTCAACCCAAGTCTGACAACATAAAAAGGTATCCATACAATATTGGTACATTTAATCCATTATTAAAGAATCGGCTTTAGGGGTAGAATCACAAAGAGGCTCACATACAATATCAAAACTAGAAGTAAAATAGGTAGGTATCTAGGACAATGTAGACTTAATGTCAAATAACTTGGAAGCAAACTGGGATGATACCTATAATAACTGCATTTGAAGCCTCTGGCTCAAGTCTCCTAAGTATAGTAGAATGCTGATCATATCCACTCTTAGTTTGAGTAACTCCATGAACACCTCCATGAGCTCCCCTACCTCTACCTCTAGCAACCCTAGCACAACTAGCACCAGCCCTATCACTGTATAAACCACCTCTTACTACAAAAATCAAAATAGGGCAAAGATGAAGCTAAGAACCCTATTGAGTGATTCCATACAGACATCATGGGCAATCCTTTACCACATAGACAAATTAATCACATAAAAACATATCGTGTGGCTTGAATCAATCTAAAAAGGTGTGAATAAACTAGAACGACCGCCCTGTCCTAAAGAATCGGTCCTTCAGCCTCTACTCGTATGACCTGATACTAGACTACCAAAAGCTGCAGAACTTGAACGTCTACTATCTGATTCCTAGAATGCAACCTGAACCAACCTACCATGATAACCATGAGAATCTATACTAAATAAATCCCTAACTTAAGAGTCGTGTCCACCAAACTTACCCGAATGACACATCTTCTTGGTGCCTTCCTTAGTAGCCTAGGTAATAAACTCAACCATCAAAGCATACTCAATAATAATCTAGAAATAAGACCCTAAAACTACTATTTGGTTTGTATCCAACTAATATGTACTATCTAGCCCCTTCATAAATGTTTTAATCCTCTTAGAATATATAGAGAAGCTAGTAGTTGAATATCAGAATAAGGTGTGAAATCATTTTGCAAACTCGACAATAGAAGTGGACCCTTTCTCTAAGTGATGAAACCTATCCCTCATCTGGTCTCTCAAGAAATATGGTAAAAACCTCTCCAAAAAGGCTTTTAAAAACAAAGTCCAAGTCATAACAGGCGAGCTCAAAGGTCTACAACGGGAAAGTGACCTCCACCAATCCTTAGCCATATCTGTCAACTAATACGTAGCATAAGCAACTCCATAAGACTCAAGGGATCAAATATTATGTAACTTCTCCTAGAAATAGATAAAAACTCATAGGAATCCTCATCACTAGCTCTACAAAACTTAGGCGGACCTAAGTGAATAAGCCCCTCAAATCTTTTTTTATTATGACAAGGCATAGTTATACTCGAAGCAGTCAAAAGATTGTAAGTCTGGTAGGCAAAGAGTGCACCCATGGAGGTACCATTGATGAAGGTTGTAACACAAAAGTAGGAATACGATAAGTAGATGTCAGAAATGAAGATGGAATGTCACTTAAAGTTTGAGGAATATCAGTTACATTCTAGGGAATATCCTCCAAATAACTCAAGAGATGAACCAAAAGACCTTGAAACACCGAGTGTCGACTAAACTCTGTAGGACCTAAGTTGGCCCCACATTCCCTATATAATAATTATCCCTGGAATAAATAACCTTAGACTAAAGAGAGGTCTCCCTAGAATGTCTTCTAGTTAAGGAAGCTCTGCATGCCTCATCCTTGAACCGGGCTCCTATATCAGGTGTTGGCTCAGTATCTCTAGCCTTTCTTGACATATTCCTCACCATCTATGCAGAAAAGAATGGAATACAAGTTTAGAACATCAGGTATGAACAAGACGCACAACAAGGAATCAAATTAGAGAATAATTTCCTAAAGATATCTTATACCCTCTCAAAGATAAAGTAACATCTATGTATCAATCTGCGAGACTCTACTAGATATCCTGCTCTTACACTTATGAGACTGGTGAACCTAGCTTTGTTACCAATTTTTCACCACCTAAAATGAGGTTGTAGTGGCACTAACCGCAAACCAACCATGTGCCACGACAAAAAAACTAAGGTCATGTTGACATTTATCGCGTCTAAGCCTTGACAAGTAAGCCAATCACATAAACTGATATCTATGAAAATAATCATACACAATTCCTAAGGTGACACTTCTGAAGAAAAGTCAGACCATACATGCACAAAAATAGCAGAAGTCTGGGAAATAATGATACCATAAACCATCCTAAAACCTGGTGTCACAACATAAGAACAATCTTAATGCAACCCAAAACTAGAAATACAGCTGAATCCAAAAACTATATGTTTGTCTCTAAATAAAAAATAAAGACATCAAATAGATAGGAGGAGATCATAGGTCAACTTTAGAAGCATAGAACAGCCACTACCTCAAAAGTATCAATAATCAATGCACAAACATAGCTACCACATGGTGCACTCGTACTTAGATCTGCACTAAAATGGCATAGTAGGGGTGAGTACCATCCATTGTACTTAATAGGTATCATAGTTCGACTGAGAAAAGTAAAATATAAGGTATATAAATACATACTATGAGCACATCATGTTTAATAAGAAAATGTCCCAAATGGTAGCTCACACCGTCTCCACTAACAGTTCAATAAATAGCACATAAACAAGAAAACAAGATGGAAAAAGAAACTGAATAGCCATGCGTCAAAGGAAACACAAAACATAACATTGAAGATGCATAATGTATGAAATGTAATAATGATGATGGTGGTGTGATTGAGGTTATCACATAACCTCCATATACACTTATGGAGTCTTGGTACTTATAGGTAGGACCTATGGGGGGTTCACAACCGATGTACTTTCTGAATACAATCATATTCTCAATATCCATATCTCCTCTTCGACTCGTGGGCTATGGCACAGGGTTTTGTAAAAGTGTTTTATTTTTGTCAAAATGAGGGTTTCCATAATGGTAAGATCGCATGAATGTATGTATGATATGAGGATTTAATACTCACAACCTAAATGGTATAAAGATCTCGAATTCATTCAATAAATGCACACATGATCTCATAATCTACTCAATATGTCAACCATCCATGATTCACATAAGCAACGTACCACAGGAAATAATTATACATGTAAGGCATCATTAATATCATATTAACCCTGACTTGGGTATTTCTATCATAAATAAAGAAACCAACACATACATAAGGTCAATATTGTTAGATAAGGCCCCACACGAGCAACAGATAGAAATTATCATAATTTAAATACAATAAAAAATACAAGATAAATAAACTAAGTCAAGGTAAGAGAACAAATTAGGAATAACTCTCCCAATATTATAAATAAAGAAATAAATAATCGGGATAGTAATATTAAAGAAAACCTAGCTAACATTACAAAACTAGGCCCCATAATCTAGTTGGCATAATATAGTAAATAACCTAATGCAGTCCCCCATAAGCCCTAAGGGTACAATCAAAGAGAAGTAGTAACTGAAATTATACTAACTAATCATATCTTAAAATTAGAACTATGGATCCTTCAATATCATGAACACTAGACTCGGACAGGTAACATAACCATCGTAAGAAACCTCTTAATGCTGAACTTGATCCAAAACTCATATCATCATTTGTCGAACTTGAATCGAAACTCAATATATTCATTTGACGGGCTTCAACTGAAACTCAATATCATCAATTGCCATACTCAAATAGGAACTAAAATCCTCTCCCAAGTACCACTATAAAACATAGCATTATACATCTAAACCTCATCAAGATCTAAAATTTGAATCTAGATATTGAACATGTCTATAAAATTAACAAGAAGCTAGTAGTAGTCTTGGCCTAAGGTGAACTGGATGGGCCCACTTCAAATCCCTAAAATCCATTCTAAGTTAAATTCTACCCCCAAACTAGTATAAGGTATTCAATTTAAGTGCTACGTATTAAATAAATAATATTTTAGTCCTAAGAAAGAAATTCTACATAATAAATGATTAGCTAAGTCAATTATTCCTAATTTACTATTACTTAATCGTCTAACAGATTCAATTTATACTAAATGCACCTCAAAAACCTAATTTCCACCCCACATCTGGTACATTATCATAAAAATACTACAATGTATCCCAATCTAAGAGAAAGGTAAGCCTAGCCTACCTAGATACCGAAGAAAGCCCAACAAAATCCGCTAAATTATTGATTTCCTCTTTCGAGAAGCTTCCGCATGTTGCCATGCTACAGAAATGATAATCTACTTATAAATATGAGAAAAATTGTAGCCATATTGCATCTTTGTACTTTGGGTCCAAAATTACATAAATCTCATGTGGGACCCACGTGCAGAATCACATATTCAAAACATCAACACGTCCTTCTATGCTAACGAAACATTTATACTCAAGAATGCATAAATTCTGAGCTCAAGTGATAAAAAAATCAACCCATCAATAATCTAGGGATTTGGGGAAATAATTGAGAAATTAACCATGAATTAAATGGAAACTTACTAATATTTTTATAAATAAATGAGAAACTAGAGCTTACAATCACCACAGAATAACCTAATAATGTTTCTCCCAATCTTCCATACTCTGCAGGTTTATCACTATTAAGACACTTGGAAAAATAGGGAGAAAATTAGGCTAATAGGGCATTTAATGCCTCCTAGGTGCCGCTTAAGAGGCCAAGTACCGCTTAAGCGGTACCTGCCGAAAGCTTCCCCCTTCGCTTAAGAGATAGAGCGATTGCCAAAGTAGTAATTCTGGTTGGGCCATGTCGACTTAAGCAGCCTCTACTTAAGCAACCAAGGAGCCACTTAGGCGAATGCACCGGCTGAGTGGTGTACCAGCTGAGACTTTGAGTCTCCACCGACCCCTCGAGATTCACCCAAAATCCTATAAATGCAAATAAACTATGCTACCCTATCAAATTACACATTCCAAACTCAATGAAACAGTTAAAATTTCCATCCAAGGTCATTTCGATGGAATGTGATCCCTACACCCGAGGTCAAATTTTATGAACTTTCGACTAATAGCTTGAAATGAGTCCTAGAGCCTTGATACAAAACCAAAGGTCCCCCTAATCTAAAATTAGTGTTCCAAAGTTGATGGAACTGTTAAAATTGGCATACAAGGTAGTTTGACTGAAGTTTTCACCCGATAGCCACTTTTTACCAATAAAGACTTTAAAATAAGGAATTGGATCTAAAAACCAAATGAACTACCCGATAACTGAACAGTCAGCTCTAGCAAGTCACAAATAACTTAGGGCAACTATAGTAAATCTCTATATATGAAAATATGTGGAAATGCAAAAATGACCTGGAGGATTATTACAATATCCACTACTAAAAGAACTTTCATCCGCAAAAGTAAAGAGTTAGTATATACCTGAAGCCTCGAATAAGCGAGGATGTTGGGCCCCTATATCACTCTCGATCTC
Source organism: Capsicum annuum (assembly GCF_002878395.1). Lineage (NCBI taxonomy): Eukaryota > Viridiplantae > Streptophyta > Magnoliopsida > Solanales > Solanaceae > Capsicum > Capsicum annuum. The sequence goes on along the minus strand of NC_061120.1, from coordinate 34,765,352 downwards.
CCAAGTATCCTCCTCTACTGGATGGTGTCTCCACTGAATCTTAACCACCATAATCTCTCTACAGCTCAACCATCTACCAACATTGTCTAATATGAATATCGGCTCCATGACATAGAAACATGGAAAACTAGATTAACAACAATAAAATCAAGGGACAAGTCAAACTCATAAGCAACCTCTCCAATTATGCAAAGGATCTCAAAAGGTCCAATTTATGTAGGACTGGTATTGCCTTTCCTCCCAAACTTTATCATGCCCTTCATGAGTGATAGTCACAGGAATACTCGGTCACCAACTCTAAATATCAAATAACAAAGTCTACGATCTGCATAAGCCTTCTACCTACTCTAAGCTACCCTCAGCCTATCCAGAATCATCCTGACTCTATCAAACGCCTCCTGAAATAAGTTCATACCACGAGGTCTCAAACAATCCAATCGAAGTCCAACAATCCCTACTATATAATGCCTCAAATGGTGCCATCCTAATACTCGAATGGCATATATTATTATATGTGAACTTTGCTAAAGCTAAGTGTTACTACCACTGACCTCTGAAATCCATAACACAGTCTCAGAGCATATCCTTAAAAACCTGAATGGTCCGCTCCAACTTCCCATCGTTCTTAGGGTAAAAAGTTGTGATAAGATCCACTTGAGTCCCTAACACCTCCTAAACAGTTCTCCAAAAGATAAAAGTAAATACCGACCCCAATCTAAAATGATTGATATAAGCACTCCACGTAAATAGACTATCTGACAAACATAGAAACGGGCTAGCCTCTTGGCATTGAAGCATATCTAAATAGGAATGAAATATGCATACTTGGTTAACCAATATATAATGACCCAAATACCATCGAAACTATAGGAGGTGCAATGCAATCCACTAACAAAATCCATGGTGATGCACTCCCATTTCTACTTGGGAATGGGAAATTTCTTAATAAAGCCACCAGGTCTCTGATGCTCGTCCTTCACATGCTGAAAAACATAAGAAACAAGCTACAAAGTCTGCCACATCTCTCATCTTTCCACTCCACCAATAGTGTTAACTCAAATCTCTATACATCTTTGTTGTACCAGGGTGAATAGAACATTTATAGTTGTGGTCACACGCAATATCGATTGAATTAAGCCACCAACCCTCGAAACACAAATACGACCATCATACCTCAAAATACCCCTAGATTTTATGGTAGCCCTCTTGGACTCTCACTCAGCACTTGGTCACGGATAATACATAGTCATATATCCTCATACTAACGACTTTAAATCTTCTCAAGTATGGTAAACTTTACCTCTACACTAAAAAAAATCCTTCTAGGGTCAGAAATGTTAAGTCACACCATTAAGTTGGATAAGGATTGGATATCCCACTCCAAAGACCTCTAAGAAAGTAAAATAGAAGCTAATCTACCCATACTCACCACCTTTCGACTCAAAGAGTTTGCTACCATATTCTCTTTTCCTGAATGGTATAGAATAGAGATGTCATAATTCTTAAGCAACTCCATCCATCTATGCTACTAGGATTTATGCACTCTCTAGGTCATAAGATGCTGAAAACTATGGTGATCTATATAAATCTCACAATACACACCATATAGATAATGCGTTCAAATCTTAAGCATGAAAACTATCGCTGCCAACTCAAAATCATAAGTGGGTAGTTGCACTCGTGTACCTTTAATGGCCTCGATGCATAAGGAATAACTCGACACTGCTGCATCAACACATAATCCAAACCAACACCAAAAGCATAAAAATATACGGTGAATCTGTCACACTTAACATGAAGATCTAAACTAGGAGTAAAAGTGAGAAATCCCTTGATCTTCTGAAAGTTCAACTCACACTCCTCGAACCACCAGAAAGGAACCTCAATCCTAGTCAAATAGGTCATCAGGACTGCAATAGTAGAAAAAACCTCAATGAACTACCTATAGTAGCTAAGTCAATGAAGCTATGAACCTCAGGTGAAGATGTAGGCCATGCACAATCACAAAAAGCCTCAATCTTTGTTGGGTACACAATAATACCATCCTTATACACCACATGTCTTAGGAATGTAATCGACTCAAGCCAGAACTCTTACTTTGAGAATTTGGCAAAGAGCATATGATCTTTAAAAGTCTAGAGCCCAATCCTTAAAAGTTGCATAGATTCCTCCGTGCTCCTTGAATATACATAAATGTTGTTGAAGAACACAATCATGAAGGAATCCAAATAAGGCTTGAACATATAGTTTATCAATTCCAAGAGTGCAGCTGAGGTATTTGTCAACCCAAAACACATTACCAGGAACTCATAATGACCATATCGAGTCTTGAAGGCTATCTTTGGGATATCCTAGGCGTGAATCCTCAACTAATGGTAAATGACCTCAAGTCAATCTTAGAGAACACTGTTGCTCCCAGAAGCTAGTCAAATAAGTCATCAATATGCAGCATAGGATACCTATTCTTCACTGTTACCTTATTAAGTTGCCTGTAGTAAATACATAGTCACAAAGAATAATCCTTCTTCATAAACAAGACTGGAGCACCCCCAAAGAGACACATTTGGTCTAATGGAACCCTTACCCAAAAGATACTGATACTAAGAATTTAGCTATTTAATCTCAGCAGGAGCCATATGGTAAGGTTCCAAAAAAATGCATCAGGAGCTCAGCTCAAGATAACCAATAAACTCAATATCGCACTCAAGAGGAAGACCAGGTAGATAGATAAAAAAAATATCAAGAAAATCTCAATCTATAGAAACAGAGTTAAGTGAGGGAATCTACAAACAAACATTATGAATATAAGCAAGATAAGACTCGCATCCTCTCGGTATGAGTCTCCTAGAGAAAACATAAGAAATAGACATGTCGGCTCGCAGCTAATAGACCCCTACCACCTAATTGGGGGAATGTTTGGTATGGCTAAGATAATAATTTATGCAAAATAATCCAAGACCATATTATAGGGGGATAAGTAGTCTATGCCAAAAATCATATCAAAATACACCATTCTAACACAATATGATCAGCTTGAGTATCAAACTCTTGAACAGTCACAACGCAAGATCTATAAACCAATCTACTACTAAATAATCACCTGTGGGAGTAGATACACTTATCGGTATTGATAAAGAATCTCAAGATCACTCTACCCAATAGGCATAATAAGTAGATACATAAGAATAAGTGGATCCCAGATCAAATAAAGCAAAAGTTGATCGATCGCATACTAAAATTATACATGTGATAACAACATCTGAAGACTTTTCCTCAACTCTAGCAGGTACAGAATAAAACTAACCACTCCCGCCAGCTAGACCCCTAGCCAATACCATGTCCTACATGCCTAAGGACTTCCGCGAGCACCCTAGAAACCACCCCGATGACCATGCATACCATCTTTAGTTGGGGGCATTACTGCATTAATGGGTGGAACACTTTTAGTTACCGGAATAACTTTCCCACGACTAGGAAAATCTCTGGATAAATGGACAAATAACCCACAATGATAACACTCCCCTAGAGTTATACTAAATTAGAAGATCTGGCTAATCAAAAATAACCAACTCGACTAGAATACCTAAAAGATAAAGCTCGTGGGGGTAGTCTACAACACTGGACAAGACTATTACTGTAACTAGACAGGCTTCTATCGGTAATCTAAAGTGTGGCATGAATGGGTATACTAAATTGACCTTGATACTGATAAGGATGATCCAAAGGTTATCTATCCTGAGTACCACTACGTTTGAACTGTGAGCACCACTATGGCTCCCACTAAAATTGCCTTGATGTAGTGGTCATTTATCGCTGACCCCTTCGTCCTTATGATGTATCTACTCCATAATTTAAGCATGATCGAAAACCTAGAAAACCACCTACAGGTAGCAACAAAACTCAAAGTAGCCATGAAGAGAGAAAGTCTCAATTCTCGAATAGAGCACCAAACTTCTCATACTCGATCAATAAGATAGATGTAGCATGCCTTGCAAACTTATGAAATCAATCCTCAAACTCCCCAATAGTTATAGAATCCTTCTCTAATCTTGAGAACTGGTCTCTTAGCTAATAGCTAAGACTATAAGGCATATACTTTTCAAAGTAGGCCTAAGTGAATTGAGTCCATGTCAAAGGGAAAAATCTAACTGGTTTGGATTCAAGATAATCTCTCCTCAAATGTCAATCTGTCAGATCCAACTAAAATATAGTGTAATCACACCACGAGTCTAAATTAGCCCTAAATGATGGAGCTTATCCTCGCAAGCAACCAAGAACTGATAAGCATCCTCTTAAGATGCACTAGAAAACCTAATCGAATACCATCAAAAGAATCTACCCAAAATCTTATGCTCCTCAATGGACATAGCAGGCTAAGCAGCTACTGGCTGAGAAACCACTAATGCAGAAGGGACCTTAATTCTGGGAGCTGCAATAACACGCTACATTCCAGCCTCAGTACCACCCTGATCCACAAACTGAGCATGATCTGATGGTGCACCACCTACTAATCTGAAGAGCTGAACCAATGCATCCCTGAGTAGTGATGAAGAAATAAAATTAGTGAAGCCAAGGAATTGATGAGGTAAAGGAATCTCTGGCGCTATCATGACCTAAAAACCAAGGGTCATGATGGAACTTGTCACAACAAGCCTTGAAAAGTAAGCTTATTACCCAAAAAGGTATAAAAAGGAAGGTGATACCAAAAACAAAAGGCGAGGCTTCTGGAAACCAGATCCCCAAACCTAGTGTCATAGTGTAAGAACTACTAAATACCTTACTACTAAATATATCTTGAATGTCAAAGATATAATAATAGCCCCAAGAAGGATCAAAATTTGTCTTAGAAGAATAAATAAGACATGAAATAGATAGGAAGAGGGAGTAGGACAACTCTTGAAGTATAGGACAATTGCTACCTCGAATATACTCCAAATGTCACCTGAATCAGTTATCCGTCCAGTGCACTTGTACCTGGATCTGCATCAAAAGGGCACAATAGGAGTGAGTAAGGTCCACTTGTACTCAGTAGTTATCATATACCGACTGAGTAAAGAAGAAAATAAAACATATAAAAACCAACTCTTGGCACATCAATTGCAATCAAATAATATACAAAAAAGTAACCCATGCTGTCTCCACTAACAATTCTACTATATACTCATTTAACAAATACAGCTAGGGGAAAGAGGTACAAATATACTCATATATCAAATACAAGTATAAGAAGATAGTAAAAATTAACAAATATCAGGTCAAGAATATAAATAAAATCATAGAATAAGCAAATATATGGAGTGCACTGAAGATAATGATGATGATGATGTAATCCAAAAGGTCGTCGCATAACATTCGTTACACCTATCAAGTTCTAATCCCAGGTAGGAACCATGAATGGTTCATCAACCCATATACAAATGATATCAAATACCAATATCCATCACTCCTCTCCGACACATACATTGGCTAAGAGTTTTTAAAGAAGTCATATTATCTATCAAAAAAAGCTAGTGTTTTCGATATTTTCAGTTTTTCCATAGTGGTACCAGTGTTGCATGAATGAATATGATATGAGAATGTAATGCTCACAACAGACCAGATTGAGAATACCAAATATACAACTAATATACCAACCATGTGAGAAAATTCACTCAAGTAAACAAATCATCCATGATCCAATATAATCTAGAAACCATCAAGTGAAACATGTAAGAAAAGGCCACTAATACCGCATAAGATAAATGTCACATAAGTCCTAAATGTAAGCTTTTTCCAACCTCAAAAAGTCCAACCAAACATACATATATCAATATCAAGCTAGCAACATCAAATAAAACCCCACACGGTCATATATTGCAAATAATGTCTCAAAATCATAAAATATTATCCACATAGGCCCCACATGGGCACAAAAATCACCTAAAAACATTTTTGATGATACAATCTCATACACATAGCATGCATTTACATTATTATTAACTACCTAACTCAATCTAAAGAAAGTTAATCCATAACCTACCACGAATGTTGATACTGGTACAGTAAACTTTTAACACCAAGCCTTTATGTCATGCATCGACCAAAAATTAGCTAAAGCATAAAAATACAGAATCTATGCATCAAAAAAATCCAACAATACTTATATTTCCCACTTTTGACTCGGGGTTTAAAAAGACCCCTGATATGGGTTTTTGTAAAAGAAGGGTAAAACCAGAATTTTTTTTTTTTCAAAAACACATTTCACAAGATTAAAGGAACTCATGGGAGGAAACCTATGAGAAAACAAGTTGAAATTGGGGTTTGAATCGTAGGAATGCTAATTTAGTTCTTTTGGGCCAAAATTCCATAATTCCACCCTTAAATACGAGTTTAAACAAGATTTAAATGATATGAATCGAAGAAAAACAATTGAAGTAGGGATTTAAAGTTTACCTTAGCTTTAAAATAGAATAAAATACCCAAACACTAGAACCCCAAGCTCCAAGCCTAGAAAATGGTGAAAATTCTTTAAAATGGGGGATGTAATCCACCCAAGCATTGCCTGAACGACCACGCATCGCTTAAGAAAAGCCCACAACATTGTGTAAGCAACTTTGTTGTCTCATATGTGATAAACATCTGGCACACTAGTGTCTCTTAAGAGACTAGGGCATTGCTTAATAGAAAATCGTTTAAGCAAGCCTAGTGTGGCTTAGGCAAAACTTTGACTGTCAGGCCAAGTCGACAAAGTGACCACAGCATTACTTAAGAGAGTACACCAGCTAGAGACTTAGGGAATTCCAAGTCTCTGCGAACCCCTTGGGATTCATCAGAGCTCCCATGTATGGAAAAAAAACCATGCTACCCTAAAAAATTCTATGCTCTGAACTCAATGGAGATATTAAATTTTTGAAAAAAATAACTCATTTACATAAAATTGATCCCTGAAACCCAATTTTGTAACTTTCTAAAATGAGGGTTGAAATGGGATTCAAAGGTCCTAAAACCACACCAACCCTGTTACCAACCTAAAATTGACATTTTTGATTTGTTAGCCCAGTCCTTTTAGCCATCTAATGCACAAATAAAAAAAGGTTGACTGAAGTCAACTAATAAGCATTTTTAGACCAACAAAACCATAATCTCATATAATTCACATAAAAATACATTAGGAAATGTTCCAATTATCCTCACACCACAGAAATACCACAATGCAACCACAAGGAGGGGTAAAATGGTCGAATTGCATAAAAATAAATATTTTATACAAATAACCAAAACTTAGGTCATTACATCATCCACCACTAAGATCTAGTTAGTCCTCGAACTAAAGACAATAGAAATACCTGAATCAGCGAAACACTAGGATAATTACCACGCATATTAGACTCAACCTCCCAAGTGGAATCATCTACAGGCCGATGTCTCTATAGGACCTAAACCACTAGAATATCGCTAGTACGCAATTGCCTAACATCCCTGGCTAGAATGGAAACAATCGCTCATATAAGTGATTTTAATCCTAATGAATGAGATGAGAATCATCTAGAATATAGCACCAAAGCATAGAAACATGAAAAACTGGATGCACAACTAATAAATCTGGGGGCAATGTTAAGTCATAAGCCACATCCCCAATAGTTCGAATGATCTTAAAAGGTCCAATATAGCTACGGCTAATCTTGACCCATATCCAAAACCCTATCAAACCTTCATGGGAAAAACATAAAGAAAGACACGATCACCAACACTAAATTTCAAGGCATAAAGCTACGTCTACATAGCACTTCTGCCTACTTTGAGCCACTCGATGTCTATCTTGAATAACCTGAACTCTATCAAAAGACTCATGAAGCAAGTCCATACCTTGTGGTCTAATCTAAAAAACCTCAAAGTAACCAACTAGAGAGCAATAATGCCTACCATAAAAATCTCAAAGGAGCCATCTTAATACTGGAATGGTAGCTATAATTATACGCAAACTCAGCCAAAGATAGACGTTGCTACCACTAATCTCCAATATCCATAACACGAGCATAGAGCATATCCTCTAAGACCTAAATATTCTGCTCTGACTGACCATTATTCTGGGGGTGAAAAGTTGTACTAAGATTAATCCAATCACCCAAACCAACCTGAAAAGTTTCCCAAAAGTGAGATATGAACCCTAAACTTTGATATGAGATAAAAGATACTAGCACACCATGAAGACAAACTATCTCACAACTATAGATACAAGCCAACCTCTTAGAACTGAAGAAAATCTTAATGGGAATAAAATAAGCAAATTTGGCCAATCAATGCATGATGACCCAAACACTATCAAAACCACGAGGAGTATGAGGCAACCTAATAATAAAATTCATAGTGATCCATTCCCATTTCCACTCGAGAATGGGTAACCTCTGAAGCAAACTATCAGGTCTTAAATTCTTGGCCTTCACTTGTGGTAACATAGTAAATGAGCTACAAAATATGCTACATCCTTCTTCATACCACCCCACCAATAATACTATCTCAAATCATGATACATCTTAGTAAGTGCTGAATGGATGGAATACCTAGAATAATGAGCCTCCTTTAAAATCAATTTAATCTAATCACCCAATCTCGACACACAAACTCACCCACCAGAATACAAGATACCATCTAGATCAAGTGAGGCTTCCTCAGCCTCATCACTCAAAACCTTATCCTGAATCACTCTCAACCCAATATTATTAAACTGATGAGACCAAATCTGCTCTATCAATGAATTCCTAGCATCCACAAATGCCAAAAAAACACCCACGTCTTGAAACCTTAAACCTAAGCATCTAGTTAGCTAAAGACTGAACCTCTAAGTTCAAAGGCATCTCTTAGTAAAAGATGCACCAAGTTACCCATGCTAGTCAACTTCTACTTCAAGGCATCTGCAACCATATTAGCCTTGCTCGAATGACTAAGAATAGTCAAGTCATAATCCTTAAGGAACTTGATCTAATAAAGCTACCTTATATTATGTACTTATTGGGTAAAGATATACTAAAGGGTGCAATGATTTGAGACAATCTAACAATAGACTCCATACAAGTAGTGCCTCCACAACTACAGAGCAAAAACAACAATGCAAAACTCCAAATCATGGGTATGGTAATTCATCTAATAGGGTTTTAACTGAAGAGAAGCATAAGCAATCACCTTACCCTCCTACATCAACACGACACCAAACCCAACACTATAAGTAAACAAAAGATGGTGAAACTCATGCCCTTCTGAGGAAAAGTCAAGCTAGGAGCTAAAGTCAATAAAACCTTGAGCATTTGGAAGCTCGCCTCACAAGTATTGAACCACTAAAAGGAAATCATCTTCTAAGACAAATTGGTCATTAGAGCAGCAATAGATGAAAAACCTTCAACAAAGCACCAGTAGTATCTTGCTAAACCAATAAAACTCTGAATATTGATAGGAAAAATAGGCCTAGCCCATCATGAACTGCTGTATTCTTGGTTAGATCGACAATAATACAATCCTTGGTTACCACATTAGAAAAAAGTAGAATCCAACAAAAATTCACTCTTGGAGAATGTAGCATACAACCTCTCATCCCTCAATCTCTGAAGCACAATCTGCAAATGCTCCTCATGGTCAGCCTCTCTCTTAGAATATCCAAAATATCATCTATAAACACAATGACAAAAAAGTCAAGATACGATCAAAATACCCGGTTCATAAAATCTATTAACGCAGTTGGGGTATTGGACAACCCAAAAGTCATGACCAAGAACTAATAATAGCTATACCGAGTTCAAAAAGTTATCTTCAGATATTTAAACTCTAATCCTCAATTGGTGATACTTAAACCTCAAATCAATTTTCAAAGACACTGAAGCACCCTAAAGTTGATTGAATAAGTCATCAATACAAGGAAAAGAATACTTATTCTTAACTGCCATATTGTCCAACTATTGATAATCTATAAAAATACACATAGACCAATATTATTTCTTCACTAAGAAGACAGACATACCCCAAGTTGATATGCAAAGTCAGATAAATCCCTTATCTAATAACACCTATAACTAATGTTTCAATTCCTTCAACTCTGATAGGGCTATCCTATAAGGAGGCATAGAAATACACTTGGTGCTTGGCTATCCATAATAGAAAAGTCAATATCATGATCCAATAGAACAACATGCAAATCCATAGGGAAAACATCCATGAACTCATGGACAACACAAATAGAACACAAAGAAGGAGGGAAAAAAACACTAGTATTACAATTATAAGCCAAATAAGACAAACATCCCCTCTGTACCAAACTACGAGCCTAAAGGAAGATGTAACTCTCTTAGGACCCGAATAAAGCATACCCTTTCGAGTTATCCTTAGCATATCGATGAAGATAAAGTCACAGTTTTAGCATAATAATCTAGGAAAGCATGATAAGGAGCTAACCAATCCATACGTAAGATGACATCAAAATCTTTTATATCAAGCACAATCAGATCTTTTCAAGTATCACGCCCAGCGAAATTCACAACATAAAATTAGTACAGCTAATTCACCATAAAAAAATCTCCTATGAGGGTAGATACATGGATAGGCATATAAATAGGATCACAAGCAAGATCAAAAAGTAAAGCAAAATATGCATACACAAAGGTGAAAGTCAATCCTGGATCAAATAACATAGATGTAGATCTAAAAAATAGGGACGATACCTGTGATGAAAGCATCAAAGGCCTCTGCCTCTATCCTGGCAAGTATAGTATAGCACTGACCTCATCAGCCACCTGACTAAGTAATCCCATGACCAGCATCATTGGAACCACTACTTCTGCTTGCACCCCTAATAGAACCTCTACCTCTTACAACTGATACAAGAACAGCTCTTGAAACTCGACAGGGATAGTTCTTGGCCATATTTCTAGCCTTATCACACATAAGAAATCCCTATAGCCTAACTCAATAGAGGAAAGTATGGTTGAGCTAGAAAGGTCACCCAATGTTACTAAACCATAAGACCAACTACCTGAACTCTATAAGGATGCCCGCACTGGTCTACCATGATACCCATGAAAGCTTTTAGAATTACTACCTCAAGAAGTGTGACCTTTAAACTTACCCTGACGGTGCACCCTCTTGTCGTCTCCCTAAAATGCATGAAGAATAGACTCATCCATCTTAGCATGATACACTATACTCTAAAATAAGGCCCCATAAACTACCATCTAAATCATAGCTAGCTGAAGAGAAATATTTAACCCTTTCATAAATTTTCAAATCTTCTCAGACTTAATGGTAATACTACTATAAATATCTAGAAAAAGAATAAAAACATGCCTCATGCTCTACAACAGTCATAGAGCCTTTCTCTAAGCAATCAAACTCATCTCTTATCTGATCCTTTAAACTAAAAGTCTTAAACCTATTAGAAAAGGCCTTAGAAAATTGATCCTAAGTCATCTCTGGCAAATTAAGAGGTTGAAAACCAACAAGTGACCTCTACCAATCCCTGGATGCATCTCACAACTGGTAAGTAGTATATGAAACCCCATGCCACTCAAGAAAAAAAAAGTTAGGAAACTTCTCATGACAATCAATCATGAACTCATAGGTGTCCTTTCCTACAGCACCACTGAACCTAGAAGGACCCAAATGAGTGAATCTGTCAAACCTCTTTTGATCCTTAGAAGACATAATTGTATATCCAATAATAGAAGGCATAATAAACCAGGCAATATAAGAACCCACCTGTGGATATAACATAGAAGAAGTTTGAACTCCATATCTCAAAATACATCAATAAAACACACACATTAGAGGAACAGAACTCAAATTCTATGGGGTACCATAAGCAGATCTCGACACTATAGGAGTATCCATATTCGAGACCGGAAGAACACCATAAGCAGACTCTAGAATAAATGGAGGTACCTTACTTGAAGCTAGAGGAACACTGATAATGCTCAACTCACTCCCATGATTGAGAGGTGAGGTGGTCATTGTCAATAACCCAACTAAAGTTGGGGTCGAATCCACAAGGAGTGAATTATAAATTTCAAGTCCTATGGGTACTCTAATTACTAAAAGGTTACCCGGAATGATAATAAAAAGATATGTAAAATAAAATAGGGGGATTAGTTTGTAATGATTTTCAACTATCAATGCATGAATATGATACTTTTGATTTAAAATCAAGAATAAAGAGGATCTTGGATTATGTCTACCTAAAGGTAAAGCATGTGGATTAGTGATGGTTTAACATGAAGTTTAGCTGTTGACCAAAGGATAGGCTAGGTCAAAAGTCATTGTAGCCAACCTTTCAATAAAACTACAACGATTTTACCCTTAACTCTTTCGAGCACCAAACAAGTGTACAATTCATAATCACCCAAAACCTCAATCAAGAATCCCTATTTCTAAGATGATGTGCTTGACATAATTTACACTCTAAATGTACTTATTTCTAAGATTGCAAAAGGTAGTAAACCATGGGCTCAATTGTCCACCATTATATTATCCCCCTATAAGACTCTTTCAAGGATGTTATGGGTTACCTCAAGTTCACCTTTATCCCTCTTTTAAGTATGATAAAGGTTTTTTAGAGTTTAGGGTTTTCACCCATCAAACCCATTTGGAGATTTGGGGATTTCACCCACCAAATTCCAACTCATTAACCCAAGCAATGGTAGAATCCATCCTCAACAACTAAAAATCATGCAAACGCATCAACACCCACACACAATTACACTTTAGTTCAACATAATCCCAAGACTAAATTACTTAGCTACTCATGAAGAAAGTGAAGAGATATATACCATAAGGATTATCCAAAACATTCATTCTTCACAAAATTCCTAAGAAATTAAGACTACAAGATTATTTACATACTTTCCCAATTAGGGTTTTCTGATTTCAAATCAAAACTATCTATGAGGTAAGGAATGCCCAAAGAAGAAAGGGTTTTTGCCAATATATGATTTGGGATTCGTCTATACGATTTTACAAATCTTCCCTTGGGCATATTCTCGTTGAACCATAATTATACAGGTTTGACCGGGATTGTGGCTACAAAACCATAGTTATGCTCTACAATCGCCTTATGTTAACCATCTTGACTGAGGGCCACAGTCACAGTAACTGAGGTTGAACTGCTCCAAGTCTCCAGCTGCACTCCTTTTGCTTTCATTTTACCCCTTTTTAGCTTTGATCTATATTTTTTCACCTTCTCATCTATATAGCTGCAAAATGTGGTTATTAGTGCATTTAAATCATGATAATTTCTCATTTTCTTATACAAAGATGGTAGTGTGCACAAATGTTTGGTGTAAATGAGTAGTGAAATTACCACTCCTCAAACACCGGGTGCATTCACAAGAGCACCCTCAAAATGTGTCATCAATAAAATCAAAAAACCCTCTAAAACAAGATACAAGAACTTTATGGGACCAAAGTAGGCCCCATAATGCTGACATGCTCAACCTGATGCTCAGGGGGGAGTACGGTAGTGCTATCTCTTGATGAGGCAGATCCTCAGGCCCGTCCTCCACATCAAGCCTATCCACGAAGCACAACTCTCCCATTAGACTAGGCTCTCTCCTCAGAAAATGGACTTGCATCTCTAGCCTATCTTAATCTAGTCCTCACCATCTACATAGAAAAGAGTGACATATGACTTACAACACAAGGTATAAAAGAATTTAGATGATAAAGAACACAATAAGGGAGATTTCTAATGATATCCCATAGCCTCTCAAAGATAGATATTGATGTATAAGTACCATTTTTCTAGAATCCACTAGACACCCTATTATAACACTAATGAGACCAATAAAAATATATCTCTGGTACCAATTTTTCACGATCCAAAAACTAAGGGCCATGATGGCACTAGCTGCAACAAGCCTTAATAAGTAAGCACGTCTCCCAAATTGATGTTCAAAGGGAATTCAATACTAAAAATGCAAGGAAAGGCTTTTGGAGTAGAGCCAAACCACACGAACATGATAACAGAAAAAATACAATCAAAGATATCAAACCATATCCCAAAACCTAGTATCATACTGTAGGAACTACTAAATACATATCAAATATCAAATATACAATAATAGTCCCAAAAAGGATCAAAATCTATCTCAGAATACTAAATAAGACAAGAAATAGACAAGAAATTATAGTAGGATTACTCTTGAAGCATAGGACATCCGCTACCTCGAATATACTCTATATGTCGCCTAAATCAGCTATCTGTGTGGCACACTCTTACCTTGATCTACACCAAAAGGGCATTGTAAGAGTGAGTATGGTCCACTTATACTCAATAGGAATCATACGCCAACTAAGTAATATAGAAAATAGAGCATATAAACACAAACTAAGGGCACGCCACCAACAATCAAAAAATATTCAAATAGTAGCCCGCACCATCTCTACTAATAGTTCTACTATATACAAATATAACAAATACAGGTAGGGAAAGAGGAATTAATATACACATAATCCAAAAACAAGTATAACAAGATAGAACAAATAGATAGATGTCAAGTCAAGAACAGAAATGCAATCATATATTAAGCACAATATATGGAATGTAGTGAAGTTGATAAAGATGACGATGTGATGCACGAGGTAGTTGCATAACCTCTGTATGCACCTATTAAGTTTTTCATCCAAGTAGGACCTATGGGGTGTTCGTCAACCGATATGCAACCAATACCCAATGCTAATATCTATAACTCCTCCTACCATATACATCAGTAGAGGGTTTTTAAGGATATCACATATTCTATCCAAAAAAGCAAGTGTTTTTAGTATTTACAGTATTTCAATGGCGGTATCAATATTTCATAAATAAATATGATATAAGGATGTAATTTTCTCAACCAACAATAATGTGAATATATAATATCCAACCAAATACCATCTATTTGAGCCAAAAATCGAATCAAATCAACTAACTATCCATGATCTAACATAATCTAGAAACCATTAAGTGAAACACGCACGAATATGTCATTGATACCACATAAATCCCAACAGCTAGGATTTTTCAAACCTAAAAGTGTGCAACTAAATATACATATATAAATACCATGAAACCAACATCATATAAGACACCACACGGTCACACATAGCAAATAATGTCTCAAAACCACAAAATATTATCCACATAGGCCCCCACACGGACAAATAAATCATCTAAATAAATTTTCAATGATACAACCCCATACCCATAGCATGCTTTTACATTATTATTTACTGCCCAACCTAATATAAAGAAAGTTAAGCCATAACCTACCTCAAATGTCGATACCAATACAATAAGCCTTTAAATTGAGCTTTGACCTAACATACAAACCTTAAACTAGTGAAAACTCATAAATATGGAATCTAGGCATAAAAAAAAGTCAACGATACCCATATTTCCCACTTCTAAATTGTGGTTAGAATAGACCCTAAGAATTGATTTTCAAAAATAGGGTAAATCAGAATTTTTATCCTACAACATATTTCCATGATTACAGGAAGTTTAGGAGAAACCCCAAGTAAAAATGGGTTGACATTGGGGTTTGAATTAAAGAAATGCTAATTTGGTCCTTCCATGCCACAATCCGTGAATTCCACCTTTAAATTCGAGTTTAAACAAGATTTAAATGATAAAATTAAAGGATAAATGCTGGCGACATGCTTAACCAATGCAACTCAAACGAGAAACACTTTCAATGTTCATAGGGATACTTTTAGGTCTTGTTCTCCTGCGTAGAAAACTTTCTGGCATTTTTAGGGATTTAAAGCTTACCCAAGTTTAAAAATGGAGGAAAATACCTAAGAACTCAAACACCAAGCTCCAAGTTTCAACAATGGTGAAAATTCACAAAAACGAGGGATGTGATCCACCCAGGCATCGCCTAAGTGACTACCGGTCGCTTAAGTGTAAGCGGCAGGCGCCTCGCATGCTAGTGTTGCTTAAGAGGAAAGACCATCGCTTATGTGGAAATCACTTAAGCGAGCCTGGTGTCGCCTAAGCGACACCAGGCTATCAGACAAAATTGCTTAAGCAACCAAAGAGTTACTTAAGCAAGTGCACCAGCTAACTGGTGCATGAGTTGGAGAATTCCAAGTCTCCACAAACCCCTCAGGATTTATTTGAAAACTCGAGTACACAAACAAACAATGTTACCCTACTAAATTTGATGCTCCGAATTCAAAGGCGATATTAGATTATTGAAAAATATATCTTTTTCACTAAATTGACCCTCGAAACTCAATTTTGCAACTTTCCAAACTGAGGGTCAAAATGATATATAAAAGTCATAAAACCATACCAGCTATGTTACGAACCTAAAATCGATGTTTTGGATCTAATGGTGTAATTCATTTAGCCATTTGATGCACAGATCAAAAGATGTTAAATGAATTCAGCTAATAAGCATTTAAGATCAACAAAACCACAATCTTACATAAGTCACTTTGAAATGCATTGGAAATAGTATAAATCATCCCACACCCCAGAAACAACACAATGCAACCATGGGGAGGGGCAAATGGTCAAAATACATAGAAATAACTATTTTATACAAATAACCAAAAATTAAGTTATTACCAGCTCAGGTATGGGAATAGGGTCTGGTGAAGGCTCTCTATTATGGTCTCTAGAAGGGCCTATATATTTTGGCTATCATCAACCTCTAGGTCATCCTCAAACTTTAAAGAATGCCTAGTCTCAAACTCGGGGGCCTCATCTCGTATAGCAGTAGCACGCATCCTAGTCATCTATGAAAGAGTGAAAAAAAAATGTAGAAACCAACCTAAAATCGTAGCATGAAATGAGTGAAGAAAAGAAGATCTCCTAAGAATGTTTTATAGCCTCTCGAAGATAAGAAACAGACATGATCATTCTGATCCGTAGGACTCTACAAGACATTGGCTTTTGTACCAATAATACTGGTGAACCTAGCTCAAATTTCAATTTTTCACAAATTGATTTATGAGTCATGATGGCACTTATTTTATCCTGCCAATAAGTAAGTCAAATCGTATCCCTGAGCTATAAGAATTGGGGTAATTTGGTGAAAAAATAGCTTAAATGTCAAAAATACTAAGTAAAGGCTTACAAATAATAAATCATAGAATAGTAAAATGATGAAAGATAGATTAGAGAAATAACAATATTCCACAACCTATTAGTGTCGGTAGAAAAGACAGTAAACCAAAAGAGAATAAGTACTATCATAGTAAAATATCTATCAGTCTCAAAAATGGAAAGACTAAGAAAAATATAAAAGATAAAGAAAAGGTCAACTCTGGCTCAGAGAGCTCAATCTATCTCCGAACTCTTGCTCGCACGTTCGCAGCATCAATGGCGACAATAAGTACTCAAAACTACACCAAAAGGGGGAAGAAGTATAGTATGAGTATCAAACCCATGGATACTCAGTAGGCATCATCGACCGACTGAGATAAATTATAATATAAATACAACAAATGATTCAAGATGAATAAACAAAGTCAAGATAAGAGAACAAACCTGGAATAACTCTCCCAATACTGTGATAAATAAATAAATAACAGGGATAATAACATTAAAGAAAACACAAATAACACTACAAGACTACCTCCTATAAGCAAGTAGGCACAATAAAGTAAATAACCTAATGTGGGCTCCCATTAGCTCGGAGGGTAGAATCAAAGAGAAGTAATAATAGGAATCATACTAATTACACGTATCTCAAAATGATAATTATAGATCCTTCCATATTGTAAACACTAGACTAAAATTTGTACGATAACTATCATAAATAACCTCTCGATGCCGAACTTGAATCGGAACTCATATCATTATTTTTCAGACTTGGACAAGAACTCTACATCATCATTTGATGGACTTAAGACGGAACTCAATATCATAAATCACTAGACTCGAACCGGAGCTAAAAATCTCTCCCAAGTACAAAAATAAAGTAAAGCATCATATATTTTAACATTCTCAAGATCTAAAATAAACCTCCCCGGGCTATAAAACATGAATATAGATGTTCAACATATTTATAAAATCTACAAGGAGCTAGTAGTAGTCTTGGCCTAAGGTGGACCAGAGATCCGACTTCTAATCCCTTAAATCCTTTCGAAGGCAAATTCTACCCTATACAAGGATAAGGTATCTAATTTCATTACGAGATAATAAATAAACAATATTTGAGTCCTAATACAGAAATTCTATCTTGGGAATGATTAGCTATATCAATTATGCCTAATTTACTGCTACTTGATTGGGTAACAGGTCTAATTTATACTAAATATACCTCCAAGACCTAATTCCCACCCCATATCTAGATCATTATCATAATAGTACAATAATTTATTGCAGCCTATGAGAAAGGTAAACCTAGCCTATCTAGAAGCCAAAGAAAGCCTGATGAAATCCATTAAATCATTGATTTTCCCTTTTGAGAAGATTCTGCATGATGCCATACTTTCAAAATGATAATCTAATCAAAATAAGAGAACAATGATACCCATATATAATTTATATGCTTTGGGTCTAAAATTACATAAATCTCATAAGGGGCCTTCTTTCAGAATCACACTTTCAAAATTCTCAACAATTCCCTTTATGCTTAAGAAACATTTACCCTCTTTCGAGCTTAAATGATGATAAAATAAACCAAATAATAATCTAGGGATTTAGGGAAATAATTGAGAAATTAACCATGAATGAAATGGAATTGTACTAATATTTGGATGAATAATTAAGAAACCCGAGCTTAAAATTACCCCAAAATCACCTAATAATGTTTTCCCCTAATTTTCCACACTCTATAAGGCTTTCACTCTTGAGACCTGTGGAAAAATAGGTTGAAAATCAGACTAATGGGTAATTTAATTCCTTCGAGGTGCTACTTAAGTGGCCAAGTATTGCTTAAGCGATACCCATCAAAATCTGTCCCCTTTGCTTAAGCTGTGAGGATGTCACTTAAGTGATGTCTGGTTAAGATATCGATTCATCACTAAAGTGGCCGTGCTTAGCTAGCCTTAGCCACTTAAGCGACCACTTGCTTGCTAAAACGACCTCCTTCAAAGTGATCGAGAAGCCGCTTAAGCGGATGCACTAGCTAAGACTTAGAAAATTTCAAGTCCCCACCTACCCCTCCGGATTCATTTGTAATACCATAAATACAAATAAACTATTCTATCCTATCAAATTTGGCTTTCGAAATCAAGGGTGTAGTTAGAATTTCCATTCAAGTTCATTTCGATGAAATATGGGCACCACGCCCAAGGGCCAAATTTATCAACCTCCAACCAATAGCCTGAGATGAGTCTAAGAGCCTTAGTACCCAAACCAAAGGTCCCCCTAGCCAAAAATCAATGTTTTAAAGATGATGGAACCGTCAGAGTTTCATACGAGGTCGTTTGAATGAAGTTTTCACCAGTAGCCAATTCTTACCAGCAAAGATTCAAAATGTGGAATTGGTTATAAAAACCAAACAACCTATCCGGTAACTGACTTGTCGACTCCAGAAAGCCACAAATAACTTGGTCCAGTTATAGGAAAGCTCTAAATAGCAAAAATAAGCAAAAATGAAAAAATGACCTAGAGGGTCATTACAGCTAGATCGATGCGTAAGTCACTAAGCGGCCACCATTTTAGCGCTCTTTTGGTTGCTAAATCACTAGCACCAGATATCAACTGGATCAACAACTTTGCTAAGATTCAAAGTTACCGATCAAACCCTTGGGATTTGTTTTAAATCCCGTAAAGGTAAATGAAATATGATTCTAGACTAAATTCAATGTTCTAAACTCAATGGCAACATCAAATTTTTGAAAAGAGATTGTTTTCATAAAGTTGACCTGCGAAACCCAATTTTATAAATTTCCAAACCAAGGGTGGAAATAAGATCCAAAAGCCATAAAATCAAACCGACCATGCTAAAAACACAAAATCAATGTTTTGGATCTGCTGGTATAGTCCGTTTTGCCGTCTGACACCAAAATAACAAATGTTTACCGAAGTCAACTATGAGGCCTTTCCAACATCTAAAATTCACAAACTCACACAAATCATTTTGTATTATGTCGTGAATCGTGCCAACCATCCCCACACCATAAAAATACCACATAGCAACCACGGGGAGAGCTAAAATTATCAGAACACATAAAAAAGGGAAAGTTTGCAGAATCAAGTCATTATAATGATCCACCACTAAGAATCTAATTCATCCTCAAACTAAAGAAAAAAAGGAAATAATTGAATCAGTAAAAATCTAGGGATAGCTGCTACGCATGTTGGACTCGACCGCCCAAGTAGCTTATCTACAGAATGATGTCTCCTCTGGATTTGACAACCAAAATATCTTTAGAATGCAACTGCCTAAAATCCTGAGCTAAAATAGAAACTAGCTCCTCAAAAAATGACAACCTCCATCAAACTAAACTGCATCCCAACAAATAACATGAGGCTTATCCAGAATATGAAGTTATAGCATAGATACATGAAAAACTAGATGAACAGTTGAAATGTGTGTCGGCAATGCTAAATCATAAGTTGCATCCTTAATAGTCTAAAAATCGTAAAAGGCCTGACATACTAAGGGATAAGCTTGCCCCTATTCCTAAACCTCTTCAAGCTCTTCATGGGCAAGACTCGAAGGAAGACTCAATTACAAATACTAAAACTTAAGGCACGAAGTCCATAATCCACATAGCACTACTGTCTACTCTAATTCACCCAAAATCTATCTTGAATGACCTGGACTCTATCCAAAGACTCACATAGCAGGTCCGTACATCAAGGTCTAACCTCAGAAGTCTCAAACCAACCAATTGAAGATCCATAACACTTACTATATAAAGCCTCGTATCTCAATACTCCAATGGTAGTTATTATTAAACACAAACTCTGCCAAGGCTATATGTTGCCCCCACTAACCTGGAAAGTCCATAACACAAGCGCAGAGCATATCCTCTAAAACCAGAATAGTCCATGACTGACCATTGGTCTTGGAGTTAAAAGTCATGCTACGTTCAACCCAAGTACCTAGCTCTTCCTAAAAAGACAAACTACTCATAAAGATAGATACCAGCCAACCTCTCAGCACTAAATGAAACCAAATAATAATGAAATAATCCGATTTAGTCAATGAATCCATAATGACCCAAACACTATCTGAACAACAAGAAGTACAAGGAAACCCTATCACGAAGTCCATAGTGATCCACTCCTACTTCTACTCGAGAATGAGTTATCTCTGAAGTAAACCACCAGGCGTCAAATACTTGGCCTTCAGCTGCTGACAACATAGACAATGAGCTACAAAATCTGCTACATCATTCATCATACCAGCCTACTAGCAGTATTGTCTCAAATAATGGTACATATTGCTTACTCCCTGATTAATAGAATACCTAAAACAATGAGCCTCATCCAAAATTAATTTCTCCCAACCACCCATTCTCGGCACACAAAGTTAGCCTTCAATCCTCAAAGCACCATCGGAGTCAAGTGAGGCTTCCTTATCCTTACCATTAAACACCTTATCCTGAATTAATCTCAAACGAGCATCATTAAACCAATGAGATTGAATTTACACCATCAAAGAAGATCTAGCCTTCCCAAATGACAAAAGAGGCCCAGTTGTCAAAATAAAAACCTAAACTTCTAGTTAGCCAAAGACTAAAATTCAAAGGACAAATGCCTCTCCAAGGTTAAAACATGAGTTAAGATACCCATACTAGTTGATTTTCATCTCAAGGCATCTACCACCATATTAGCCTTGCTCAAATGACATGGAATAGTAAGATTATAATCCTTAAGCAACTCAAGCCAGTGAAGCTACCTCATATTAAGATCCCGTTGGATTAAGAACTACAAAAGGCTATGGCTACCCAAGAGGATCTCATAATAGACTATACAAATAATGCCTCCATAACTTCAAAACAAATACGAGTGGGTATAACTCTAAATCATGGTTAGGATAATTTCTCTCATAAGGCTTTGACTAACGAGAAGCATTTGTAATCATGCTACCATCCTGCATTAATATAGCACCTAATCTAACACCAAAAGTATCATAAAAGATGGTAAACCCTACGCCTTCCTTGGGCAAGATCAACATAGAAGTTGATGTCAATAAATCCTTAAGCATTTGAAAGTTTGCCTCAAAAGCATTAAACCACAAAAAGAAATCTTTTTTGAGTCAACTTGGTTAAAGGAGATGCAATAATGAAAAACCTTCAAAAAAACATCGATATTTGCTTACTAAGAAAACAAAATCCAAATCTCAAAATGAGAAATTGGTCTAGCCCAATCAAGAACTATTGCAATCTTAGCTGGATCGACCATGATGCCATCCTTGGTCACAACATGACCCAATAAAGAGATAGACTCCAGCCAAACCTCACATTTTAAGAACTTAGCATACAACTTCTTATCTTATAGCCTCTGGTGGATAATTCATAAATTTACCTTATGGTCGGCTTCACTCCTAGAGTAAACAAAGATATCATCTATAAATAAAATAAAAAAAGAGTTGAGATATGATTGAAACACCCAGTTTATCAACTCCATGAATGCAGTTGCGGCATTGGTCAACCTAAAGGACATGACCAAGAACTTATAATGACTATATCGAGTTTGACAAGCGGTCTTTAGAATATTTGAATCTTTAATCCTTAACCAGTAATACCAAAAACTTAAATTAATCTTTAAAAATACTTACGCACCCTATAGATGATTAAACAAATCATTAATATGAGGATGAAGATACTAATTCTTAATCCTTAACTTGTTTAACTTCCTATACCCCAAGGTGATACACTAGGTTGGATAATTCCTTTATCCAACAATTTCAATAATTCCAGTAATTAATCCTTCATTTCCTTCAACTTCACTGGGGCTATCCTATAAGAAAGAATAGAAATGTACTTGGTTCCTGAATCAACATCATCAGTGAAGTCAGTATCATAATCCAAAGGCATACAAGGCAAATCCCCAGGAAAGACATCCATGAACACAGAGATAATACAGATAGAATCCACAAGAGATAGTGAATCAACACTAGTATCACGAATATGGGCCAAATAAAAAAACACTTCCTTTTTACCAAGCAATGAGCACAAAAAAAAGACATAACTCTATTGGGACCCAAATAAAACGTACCTTTCCAAGCTATCCTTGGCACAATTGGTAAAGCTAAAGTCATAGTCTTAGCATAACAATATAGAATAGCATGATAGGGATCTTGCCAATCCATACCTAAGATAATATCAAAATCTACCATACCTAGGACAATCAAATGTACCCAAGTCTTATGTCTAGTGAAAGACTAACATAGGATCGGTGCACCTAATACACTACTAATGATTCTCCAATGAGGTAGATATGATGATAAGCAAGGTAGGGTGCTCACTAGTAGAATCAAATGCAAAGAAAAATATACAGAGACATAGGAGAAAGTTGATCCTAGATCAATTAGCATAGATACAAATTTGAAACAACTAGTAATGATACCTATGATAACAGTGTTAAAAGCCTCTATCTCAGTCTACCAGGTGTAACATACAATTGTGCACATTTACTTTAGACTAAGTTCCCTATGAGTGCCACTAAGGACACCACTATATCTACTTTGCGTACCTCTATTAGCACCTCTAACCCTGTAAGGATCACCTCTCGCTTTATATATAAGAGTAGGCCTAAAAAGACAACGGGGTTAATCCTTGGACACATAGTCAAACATATCACACACATAGAAACCTTTATGGCCTGACTCAATCTGAGGAGGTACGATTGAGCTAGAATGACCATATTGGGATGACGCTCAACTAACTAAAGTTGTTGACTCAGAAGACCTTCTACCAGAACCCTAGAAAGCAGCCTACACTAGTTTACTGTGGTACCCTTATGAACCTATAAAATATCTGACTCCTAGGGTGTGACTACAAAACTCACCTTATGGTGCACTCTTTTAATGGCTCCCTAGGTAAATAAAAGAATAGCCTCTGTCATCTTTGCATGGTCCACCACACTCTGAAATGATGCCCCTGACACCACCATCTAGGTAAAGCCAACTGAAAATTAGTATCCAATCCCTTTAAAAAATTTTGAATCTTGTCAGACTTGATGGCACTACTGGAAATAGAATATTTAGTAAAGGCATGGGAATGTGCCTCATACTCAGCAGTAGTAATAAAGCCTTATTCTAGGTGATCAAACTCGTCTCTCATCTGACCCCTCAAACTGTAAGGCATAAATCTATCCAAAAAGGACTCGGCAAACTGATCCCAAGTCATCTATGGTGAACCAAGGGGTATGCAACTAACAAATGACCTCTTCCAACCTCTATCACATATGTTAGTTGATAGATAGTGTACATAACCCCATGAGACTTGAGTGATCTAATGTTATACAACTTCTATCGATAATCAATCAAGAACTCATAGGAATTATCGCCTATAGCACCACTAAACTTGGGTGGACACAAGCAAGTAACTCTCTCAAACCTCTTCTGATCCTTAGAATACGTAGCTGGACCTTAAGTAATAGGAGTAACAATGAATTTGGTCACTATTAATCCACCTGCAGTGGAAACATAGATAAAGGTTAAACTCCTAGACTCTGAATGTAATACACGGATACTAGCATAGAAGAAGGAACAATATTTGTAGCCTATGAAATAGTATAAGCCTATGTCGGTGCTGATTAAGGAACCTTACTTGGAACCAGAAGGATCAACATAAATAGTCTTTGGTATACATGAAGGTACAACATTTGAAATTTAAGGAATACCAATTGCACTCAAAGGAACATCCTCCAAATAAGTCAGCAAATGAATTATTAAACCCTCCAAAATTATGGTAGAAGTACTTTACAAAATTTGAATAGGCCTTATATCTTTAGCATGCTAAACTTCAGGCTCTGGGGATATACCCTAGTACTATCTCTTAAAGTGGCATATCCTCGTGTCCATCTTCTACCTTAACCCTATTTGTGACCCATGACTCATATCATAGGCTGGTCCTTCTCATCAGATGCTAGCTCAGCATCCCTAGCATCACGAGATCAAGTCCTCACCATCTGTGTAGAAAAAAGTGAAACTCATTTTAGAAAATATGGAATTGAAAATTTTGCATGATAAGGAACAAAATAAGAAAGTTTCCTAAATATATCTCATATCCTCATGAATATAGATATGGACGTCTATGTATGGATCTGTGAGACTTTATGGGACACCTTCTTCTTATACTTATGAGAGCGATAAACCTAGCTTCTCTGATACCAATTTTTCACAATCAAAAAACTAAGTTTATGATGGCATTTATTGAGTCTAACCCTTAAAAAGTAAGCCAATCACACAAACTGGTATGTAAAAACAAAATCATACACAATTTCTAAGGTGAGACTCCTAAAGAAAAGTCATACTATACATGTACAAAAATAGCGGAAGTTTGAATAACAATAATTCCATAAACCATCACAAAACCTGGTGTCATAGAGTAAGAACAATCTAAATACAAATCAAAACTAGAAATATAACTAAATCAAAAAATACATGTGTGTCTCTAAATACAAAATAAAGACATTAACTAAATAAAAGGAGGTTTGAGGTCGACTTTGAAAGCATCAAGAAGCCACTAACTCAAAAGTATCAATAATCAATACACAAACTCAGCTGCCATGTGGCACACTCATACTTGTATCTGAACTAAAAGGGCAAAGTAGGGGTGAGTATGGTCTACTTGTACTTAGTAGGTATCATAGGCCAACTGAGCAAAGTAGAAAATAAGGTATATAAATATACAATAAGCATGTCACCTGCAATCAATAAATATTCTAAATGGTAGCTTATACCAGCACCACTAACAGTTCTAAAAATAGCACATTAATAAGAAAATAGGCACGTAAAAGAACCTAAATAGGTATGCATCAAAGGAATCACAAAACACAACACTGAAGATGCATAATGTATGAAATACAATGATAATGATAATAATAATGATGGTGTGATTGAGGTTATCGCATAACCTCCATATACATATACCAAGCCTCAACACTTGGTGTGATTGAGGTTATCGCATAACCTCCATATACATATACCAAGCCTCAACACTTTTGGGTAGGACCTATGGGGAGTTCGCAACCCATATAATTTCTCAATACTCAATCTCAATCTCAATATCCATATCTCCTCTCCAACTTCGATGCTATTGTAGAGAGTTTTGTAGAAGTGTCTTATTTTTCTCAAAATCAGTATTTCTATAATGGTACCAATATCTCATAAATGTATGTATGATATGAGGATGTAATGCTCATAACCCTACTAGTATGAAGATCTTGAATCCATTTAATACATGCATACATGAGCTCATAACCTACTTAATATGTCAACTATCCATGATTCATAATAAAAACCATACTGTAAGAGTAATTATACATGTAAGGAATCAATAATATCGCATTAACCCCAACTTGGGCATTTATATTATAAAGAAAGCAACCTACGCACATATAAGGCTAATAATATCAGATAAGGCCTCACACGGGCAACACAAACTAATTATTATCTCACATCACTAACAACAATAATATAAAACCCACACGGGCACATAATAGTAATAATATCATTTTCATGCTTGTTTACCCCTACCTATAGTATGCTTTTAGATAAGTCTTAACTACCCAACCCCTTCTGAAGAAAGTTACGCCATAACCTACCTCGTGATGACAAAATTCAAGCCTAAAGCCCATCAATATGGAGTTTTCCCCTCTCAACCGGCCTTAAAATTAACTAAATCACACAGATACATAATTTATGCATTTAAAGGAAGCCAATGATACACATATTGCCTACTTTTGAGTAGGGGTCAAAATGGACCCCCCAAATAGCTTTTTGAAAAGAAAAGGTAAAACTAGAATTTTTATTTATAAAAACCTTACCCATTATTAGAAGAAGTCATAGAAGAAAACCCAAGTAAAAATGGGTTAAATTGAGGCTTAAATCAATGAAATAACATTTAGGCAGTCCAGGCCAAAATCCCTATTTTGAATAGGAATTGAGATTTAAAAGAGTTTTAAATGGTATAACTAAAGTAAAATAGTTGAAATAGTGAATTATAGCTTACCCAAGCTTAAAAATATGAGAAACTGCTAAAAAATTCCATTACTCGAAGCTCAAAGTTCCAAAATGGAAGAAAATCATGAAAATAGAGGGGTTTTAAACCACCCAGATATGACCAGTAAAGAGGTCATTACTTAAGCGTGGTTCGACCGCTTTAGTGGTCCGACACATATGTGGGAGAACGCTAAAGTGGTGCCTTACAACTAAAAAAGTCAAATGTATGCTCTAGCGGTACTTGCCTGGGCTGAAAAGGTCCACTAAAGAGGCATCTAAGTCGCTAAAGTAGTGTCTAAGTCGCTAAAGCGGCTACCCTTTAATAGTCCTTTAGTCGCTAAAGTGACTGCACTAGATATTAGTTGGAACAGTAACCTTGCTAAGTTGCAAAGTGGTTAATCCATCCCTTAAGATTCATTCAGGATCCCATGACGCCAATAAAATATGCTACTAGACTAAATTTGATGTTCCATACTTAATAGAGACATCAAATTTTAGAAAAGAGATTATTTGCAAAAAGTTGACCACCAAAACCTAATTTCACAAACTTTTGAACCAAGGATCAAAATGAGATCCAAAAGCCTTAAAATTAAACCAACCACGCTACCAACCCAAAAATGATTTTCCTGATTTACTAGCATAATCAGCTTTACCATTCCAAACATAAAACAACAAATGTTGACCAAAGTCAACTATAAGGCCTTTTTAACCTTTAAAAATTACAAACTCGCACAAATCATTTTAGATTTCATCGAGAAATACTGTATCCATTTCCACGCCCCAGAAACACCACATAATAACCACGAGAAAGGGTATAATGGTTAAAACACATAAAATGGGAAAGTTCAAAGAATCAAGTTATTACACCATAGTAAGTAAGCCAATCACCCAAAAAAGAAAGAAATTCTCAACAAGTAACAATAATAATAAGATGAGACTTCTAAAATGAAGTCAGGACGACTAAAAAAATATTAAAATAAGAAGTATGAAAGAAATAATAAAATAATGAGGAGGTTCAAAAATCAACTTTGGTCTCTAGAGTAACCTAGTACCTGAAACTAGTATTTGCATAAAAAAGACACAGTAGGTATGAGTACGGTCCACTTGAGCTCAGTAGGTGTCATAGTCCGACTTAGAAAATTAAAAAATAATGTAGGCAAAAAAACTACGAGCACGTCACCTACAAACAGAAAAGTTCCCAAATAGTTGCTCACACTATCTTCACTAGTAGTTCTAATATAAATACTGAAAAAAAAACATCATAAATATAAATAAAGTGTTACAACCAAAATGCAAAGGGCAGGATGACAATTACTTTGGTGAACCTTGACAAGTAAGCCTATCACAAAAACTTTTAAAAGAGAAATGATACTTAAATCCCAAGGTTCGGCTTCTAAAATAAAGCCGAAATATAAAAGTATAATAAATGCAGAAAGAAACATAGACCATAACAATACCATAACTCCCCAAAACTCAATGGCAATAGTGTAAGAACATATCTATACAACTTGAATACAAAGGAAATACTTAAGATTTCCACAACAGGATAAACTTTGTCTCTGAAATACAAGTAAAGACATAATCTAGTACAGAAAGATAGAAGTGGACCCTAGGCATATGGTTGTCCCACCATTACCTTGAACAACTCAAAAGGTACCCAAAATCAAGACATGTGTGATGAACTCGTACCAGAATCTATATCGAAAGGGCATAATAAGGATGAGTATAATCTACTTATACTCAGAAGGTATCATAGGCTGACCGAGCACAGTAGAAAATAAAGCATACAAGATACACACTTTAGCATGTCACCTGCAGTAAAAAATTATTCCACGACGACAGCCCACACCATTTGCACTAACAATTCTATAATATCCATATATAATATAGCAACGCACCAGAAAAGAATACAAGTATAAATTTTACCACATATAAGTAAAGAAAAAATGGAATAACATATGATAGACCATTAAGTACAAGTAAGGGGAGATAGAATCTGGTAAGCTAAATACTAAACCTCCAAGGCCAAAGGCCTTTCCTAGGTGAAAAGATGTACCAATCTACACATGCTAATCTACATCGGGATCAAGGCATCTACAATCATATTAGTCTTGCCCGGATGATAGAGAATAGTCAAGTCATAATCCTTAAGAAACCTAAGCCAATCGCACAACCTCATATTAAGATCCCTCTAGGTAAAGATGTACTGAAGGCTATGGTGATGTAATAAAATCTTACAAAGAAATTTATACAAGTAGTTCCTCCATAACTTAAAAGCAAAAACAACCGTGCACAACTTCAAATCATGGGTAATATAATTCTACTCATGGGACTTCAACTAACAATAAGCATAAGCTTAGCTCACAAGTATTAGACCACTGAAAAAAAATCTTCTTCTGGGTCAACTTGGTCAATAGAGCTACAATAGAAGAAAAACCCTCAACAAAATGCCAATAATAACCTACCAAGACAAAAAAACTCTAAATCTCAATGGGCAAAGTAGGTCTAGCACAATTACTAACAGCAGCAATTAAAATAACCAAGGTTTTGGCCTTTATAAATTTCCTAAGCTTCGAGCTCAGTATCATAGTAATAACTCACCATACGATTCATATGGTATGGGTACGGGTCAGGTGACCTAAATCATTAGGTTTCTAGTAGATTATGGCTAGGGTTTTACTGTGGTTCTAACTTAATGGTATGAGTCGTTAGGGGTGGTGATGGATCGTTAGGATGATCATTTATCAAATCAAAAACTTAGTGACTTTACTTGGCTCGGAGTATGAATGGATCACTAAGAGCATTGAGGCTAGAGTACGAGTGGTATAGTTGAATAGTATGTTGTCCAGTGTCAATCCTTTTGGATTCTATCTTGGGCACAACTAGGCCATACGAGTCGTATAGTTTGGTAATGAGTTGGATTTAGGATTCATATATCGGCAGTGTGTGGGTTTCCAACTTACTCTATTGGTGATGACTCAACTCTACGAGTCATATATTGTGGTCACGAGTCACGATATTGACTTATAACCACCCATGGTATTTTTATGATTTTAAGTTGAGGTTATTCTGGACATTTCTGATTCTTAACACCCTTTTAGACCACAATATAAAATACTTTTTAGGACTTTATTAAACTGTTATTCTCTATCAAACACTCTTAAGAATCTCTCAAACTCTTTGTTCAAGCAAGAGGCTAGGGTTTCTTAAAGATAATCAATTAGGGCTTTCAAGGGTGGTTTTTTTGTCTTCCTTGGCGTCTAAGGCATGTTACTCCTTCCTAATTGTTATTTTACAAAGAGAATTTGTTTTAATGTATGATTTTCATGATATTGTTATGGTTTGAAATAATGGCTTGGGTTTTGGATTTTCATGGATTACATGTTAATGGTAAATGGATTTTGAGGTATCATGGATTTCTCAAATTACTTAGCTATGGCTTTGAAACTTATGTGCCCTCAATATGTTTGTTAAAATACCAATGAGAAGGATTTTGTCACTATTTTTAACTACTGTTTATATCTTTGAATTGCATAAATAGTAATGGAACCTAAATTGGTCAGTTGATTTAAATGGCTTGGAAAGGCCTTGGTGGCCATGGTTTTGGTTTAATTGGAAACTTTAGATTCAACTTAGTTTAATGGTTTTGGTATGGCATAAAAGGACAGACTTGTAAGCTCTAATTTTTATGTGGCGATACCAATAGTTAATGTCTAAACAAAAGACTTCTTTGTTAAAAGTTAAAATGTATAATTGGTTTTAATATAGGTTTAAAGAGGGTTGTGTTAGCAAAGCCATAGAAGGTGGAGGTCCCGAGAGGACCAATACTAGAAACTCATGTTGGTCGATGTAAGGATTAGTCGTGGTGACCATGTGCATGATGTCACACTTTATATTTAGGAGTGTACTAGTCATCTCAGGTTTTTCTACAATTAGTGTGGCTAACACGCACTGAGGCCTTTTCAACAAGGGTATTTAAACCTATATAGACCATGAGTGACCATTTAGAATGGCAGAGCTACACAGCCAAGGTTAATGTCTTAAAGGTATGCTAAACCTGATTCCCTATACTAGTATGATATATATATATATGTATGATTTATTGCATATGGTTATTTGATTTGGTTTTCAATAATGGCATTAATTCTCTCTCCTTGAGTACATGCTAGTGTTTACTCTACTAATCATCTTTAAATATTGTATTCCTATATGATGCAGGAACTAGCCATACTACTATTCCTCCTACTCAGTGACTTGGATTTGAGGATAGCTTTTAGTCAGATTAAAGTGGTGAGCTTCCATACTCCAGAAGACTCCATTTTATGCTATGGATTTATTTTCATTATTTTGTTTCTTGATTTTGGTTTTGGGTATGGTCAGGGGCATGTCCCGATCGAATGTTACTTGATTCTGATTAAAGGCTTTATTAGACTACTATGGGCATGGGCGATGTCAGTATTGGTGTTGGCCTTGGTATTGGTATTGGCATTGGGGTTGGCACTGGTTGGATATTTGATTGAGGTTGTTACAAATACAGAATTTATTTAATGTATTAGAATTATTATTGATTTATCTTGTTATATGTTTGTAATTCATCTGACATATGGTGCAGGGTGGTTATAGTTGGGTATTAGGTATGGTTCACGGTGAATTAGGAGTCTACAAACTCATGTTGAGTGGACACTTTTTTAAGGGTATTTATCATACCACACTCATAAGGGAGAGGCTAAGAGGCATTTAAGAATGTTTCTCTTTCTTTTGTTGTATTTTCAAGTTGTAGAGTCTATGGTCCTAAAATATTCTCTAATACCCATTTGTTCACTTTTTAGATTATGACTCCCAGATAATGTTAAGTTCAATAAAACTCATATGTCCCACCTGATTATAATACTGATGGGACCCATCCTACTTATGTGGTCTAGACCTGGTCCAAGGGTCTACCAGTTCCCTCTATCCTTCTTAAGTCCCTTAAGCTGATGACAGGAACACAAAGTTATGTTAGTCTATCAATATATTGGTGCAGTTAGTAGCTATTAAGGATGGGTAAGGTATTTTTGTTATCCATGTTCTAAGGTTAAAAGGATTGTCCAGTTTATGAGGTTTAATACTTCAACCTTTATTGGTGTTAAGGTAGTGGAGGATCCTTAAGGTTTTCTCGATGAGATAGAAATAATCTTTTGTGTTATGCATACCACTAATGTGGAGGGCATAGAGTTTATTGCCTACCAGCTGAAAGATATGGCGCACAAGTGGTATAAGGAATGGGATTAGCTAAGGGGTGATGATGTTAAGACATCTCTGTGGGATGATTTCTCTAATACTTTTTTGGACCACTTCTTTCCTCAAGAGTTGAGAAGGCAAAGGTGGAAGATCTTTTTAGTTTAAAGTAAGGTAAGATATCAATCAAGGAGTATACCTTGAAGTTTCACTAGTTATCTTAGTATGATCCGGAGTTAGTTTCTAGCATAAGGTCTAGAATAAGGAATTTTTCTTTTGGATTATCCCGAGACTTGATTTTAGAGAGTAAGGCCGCCTTATTAAATAAGTACATGGATATCTCTAGTTGGTTCTATACATGTAATAGATTGAGAAAGTAAAGAAGAAGTAGGCTGAGATAGGAGAGAGGTAGTCTAAGAAGTGTAGATTTTCTGAGTAGGGTGGTGGCAAACAACAAAGTGGCAGAGATAGTGGACAGTGGCCCAAAAAGAAGTGGGGCAATTTTGGGTCTGACTCGATGAGTATTTATCCCTACCCAAAGATGTCGGGTGACATGAATTTTTAGAGTGGTGACACTTACAAGTCATAGGGTGGCCAATCTCAGTTTAGTAGGGCACAATCAGCTCTATCTTATCCTCTCTACATATTTTTTGGTCAATTACATTGGGGCTAATGTGATAAAAGAAGGGACAAGTGCTTCAATTATGGTCAGCTTGGGAATATGATTAGAAATTATCCTATTGGTAAGGTTTCTTTTGGGTCAAACAAGGTTTTTCTTGCCTCTTCATCAACTCCAGCCCTAAAGGGTGCACCATCTAGTTTCAGTATGGGTTAAAACTATCTTTATACTCTTACTACCCACTAGGAGTCTATGGCAATGCCAGATCTCGTGACTGGTATATTGAAACTCTTTTCTTGTGACATGTATTTCTTACATAATCTAGGTCCACTCTCTCTTATATGACCTGATTTATAGCAATGCATTTTGGTTTTGATCCAGAATGTGTTTTAGAACTTTATCTATTTCTACCTAGGTGGGTGATTCTGTGGTTGCTAAAAGAGTCTATTAGGGTTGTGTGGGGTCTTGGGTGGTCGAGAGACCTTAGTGGATCAATTTGAATTAGATATTGTTGATTTTTATTCCTATTGGGGATGGATTAGTTTTACTCGTGCTATGCTTCTCTAGACTGTCGGACTCATAAAGTTATCTTTAAATTCCCTAATGATTAGGTTATTAAGTTGGAGGGTTCCCTAGCTATTAAGGGGGAGTTCATAGCGTATCTTAGATATTGGAGATTAATCTCCAAGGGGTGTCTTTATGATCTAGTTTTGATTAAAAGTTCTAACTTGGAGGGTCCTTTTGTGTATTACCTCCTGATGGTGTATGAATTTCCTGAGGTCTTCTCTAATAACCTTCCCTGTGTCCCTTCTGATAGGAAGATTGAGTTTTGTATTACTCTTATTTTGGATACTCATCTAATTTCTATTGCCCCATATTAAATGGCTCCAACTGAGTTAAAGGAGCTTATGGAGCTACTAAATGATATTTTAGACAAGCGCTTCATCTATCCTAGTGTGTCTCCATGGGGTCAGCCGATGTCATTTGTGCATAATAAGGATGGTTCCCTTCATATGTATATTGGTTACCATCAATTAAATAAGGTAACTATGAAGAATAGGCACCCTCTTCTAAGGATAAATGATTTGTTTGATTAGCTTTGGGGTGCCAAGTTTTTTTCTAAGATTGAACTTTGATTTGGGTATCATCAGTTAAAGATTAGGGAAGTTGATATTCCTAACACTACCTTTCTTACCTGATATAGGCATTTTGAGTTTTTGGTTATGTCTTTTAGGTTGACCAATGCCCCGACAACATTCATGGATTTGATGAATAGAGTCATTTCTCAATTTTTGGATTTGTTCGTTATTGTGTTCATAGACAATATTCTAGTGTACTCTAAGAGCAAGGTAGATCATGTTGACCACCTTCATATTATGTTGTAGACCCTAAAATATCAGCAGTTATATGCCAAATTTTTCAAATATGAATTATAGTTGAACATTGTCACTTTTATAGGTTATGTCATTTCTAATGAAGGGATCATAGTAGATCCGTAGAAAGTTGAAGTGGTTAATAAGTGGCCTAGACCCACGCTCCAACTGATATTTGGAGCTTCTTAGGTTTAGTTGGTTATTATAGGAGGCTTGTGGAAATTTTCTCTTCTATAGTTTCCTTATTGACTGAGTTAACTCAGAAGAAGGTGAAGTTCTTGTGGTCGATTGCTTGTGAGGGTAGTTTTGAACAGCTAAAGGATAATCTAAATTTTGCTCCGAACTTGACTCTGCCTAAAGGCACTGAGGGATTCATGGTATATTGTGATGCATCCTATGTAGGGCTTGGTTTCATCTTGATGCAGCATGGCAAGGTGATAGCTTATTCATCTAGATAGTTAAAGGTGCATGTGAAGAACTATCCAACTCAAGACTTAGAGTTGTTAGCGGTGGTGTTTGCATTAAAGATCTAATGGTACTATTTGTATAGAGTGCATGTGGATATTATTTCTGATTATAAGAGCCTACAAAATGTATTTACTTAGAAGGAGCATAATCTGAGAAGAAGGTGACTTGAGCTGCTCAAAGATTACGACATGAATCTTTACTACCATCCAGATAAAGCTAATGTGGCTATTAATGCTCTTAGCAGGTTATCCATGGGAATTTTTATTTTTATGGATAAGGAGAAGTGGGAATTGGCGAAAGATATTCACCGTTTATCTAACCTTGCAGTTTATCTCTTGGACTCTGAGGATAGTGGTGTGTTTGTATAAGAGGTAGCACAATTATCTCTTGGTGCTGAAATAAAAGAAAAGCAAGTGTTAGATCTTGTCTCGATGAGGATCAAGTGTGATGTAGGTTGGAAGAAGGTGATAGCCTTTGAGATTAACGGTAATGGTACCTCACATTACCAAGTAAGATTATCTGTTCTCAATATAAATGGTTTGTAAGAAAGGATCTTGGCAGAGACGCATGAGTCGCATTATGTTATTCATCTTGGTTTATTGAAAATGTATCATGACCTCAAGGAAATTTATTAGTGGAATAATATAAAGCAGTATGTGGCTAGTCTTGTAACTAAGTATGTGGTGTGCCAACAAGTGAAGGTTGGGCAGATGAGACCTGGAGAATTGTATTAAGAAATTGAGTTGCCTGTATGGAAGTGGGAAGTGATCAACATAGATTTTGTTATCAGTCTTCCTCGATCTTGAAATCAGTTAGATTAGATTTGGTTCATCGTGGATAGGATGACTAAGACTGCTCACTTTTTGCCTGTGAGGACTAATTTCTTGGCTGAGGATTATGCAACCTGTATCTCCAAGAGATTGTGAAGATATATGTGTTTCCTGTTTCTAACATCTCAAATCGTGGTATGCAATTTTCATCTCACTTTTGGCACTCGTTTCAGAAAGATTTGGGGACCAAAGTAAGTCTTAGTACTGCTTTACACCCATAGTCAGACGAATAAGAAAAAATAACTATTCAGACACTGCAGGATATGCTTTGGGCTTGCGTGACTAACTATAGTGGTAGCAGGGTTGAGCATTTTCCTCTAATAGAGTTTCCTATAATAATAGTTGCTACTCTAGTATTGGAATGGACCCGTTTAAGGCATTGTATAGTAGGAGGTGTAAATATTCTATTAGGTGGTTCAAGGTTTGTCAGGAGAAGGAGTTTGGCTCAAATTTTGTTCACCTAGCTATAGAGAAGGTAACGGTGATTCAGTATAGACTTAAGGCTACCCAAAGTTGCCAAAAGTCTTATGCAGATGTAATGTAAAGGAAGTTAGAATTTGAGGTTGGGGATAGGGTGCTCTTAATGGTATCTCCCATGAAGGGAGTGATACAGTTTGGGAAGAAGGGAAAGCTTAATCCCTGGTATGTTAGTCTGTACTTTGTTTTGAGGAGGGTTGACAATATTGCATATGAGTTGGAGTTGCCTTCTAGTTTGAGCTCCATTCACCTGGTATTCCATGTTTCTATGTTGAGGAAGTGTGTAGGTGATCCATCAAAAATTATGCCTATCAAGGATATTGGTATTTTGGATTCCTGTCATATGAGAAGGTCCCTATTGAGATCTTAGATTGGTAGGTTCATCGGCAGCAGACCAAGGATGTAGCTTTGACAAAGGTTCTGTGGAGAAACCATAAGATTAAAGAGTCTACTTGGGAAGCTGGGGAGGAAATAAAGTCTAAGTATCCATTTTGGTTTTCCACTTCGGAAGATCTGCATAGGGTATGTGTTTTTCTTAACATCTTTGTTTTCTAACTTAGTTAAAGGTTAGAGTAGAGGCATTTGGGATTTGCTTATGCTATTCAATGCCTTGTTCCATCATTTGGGGATGAAAGATCCAAGTGGGGCAGAATTGAAACACCCTGGATTTTGGCCATTGGAAATTTCTTGAGCTTTGAGCTTACTGTCCTAGTAATGACTCACCATATGTGTCTTATGGTATGGGTATGGGTTAGGTGACCCAAATCACTAGGTGTCTAGTGGATAGTGGTTAGGGTTCTATTATGGTTAAAACTTGGTGGTACGGGCCGTTGGGGTGGTGATGGGTCTTTAGGATAATCCATTATCAAATCAAAAACCTAGTGACTTAACTTGGCTCTAAGTACGAGTGGCTCACTAAGAGCCCTGGGGATAGGGTATGAGTGGTATAGCTGAATCATCTATTATCCGATGTTAATCACCTTAGATTCTATCTTATGTACGACTAGGCCATACGAATCATATGGTTTGGTAACGAGTGGAATTACAGAGAAATATGGTGGGCATTGCATAGGTTCCATCTCACTGTATTGATGATGACTCAATAGTATGAGTCATATGTTGTGGTCACGAGTCACAGGATCGACTCGTAACCACCTGCGGTATTTTTACAGTTTTAAGTTAGGGGCATTCTAGACATTCTCCCTTTTTAACTCCCTTTGTTACTACAACATAAAAAACCTTTTGGGACTTCATTAACCTATTATTCTCAATCAAACATTCTTAAAAATCTGTCAAACTCTCTG
This sequence comes from Capsicum annuum, assembly GCF_002878395.1. Taxonomy (NCBI): domain Eukaryota; kingdom Viridiplantae; phylum Streptophyta; class Magnoliopsida; order Solanales; family Solanaceae; genus Capsicum; species Capsicum annuum. The sequence goes on along the minus strand of NC_061120.1, from coordinate 34,727,984 downwards.
GTCAAGTAAGAGGCTAAGGTTTCTTCAAATAATCTATTATGGCTTTCAAGGGTGCTTGCACTTCATCTTCCCTGGAGTCTAAGGCATGTTACTCCTCCCTAATTGTTATTTTACAAAGAGAATATGTTTTAATGTATGATTTTCATGATATTGTTATGGTTTGAAATAATTGTTAGGGGTTTTGGATATTCATGGTTAAATAATGGTTCTCATCTTTAATTATGTTTTCTTTCATTCTTTTAGTATGATTTTGACATTGTAGGATGCATGTTAATGGTCAATGGATTTTGGGATATCATGGATTCCCCAAATTACTTAGTTATGGCTTTGAAATTTATATACCCTCAACCTGTTTGTTATAAGGCATATGAGAAGGATTTTGTCACATTATTTGACTACTCTTGATATGTTTGCATTGCATAAATGGTAATGGAACCCGAATTGGTCTAGTTGATTTTAAATGGTTTGGAAAGGCCTTGGTGGCCATTGTTTTGGTTTAATTGGAAACTTTGGAGTCAACTTAGTTTAATGGTTTCGGTATGGCATAAAAGGATAGACTTGCAAGCTCTAGTTTTGTTATGACGATACCAACAGTTAATGCCCAAACAAAAGACTCATTAGTAAATGGTTGGAATGTGTAATTGATTTTAATTTAGGCTTAAAGAGGGTTGTGTTATCAAAGCCATGGAAGGTGGAGATCCTAAGAGGACCAATACTGGAAACTCATGTTTCCCGATGTGAGATTTGGTTATAGTGACCATGTGCATAATGTCATGCTGTATATTTTTGATGATGTACTAGTTATCTCAGGTTTTTCTCTAGTTCGTACGGCTAACATACACCGGGGCCCTTTTAGTAGAGGCATCTGAACCCATAGAGCCCATGGGTGGACATTTAGGATGACAGAGCTACACATCCCAGGTTATGGTCTTAAATGTATGTTGAACCCATTTCCCTATCCCAGGATGATATATATGTGTATTTATGATTCCATATGGTCATTTGATTTGGTTTTGAATAATGACATTATTTTATATTTATCCTTGAGTTCATGCTAGCATTCACTTTGATAACATCTTCGGTCATTATATCCCCATGTGATGCAGGAATCGTCCATACTACAATTTCTCTAGCTCAGTGACTTAGATTTGGGGACAGCTTTGAGTCAGATTGATGTGGTAAGCTTTCATGCTCTGAAAGACTCGATTTCATGATATGGACTTCTTTCTATTATTTTGATTCTTGGATTTTTGTTTTGGCTATGGTCAAGGGCATGTCCCGAATGGATGTTACTTGATTTTGGTTAGAGGCTTTGTCAGACTACTATGGGCATGTGCGGTTTTGGTATTGGTGTAAGCCTTGGTAATGGTATTTGTATTGGGTTTGGCACTAGTTAGGTATTTGATTGAGGTTGTTGGATTACGAATATAGACTTTATTTAATGCCTTTGAATAATTATTGATTTATTATGTTATATGTTTGAAATTCATCCAACATAGGCTACGGGGCAATTACGATTGGGTATTCGGGTGATCTTCGGTCCTTGAAACACCCTGGTTTTTGTAAGACCCTGCAAAATTGTCTCATAGTCTGAGCCTTATAGCGTGTTCAGTGAAGCATAAATCCGACCTTCAAAGATTGAGAAGTGTCTTCCCAAGTGAGAAATATTTTGAACCATGTAGAAGTTCCCTAATATTGACTTTTTGTCATGTGAAAAATTGAATAAGCTTTTGTCCGATACCAAATTCGCCCAAATTCGACACTCGGGCAGAGAGTTAGAGCCATTTTAGTTAGACAGTGTGCCACTTTGCACTTTAGTGCATCGCGGAACCATCCAAAATGGCAATCATCAAAATCCAATGAGCCTTAGCATTTATGGCGCATCGCGCCAAAGCTTAGTTTCAGAATTTTCAATTTCCAATGCACCAACGCGATTCCACAGCGTTGCATTACCTTTTTAGTTTGCAACCAAGGTGGCAACGCAATTTCCACCGCATTGCGCCATCAAGCAGTTTCTCAATTATCCAATTTTCAGTAAGCTGGCGCAATTATGGCGCGTGGCACTAGCATGTAAAATCGGGATTTTTCAGTTTAATTCCAAGGGCAAAAAGGGTCTTTTACCAACCCCTATATATACTTCTTAACATGGGATCTTGCCTCATTTCACCCAAAGTATCATTGTTTTCTCTCAAAGTTGTTCAAGAACAAGAGCTAGGGTTTCTACAAAAATCAAAAGTCTTCCTTCTTCTTCAAGAGAAATCAAGAAATCAAGAATCTCTCCAAGAGATTTCAAGAAAGAGTTTCTCTAAGGTATGTAGATGTTGATTCTTGGGTCCCTTTCACCCAAGAAGCTCAAGAACCCTTTTCTAAATTTCAAAGCTTTTATATTTATGAGTTTTCATGATTCATGTGAGTTAAAATTGATGTTCATGCTATTTTTGAGTTTTGATTCATGTTTGTTTGCAAGGTTTTCAAGCTTTGACCCTTGTATGTGATATTCATGTGATGTTCATGATAAACCCTTTTCAAGTTGTTTATTAAGTAATGTGTTCATGTCAATTAGGTGTAGAAATTATTGAATAAGCAAAGCATTCTCTCCATTTGTTTGATAAAATGCTTATGTGAAGGAATTAGGGCTGTTATAGTATGTTGATTAGAAATCTCCAATTGTGTGTAAACCCATGCATGCCAAATGTTTGTTGAAAAGCCTTAGTGAATAAATTGTATCATGACAGCATAAAATTCCCCAATTATGTGCTCTTTGATACATGCTAAGACTTTATACATGCTAAGTGTTTGATGAATGAATTGTAACATGATAGCATGAAGTTCCCTAATTATGTGTTCTCCGGTATATGCCAAGACTTAAATATATGCAAACTGCTTGATGCAAGGCCTTGTTGAATGGAGTATGATCCAATAGCATATCCCCCTATGTTATTGCATGTTTAGGATTCCTAAATGCTTGAAGTGATGTCTTAGTGATTGTATTGGTGAATGATTGTCCATGGTCTTGATTATTCAAGAATGGTTATATTTTACTTTTATGTTATCTAGTCCTGGGGGTATTTATACCCGATAATTTAGCTGTTGTCTAGATTCCATGTCAGTTTTCACGATAATCTCAGTCAAGCCACGATTCTTAAAACTCAGTGAGTTATAGAACTCTATATTCTCAGATAGATATAGAACTTAAGAAATCTCAGCAATCTCTGTAATCACCGTAATCTCAGTATCACTAGTAATCTAGCCTCAGATCTGTACCCAGCTCAGATCTAGTAGTATTCAAGTGTTCAGTTCTGACCTCTGTAGTAATCAAATACTCTATTCAAAGCTCAGTGCCATTCAGTTAGATAATGAGATTCAGTAGTATTTTATTAGATACGGAACTAAGTGAATTCAACTTAACTCAGTCAGATCATTTGAGAAATATGATCAGTATCAGATTCAACTTAGTTTGTGTTCAGTTAAGAATTATTTTATCTTTTTTCAGTTGGGAGTAGGAGTTAGCACCGAGTGAGGGCAGGGATGGTGGCTCCCCGTCGGAGAGGTAGAGTTATTAGGAGCAATACCTGAACTCCAGAACTGTATAGCCAGTGTAAGATGTAGGAGTCACCCATCAGGAAAGGCTAGTCACCTATCAGATAGTCTTGACTATTATATTGTCTTAGGCTTGACTTCCTGTAAGGGTCACCCGTCAGATAGTCTTGACCAGAGAGGTCTTTACCCATGGCATGATATTGACACCCTTTTAGCTGGGGTTACAGGTTGGACTACTTCCCACAGTTACAGTTTCAGTATTAATCTTTAAAAATCAGTACTGTCAGATACAGTCATCTATGTCAGTGAGGAACTTAGATAGTTTATTTAATTCATGGACCACCCGTCAGCTAGGCTCGGTCCTATTTAAAGTTATTCTATATCAGATCTAGTGATCACCCGACAAATAGGCATGATCTCAGTCTCAGATACAGTTGAGTATTCTTTCTATCAAATCTAGAGATCACACGTCAGATAGGTTTGATCTTAGTCTCATATTCAGTTGCGTATTCTTGTTATCAGATCTAGAGATCACCCGTCAGATAGGCTTGATCTCAGTCTCATATTCAGTTGAGCAATCTCATTATCAAATCCCAAGATCACTCGTCAAATAGTCTTGATCTCAGTCTCATATTCAGTTGAGTAATCTCATTATCAGATCCTGAGATCACCCGTCAGATTGGCTTGATCTCAGTCTTATATTCAATTGAGTAATCTCATTATGAGATCTCGAGATCACCCGCCAGATAGGATTGATCTCAGTCTCAGATTCAGTTGAGTATTCTTTCTATTAGATTTAGAGATCACCCGTCAGATAGGCTTGATTTTAGTCTCAAATTCAATTGAGTATTCTCGTTATCAGATCCCGAGGTCACCCATCAGATAGGCTTGATCTTAGTCTAAGATTCAGTTGAGTATTTTTGTTGTCAGATTCAGATATGATAATTTTTATCATTAATAGTAGATTCTAGAATCATCCGTTAGAGAGGTTTTATCTCCAATGCAGTCAGTCGAGAGTAGAAAGCTCAGAATTCAGTCATCAATATGAGTAAATTCAGTTAATCAGTTTCAATACTTTGAGTCACGATGATTTTAGTTATGGTTCGTGCATTTATGCATGTGTTCTTATTCAGTACTGTCATGATTATTCAGTTAAGTAATTGTTCATGCATAAGCCCTTGCATTTAGCCTTACCTCATCTGCATACTCGGTAATTCTCGTACTGATGCATTTTCTCTATGGTTTTTTATTTCACACCATAGGTTCAGAGGCACGAGATCCAGAGTACCCTCAGTAGCTCAGTACCAGTAGCAGCAGTAAACATAGTAGTGATTCCTTTTCAGTCGAGGATGATCCTTATTTTTATCATTATCGTATCAGATTTGGTTTAATTTTAGTAGATGGAGTTAGTTGGGGAAATGTCCTATCAACTCCACAGTTCAGACAGTTTGTAGGCTTTTTAGACAAATATATCAGTATTCAGTTTTCAATTTTGAGTATTTTTAGAAGTTTTGAACCTTATGGCCAGTTTATGCATTTATTATCTATATTATGCAGTGTTCAGGTACATATATCAGTAGAGGGTTGGCTTGTGGTCCTTCAAGATCATGAGCACCGTGTGACGTTCCAACTCTAGAAAATTGGGTCATTACAGTTTTGGACCCTTAGAAAATTTCCTTGATTTTTGGATTCTGGACATCATACAACTTGTGGGTACCAATCATATGATGGGGTACGGTTAGCATACGCCCCTTTCTTAGTCTCCACTTTCTTCTTAACATTTTCATTCCACCACCAATCCCCCCGATGATACCCGGCCCGGCCCCTAAAAACACCCAACACCTCACTAGCATTCTCCCTGATGCATCTAGTTACCCTATCCCACATACTATCCACGTCCCCCTACACTCCCACACCCCCATTCCTGCCAACTTCCTCCTTATCTTTCACGCATTCACTGGCGTTAAGTCGCACCACTTAATTCTAGGTCTACACTCCTCACCCCTTCTCTTCCTATCTTTCTTTATACCCAAATCCATAACCAAGAGCCTATGCTGGGTCAAAAGATTCTCACTCGAGATGACCTTACAGTACTTACACAACACCCTATCCCTTTTCCTAAGCAACAAAAAGTCAATCTGGGTCTTCGTTATCACGCTTCGGAAGGTGATCAGGTGATCGCCCTTATTTGGGAAGCCCGAGTTCACCACCACCAGCCTAAAGGACCTCGTACAATCTAATAGAGTAGTACCCTCTTCATTTCTTTCCCCAAAACCAAAACCACCATGCACATCACCAAAGCCTCCTGGTAACGCCCTGATGTGCCCATTGAAATCTCCTGCTACAACAATCTTCTCCGACCTAGGCACACCTCTCACCACCTCATCCAAAGCCTCCCAAAACTGCATCTTCTCCTCCCCATCCAAGCCCACTTGCGGCGTATAAGCACTACACACGTTCAGGGTAAACCCCTCAATGACCAACTTAATAGTCATCAACCTATCGCTGATCCTCTTTACCTCTACTACCTGACCTCTAAGCTATTCATCTACTAAGATGCCAACTCCATTCCTACGCCTCTCGCTCCCAGAGTACCAAAGCTTGTAACCATCCACATCCCTAGCCTTAGATCCTACCCACTTGGTCTCTTGAACATACGCAATATTAATCCTCCTCTTTCTAAGAATCTTCACAAGCTCTATGGACTTACAGTGAAGAGTTCCTATATTCCAAGACCCAACCCTCATCCTACCAACTCTATCAACACATCTTTCTCTACCGCCCCTGAGGCCAAACTTTGGCCTTCCTCCCACCCCCGCCCTTTTCTCTTCCCCCGCCCCCACAACAGCCCCCTGCCCCAACCCCCTCGGACATGACCCTATCCAACAATCAACGCCCACAGCCACTACTATAAGAAAATATAAGATAATATAAACAGTGGTAGTAACAAAGCAGCAACAGGAAATACAAGGCTCACACAAATTAGAAGAAATAATCAAGGAAAAAAACTAAACTCAAATAGGGAGATAAAACAAAACCAAGGTAAGGACAAAACTAACAGTAAGAAAAATAGAGCATACTAATGGCCTGGCACCAAGGACAGCCAAACAAATAATAAGGAGCGGTGCAAGTCACGAATATACTACAGTAGACACGCAAGTTAAGATACAAGAGATAGTACGATAAATAATATGAAGCAACATAAGAAGTTCAAAAAAAGTAAGACAATAAAGATACCCTCAAAGCACACACTATATCCAAATTTTAAGAACAACAACTACCAGAAATCCAAATAAAAGATAGGAAATCCCACGTAAATTACAGGAAATGAAAATATCCAAAAATCGCGCGATAAAATAAAGTTCAAGGGTTAGAAGTCACCGAAATACGTATATCATGTAATCTGCTCTTGCTTATTGAGCTGGAACCCAACAAATTGGGTCGTCGGAATCACTTCGTCGGAAAGTCGCTAGCTTAAATCTGGACAGTAGTTGCAATATCCGGTAGAGGACCCCACCTAGATTTTATGGCTTCGCCGCCTTTACCACCGACGTCCGTTGAATCAGTTTGCCAAATCCGATCGCGGACCAGTAACCAGCAAGTTGCTGCCTTCACAAATCTGCTGACAGTGGAGAAGGGAGAGAGGGAGGGAGGGAGAAAGAGAGGGAGACCAATAAAGAGAGAAAGAGAGAAGTGTGCCTACCTATCGCCGGTGTTGTTTCGCTGCCAGCGTCTACTTCACAGAGACTGACCAGTCACATCAAAGAAAATGTAGGGAAAGGGAGAGACCAAGGGAGAAAGATGGAGCAATGTACTTACCTGTCGCCAGCGTCTGCTTCGACGGCGATGGCATGGTTAAGTTAAAAAAGGCATTGAAAGATATGTTAGTTAGAGAGGAGCGAAAGAGAGAGAGAGAGAAATCACCACTCCAAGAACTACTGGAGGCCTAAATTTATTGATCCTTAAATTATGGAACAAAGAAGCCATCATTTAAATGTGTTGGGATATGGCGCAAAAGCAAGATAAGTTGTGGATTAAGTGGATTCATAGTTACTGCATTAAAGGCCAAAGCATGGCAGCAGTAAGAGTTCCAAATCAGGCTTGTTGGATGGTTAGGAAGATTTTAGGGTCAAAGTTGCAGCTGCATGTTCTATATTAGGCCAGGCTAGTCAACAGAAATTTGATCAAACAAGCATATATTGAACATCAGGAAAGTCTTCCTAAGGTAGAGTGGAAAAGAATAATATGCCGCAACTCATCCAAACCTAAATCCATTTATACTACGTAGTTACAACTCCAGAATTGATTGCTTACAGTTGACAAACTGATGAAGCGGCGGTTGCCTGTTCAAACCTTATGTGTTCTGTACAAGCAAATGGACAAAACCTAAGATCACTTATTTCTATGATTGTGTGTATCCCAAGGCACTGTGAGGATGGCTAATACAGTGGTTAACTATTCCTAATCCCTCCTAAAGTACATGGAGTTTAATGCTCCAATAGATAATACAGATGACAAAAGGGAGAACCAAGCAGACTCAGGTGTTAAAGCTACTATACAAGAAATACACTCATAAACTGTGGCAAGAGAGAAATGTACGAGTGTTTGAGAAGAATGAGAGTACAGTGGAGGCACTATCAAAGAAGATTGTTATGTGTGTTATGCACGAGCTACTACCCAAGCCAAAGTAGTATTGGATAGCTGCAATTTCTAATTGTTTCTAGTTTGTTAGTTTACATGTTATGATACATAGGATGAGATAGCTAGATGAGTAATACTAGCTTTGCTTTGTAACTTGGCACTTTTTGGTGATTAATAAAAGTCTAATTACCAAAACAAAAAAATTAATTTTTAAATCTTGTCTTTCTTGTGACATTTTAAAATTTTGGTGCACCATTTTTTTTTCGCAATAATAATTGTCCATACTTTAAAACTTCAACAATAAATCTTTAAGAAATGTCAAATAGCCAAAAAAAAATTTGAGACAAATTTGACCACAATTATAAAAAGACTGCAATAACCTTTTTCTTTCAAAATAAATTATTTTTTTCTTTATTTTTAATTAAAGGGGTTAAAGACTTTGTTATTCCCTAAATTTAAAAGTCAAAACAGAATCATAGTCATAGCTATCATTAATGAAGTTATAGAATTGATTCTGAGTGTGTTTGGTATGAAGAAAAATATTTTCTGAAAAATATTTTTCAATTTTCTCATGCTTGACTGGCTTAAATGTTTTGACAAATATTTTTAAAATCAACTTATTTTCCTCAAACTTAAGGAAAATGACTTTCCTTCAAAAATAAGGAAAACATTTTTCAAAACTCTCTTTCAATTTCACTCTTAAGTTGAAATGTTCATACAACTCTCAAAATCACCCACTCTTACTCCAATCTCTAATCCCCTACCACCCTCCACCCCTACACCATATCCCATCCAAAAAAATATTTAATTTTTTAAATAAATATTTTAAATATTTTTCTTACCCGGACCCCCCACCCCTACCAGCCCCCCTCCCCTTCCAAAAAGATTAAATTTCTTAAATTTATTTTTTAAGAAAATTTTTATTTTTTTCTTATCCCACTCTCACTCCCCTACCCCAACCCCAACCCCCAACCCCTCCCCCTCCCGAAAAAAATTATTTAAAAAAAAATCAAAAAAACCCAAAACTCATTTCCTATCTCACCCCTACCCGACCCCCCCTCCCCACCCTTTTCCCCCCAAAATTAATTTTTAAAAATTTATTTTTATGAAAATTTTAATTTTTTTTCTTACTCCACCCTCACTCCCTTATCTCGACCCCCACCCCTACTAGTCGCACCCCCTCACCCCAAAAAAATTTATTTTTAATTTTTTTTCAAAAAAAATGACTCAAAAAAATTTTCTTACCCCACCCTGCCCTACCACCTATTCTGAACCCCCCTCCCCCAACCAATCTCTCTCCCTAAAATAATATATTTTTTAAATTTCTTTCTAAAATAAAGAAGTTTCAAAAAAATTTGTTACCCTATTCGTTCTTAGTGTTTTTTGTTAAATATATACAAATAATTTTAGAAAATATTTTCCAACATGTATAAAGGACTGAAGAATATAAGTAAGGAACAACTTATTTCTTTGAAAATGTTTTCTTTCTCCATATCACCACACCCTAAAAAGGCTATTTTTCAGGGTCAAAAAATATTTTTCTAAGAAGTATTTTCTACTCTTTAGTTAAACACTAAAATGTATTTTCTGAAAAATATTTTTTCATTCACCAATCAAACACTAAAAAATATTTTCCACTAACCAGCCAAACATAAAAAATAAGTAAGCAACCAACTTCTTTTCTATGAAAACATTTTCTAAAAAAATATTTTCTAGAAAAACATTTTCCTTGCAAGACATTTTCCGTCGTACCAAACACACCCTACACACCCTTTATATGGTGGATTCCACCATATCATCTCACCTCTTCTCATTCTCCCCAATCCCCTATTTTTGTTTCCTTGGTATGCTATCACCTTCTTTTTTTTTTTTTTAAATCAAATTTTAGGACTAATTTTGTTTTATTATATATAAACAATAATTCATTAAGATGTGTTTGGATTTGTTATCTACTTTTGAATTTATCGTATATTTGTTTAAATTATTATAAATACGTCTCCGATTCTAAAATTTTTTGTACCAATTTTATTATTACTATTTAATTTTTTTTTAACCAAAATATCATTCTATTTTAATTTTTATTACATTAAATAAAATTTTTGTTTATTTTTTGTCGCTTAAAAGTCATTAAATTTTAACCAAGTTGACTAAAAATATTTCATCAAAATTTAAATATTTCCTACAGAAAATAAGACATGACGTTCAAAATAAATTAATTACATTCAGAATAATATTAGAAACATCGCTTATATGTTGCTTCTTAACACACAACTTGTTATGAGCATACAATATTACACTTGCTTTCATTAATATTAAAGAAAATATAATTTGACTATTTTCTTCACAATGATATATGCATTTGTATAGTAAATTTTGCAGATACCTTTTGAAAAAATAAATAATATAATTTTGCGTAATAAATTTTACGAAATTATAGTTAACTAACTTTTAGCCACACATATTACGAACGCCACAAAATCATTAGCTACAATGTATTTTCTAGCAGTATATATTGTATATTGTAGTGTTATCTATTTATAAAATAACGTAATGTAGCTAAAGTTTTATCATGCTAAAGTAGTGCCATTATTAATATTCTACATTCATATACTAGTATACACATTTATTTAAAATAATTCTAATTAAATCAAACATGCGTGACAAAATAAATAAAATAATTAATCTAAAGTCTAAAAAAATGTATAAACTAATAACTAAAATAAAATAAAATAAAATCATATAAACAATAATAAAAAAAAATCAAAAATTGAACTATTTAAAATGAAGAATTATGGTTAACAACTAGTAAATAAATTTGGATTAATTAACATGAAACTAAGAAATTGATTAACCCTAAAAGGGGAGGAATAAAAAAAATTAAAAACAAAAATCTAATGTCCAAGACGGAATTGAAAAATGAAAAGCAACAAAATAAGAAAAAAAGAACTAGAGAAGACAAATACGTCATAAATTTCAATGTAGTAGTCAATTAATTTTTTTTATAAATATATAAATTAGTTCCATAGTCTTAATTTTATTTTTAAAAGAGAAAATGGTCAAATGCCTCTCGAATCTTTACTCCAAATCTCAACTACACACCTATACTTTACGGGGGGCCCTATGACTCCCTGAACTATTTAAAACAAAAATTATAACACCCCTAAAAACTGACATGGCAAGAGAATGTGTTTCACTCTCCTTAAGAGAATGAGCACCCAAAAAAAAATTG